>NW_003852494.1:3432650-3484869 GCF_000181295.1 Otolemur garnettii
TTGGCGGGCCCGGGCTGGATTCGAACCCGCCACCTTAGGTGTATGTGGCTGGCGCCTTAGCCACTTGAGCCACAGGTGCCAAGCCAAAAAAATTAATGTTTAAGTAATATACTTTGGTCAAAATTAAACCCAATTTATGTGAGAATTAGTCACTATTTTCTTATCTTTCTTTCTTTCTTTTTTTCTTCTTTTCCTTTCCCTCACCCTCTCCCTCCTTCTCTGTCTGGTCTCCCCTTCCCTCATACCCCATTGTGTCATTAATTGTCATTAATTGTCCTCATCTCAAAATTGAATACATAGGATTCATATCTCTTCATTCCTGTGATGCTTCACTAAGAATAATGTGTTCCACCTCCTTCCAGGTTAGCACAAATGCTATAAAATCTCCAGTTTTTTTAATGGCTGAGTAATATTCCATGGTATACATATACCATGGAATTTTTTGGTTGCAGCCATCATTGTTGTTTGGCAGGCCTGGGCTGGATTCAAACCCACTAGCTCAGTTGTATGTGGCTGGCGCCTTAGCAGCTTGAGCCACAGGTGCCGAGCCAGGATCTGCGCTTTTAACCTTGTACTTGGCAGGTGTCTAAACCTCTCTCAGCCTCAGTTTCCCCCTCTGTTGTGAGGGGATGCAACATGGGTCCTGCGTGGCTACTCTGAGGCTATATGGCTCCCTGAAGCTGCAGTTGCTGATCTGTGGAGGCACAGGGCAGGGTCTGCTGCTCTGATGGGATTCTCAGCCCACCAGCCTCCCTGTGTTGAGGTGACCCCTCCAGGGCTAGGAGCCATTGCACCAGGAGGCTTGTGGGGGGTGATAGCTTTGTATTTCTCCCCTGTGGGAGGACCTTGGATCTGGAACACTGATTTTGTCCCCATCTGACCTTGGGATGGTGCCTTCTCTCCTCAACTGCAGCACCCATGTCTGTAGAATGGCCCTTGGCTCCCAAGGGCACCATAGAGATGAAATCAAACAGCAGGTGTTTAGGGGTAGGACAGTGACTAAGCCACTGGAACAGGAAAGGTCAGCAGTGAACCCTTGGAGGGGAGGGCAGACAGAACACACCCAGGATGTGGACACGGGCTCATGATAGGGGGCTACTGGGACTTCCTGCCCAGCTCACATACCCCCAGTCCCACCCCACAGGGCTCTCACCATCCAGGGCTGGGATGACAGTCTTCCTCAAGGCCAGGACCAGCCCCAGAGGGCACCCGAAGAGGAAGAGGTCGGTGATCTCAAAGTCAAACCTGCCTGGGGCCCCTGTGCCATCCAGCATGGTGGAGCTGCCGGAGCGGTAGGCGTGGGGCTCGGTCCTCAGCACACTGGCATGGAGGCTGAAGTGGGGGGTGCACAAGTTCACTCCCAGCCCTTCTTAGGGCTGCCCTGCCCTCAGCTTTGTGGGGGAGGGGTTATATCTGATGTCCCTGCAGGGTCAAGAGACCCGAATGGAACCTGATCCTGTGCTGGCCCATCGGTATAGCTGCCCAGCATCTGCTGATTGACTTCTGGTGTCAGTAGGTCCCAACTTGTTAGGGGACAGCCCTGACTGAGAACATGCTGCCCTTGGTCAGTTCTACCCCAATTCTGGAATACCCCTCCCCACTTTAGGACAAGCTGTCCTCTCCAGCCTCTGGAGAGTATGTACAGGACAAAAGCACCTGATAAGCCACCTGCTCCTGGCCCCAGGTGGGGATCCCAGGATGCAGATGAGGGAAGCCTCCCAAGCAGGCCTTATGCTGGTGACAGGCACAGGCACTGTCCCTCCCTCTTGAAGTCTCTGTCCCCCGCCCCCACTGTTGGCCCCACCCACCTGGACAGGAAGGCCTGGTGCTGCTGAATGGTGTCCAGCTCGTAGGTGGATGAGTCACTCCTCTTTCGAGGCAGCTGCCTTTTGGGGTCCTCGGTGCCATTGCCGAGGGGGATGTCGATGTTGCTCCGGCTCAGGTGCCGACTGCTCTCCAGGTTGGAGCCGCCATTGCCACTGCCAGAGCAGTGTGCTGTGCTCACCAGGGTGCCCGGGGACAGCAGGTCAGTGTCCTGGAATGGCCCCATGGAGGCTCACTGCCAGGTGGCTGCTGGCTTGGCCCCTTCTTCAGAGTTTGGAAAGCGGCCTCCTCCCTCTAGCCTGCCATTGCTCAGGGGGCCTCTTGCCCAAACAAGAGGGGAGAGCCCATGTTCCTTCCCCAGATCCCCCAAACCACTGGCCACCCTGGACCTAGGCAATTCCCCATAGGCTGTCTGGCACTTTATAGCAGAGAGACCTTGGGTTTTCCCTCCCTGTCCATCCCCACTCCCAAGACCAGACCTCATCACCCATGGGGCCGACCCTGGTTTTATGGCTGGTGAAGCCAAATACACTCCTAGGCTTGACCCTGCAGCAGCTGTTCCCCTGCCCCTTGCACCTGTCCTGCCACATCTGGGTACCTGTACTAGTAACCTCTGCCCTTCTATCTTCTTTGGGGGAGCTGAGGGGAATAGGGTTCTGAGAAAACCTATAGCTTCCTGACCCCTCAGCTAGAACACATTGGGCTTCCTCAGCTCTCCTAAAGTGCCCTTGACCCTCCATGCCTGCTGCCTTGGAGCTGAGCCCCTGAAGAGCTGGGGCTTGGGGGCTCTATAAATGTTTGTTGAACCAATCAGTAGAACTTGGCTGGGCAGAGGAAGTATCTGCTGGTGCTCTGCTCAGTGGGTGGGGCAGTGACCCACGGAACATGTGGGAGGACCCTCCCTCCACGGAACATGTGGGAGGCTACAGCACTCAGTGGATGTTTGGGTTCCTGCTCCAGTACCTGCACACTGACCACGCTGCCCCGGCGGCTGCTGCTCTGACTCTCAGACACAGGCTGGCTGCTGTAGCACAAGGCATCGAATGCCAGGATGCCCCCGACACAGTCCCCAATCAGGCAGACCTAGTGCAGGAGGGGCCCAGAGGCCTGAGTGACCCTGCTCTGGGCTGGGGAAGCCATCACCCTCCCACTCGGGCTGCTCTGTGGCGTCATCCCCCTCTCCCATCCCAGGACTCACCTGCCCATTGAAGGTCACGCCCTCTTGGGACTTGATGAAGTCCCCATAGGCAAGGTTGGCCCGTTGAATCACTGTGGCAACCACCTCCTGGTACTGGGGTGAGGAGGTGGCCAGCAAGGGCAGGGCAGCCAGGGGGATGTGGTCCTGACTATTGGACAAACAGCCTTCATCATGGCTATAGGGGCTGAGGCTGGAAGAACAGGAGATTGTGAGCAGGTGGCAGCCTCAGTTTGGCCCACAGAGTGTCCCTCCCCAACCCAAGTCTCAGCCACTGGCTCATAAACACCCATGGGGATACTTGCTAATAAGTAAAACCCTATATATTGGAGGCAGGTCAGGTTATAGGTTTGGAAGGTGAAGCTCCTTCAGGGACTTCAGCCCTTCCCTGACTCTAAGCCCAGCCTGTTTATGTTTTGCTGCCTTCAGGCAGAGGGGCCCAGATGGCAGATCTGGGCATTGGGATGAAATGTGGTCCCGACACTAGATAAGGCGTCTGAGGCTCCGGGGTGGGTTGGGGGCAGTACATGCTGCACTCCCCGCCTGCCTCCCTGATCAGCAAAAGGCAGTGGGCAAGGGGATGCTGGTGAGCAGATGCTACTCACTTGGAGACCAGGGCGAAAGCGTCGGAGCAGACAGGCGGGCAGGGCACCAGGCGGATGGCGAGGTGGCCCAGGGCGCTTGGGTAGTGCACGCGCATGACTGTGTCAAACACACTGGCGATGGTGTTGGCATCACCCTGCTTGGAGCTGGCGTCCCCGGTGCCCGTGTCCAGGATGGTGCCTCCATGCAGCACCAACAACAGCACGTGGATCTTGGAGGGTGGTGGGGCCAGTGGCTGGCTGACCTCATCCTGCATGGATGGGAGGTGGGTGTCAACTCCTTGGGACTCAGTTCCTTGATGAGTGCCCCTATCACCCTATAGAGGCTGGTTTCAGCCAAATGCTCCCTCTTAGAAGCCTGATTTCTGTTACACGGCTCCAGCTAGGGGACCTGGTGTTTTCCTTCCTAAATCCCTTACTTGGGACCCCTGTGGGGACCAGAGCCTGGGAAGGAGCCAGGGAGGTGAGGTTGTCCCCTGCAGCCCTGCTCCTATCTGCCAACATCACTAGGGCATGTGAGGAGCTCACTTTCTTTTGGGGAGCCCAGGCAGTGATTTTCCCAGCTCCTGGCTTGAGGGGAGGCCCTCCGTGTACCTGTCTGCCTGAGCAGACAGAGCTATTGGCAGTTGAAAGTCACAGGGGTCACTTGAGAATGGCTTGGGTCAGGGCAACCACAGCCCAGGCAGGCAGAGACCCTGGCCCCTCAGGGGCAGCCCTGACTCTCACCCCATCTACATAGGGTCCCAGCCCTGACATTCCTTCCTACTGGCCAGGCCTGCTTATGAGGTCAGAGCGAAATCCTCAACTTGCATGCCTGTGCATGGGGTACAGACCTTCTGCAGGCACAGGGATGTGTCTAACATCATAGCGTGGAGGTGTCAAGTGGGACAGAACCTTGCCCCCAGGGGCCTCCCTCACCCTGAGTTTCTGGCATATGACTGGTGGGATACTGGGGCCCAAGAGGGGCTACTGGCTTGTACTCACTGCACTATGTTAAGTCTGGGAGGGTGGGTGGTAGGGAAGAAGCTGAAGGGAGGGTCCTGTCCCTAAGGACCTAGGGAGACAGACCAAGGGGCTAAAACCATTGAGAAGACCTGTGATAGAGACAGCTAAATCTGAGTGGGTCCATCAGATGGGGCAGCAGCAGGACCCAGATGCCAATGCAAAGGCTGAGAGGGGCAGACATGGCTGGGACTGGGCCAGGAAGGTCAAGGGGATGGGCTAGACTAGGAGCTAATGGCAGGGTGAGCTCTGGGTGAGTGAGGGGGGATACCTGGTGGGCAGTGCTGGGCCTGAAGGATGAAGGCTGGGCAGCCATCATTCCAGGAGGGGATACCTTCTCTCTCCCCCTACCTCAGGGTCTGGGCAGGACTGACACCTGTCCCCACATATGGACTGCCCACCCCTAACCAGCCTGGGCAGAACAAACTCATGGCCCAGAGCAGTGTGGGGCCACCAGCTCTCTGGAACCACAGGCAAGGATGGAACAGCCATTGGTGCATTGGGCTGGTGGAAGAACTGTTTGATGGCAGGACTTAGTTCCCTGAGGCTAGGCAGGGCCAGGCAATGGGGGCTGAGCTGAGAGAGTCCTGCATGTGCCTGTCTGAAGACAGGTCAGAAACTACCACAGGGTCCCTCACATTCAACTTGCCCTCTCTAGGGCACCCCATGGGGGTTATGGAGGTCGGCTCTGAGCCAGGGCACCCCTGGGTCAGTGTCTCCACAAGGCCAGGAGAGGGGGCTCCGGTTTGGGGGCTCTTATAGCAGAAGGATCTGGCTTTGGACAGCAGCTCCCCAAAACATGCTGGGTTCCAAATGCACATCCCAAAGCAGATCTAGAGCCCCAGCCCCTTCTGCCCCTCCCCTGGGTGGCCATCAGAGCTGTGTGCGTCATGGGGGGGGGGGGCTATGTTTGCATTATCTGCCATTAAGCAGGAATTGGAAATCAACTCCCCTTGTGCCATTATTCCTTCTAGAAAAGCCCACTTTGACCTCGGACCTCAAAGCAGAAACCCCCAGGAGTGGGAGGGGTATGGATATACCACCTCCAGAGCCCAGACTCCCCAGGGGGTCCCCTCATTGGAGGTGCTATCTCTACCTTAAGCAGCCTGAGGCCAGAGCATCGTGATGACTGAGTGGGACAGCCTGGTTTGGCTGGGCTCCTGCCCTGTGCAAACAGCTCTGACTGCCGCCCACAGGTGGAGGAGGAGGGGGCGCGAACTCTAGCAAAGAACCCCCAAAGCGGACACAGAAGCTCTACCAAGGCAGCTTTATTAGGCACACTGAGCTCTACCCGCCCCTCACGAGGCCACTGCACTGGCCACAGACACATCACTTCTGCCTAGACGGTTTTCGATTCCTCCCCTTCTTTGTTTTTATCTTCAGGGACAGGAGACAGGCTGGGTTCAAGTTGAAGATCTTATTTTTGATCTGGAATTTACAAGTTTCTCACTTTACTTTCCCATGGATGGAGCTTGATCAAGATCTTCATTGGGGGCTATCTGTAGTCCTGGATTCTTGTAGAGTGAGAGACAGTGGAAGGCACCCTCCCAGCAGGGTGAAAAGTAAAGGTGGCCCAGGCCTTTCCCCTAGTTGACACCCAGGCCAAGCATGGAGGCCAGTACAGCGTTTTCCCTCTATAGTCCCATGGGCCCGTTCCTCTGAGTCCTGCCCCTGTCCCAGACACCTACCTCAATGATGTTCAGCTGCTCCACACTGGAGGCCACCCTGAACTCAGGGGCGCTCTGGTGGTACAAACCACCTGCAACGTAGAAGATGTGCTGTTAGCCTAGGGGTGCCAGGCAGCCCAGCGGGGCCAGCTGGATGAAGCTATTACCGTGACCTCCGGATGCCCAGCACTGTGCAGGGGCTGAGTCAGAAAGCAGAGGGCTCAGCCCCACAGCCACCCTCCCCAGGGAAGATGTACCTTCCTCCACAGCCTCCCCCACAGAGTACCCTGTGCATCCTCTGGCTCTGGGCTCTCAATTTTGTCCATGAGGTCATTGGAGCTCCACTTGGTGATGTCTTTGGGGAACATTTCCTCCTGGTCAGACAGGTCTTCTATAGAAGAGAGAAGGGAATTTCAACAGGACTGGGAATGGAGTACGAAGGGGCTAGGCTGGCTTCCGGGGGTGGGGAAGCCCAGGTACCCTCCACGCACACATGGCTCTGCTCCGGCCCTTCCTCAATGGGAAACAGCATGGCCATACCCCAAAGAGCAATGGGCTGCTTCCTGGTCATGTTTTTTAAAAACTGTGGTAACATTCACATAACAGAATTTACCATTTAAACCATTTTAAACTGTCATTTAGTATGTTCATGATTCACAAAGCTGTGCAACCATCACCACCATCTAATTCCAGAACATTCTCATTATCTCCAAATGGAAACCCTGTGCCCACAAGTGGTCAGTCCTCTTCTCTTTGGCCACCTCTAATCAATCTACTTTCCGTCTCTGTGGATTTACCTATTCTGGACATTTCCCACAAATGAAATCATACACTATGTGGCCTTCTGTGTCTGGTTTCTTTCACTCCGCAGAGTGTTTTCAAGGTTTGTCCACCCCACAGCAGGGGTCAGGGCTTTGTTCCTTTATATGGCAGCACCATATTCCACTTCTGTTTACCCACACATCAGCCAATGTTTCTGACCATTTTTAATACCTGCACACTACTCTACAGCATGGTGAGAAGTGCTGCCATGAGCCCTGCATCCGCTTTTCTGAGAACTTCTGCCCAAGAACATCCAGTCTGAGGCTGCTGTCTGAGCTCTGGTATACATAGACCCTCCTCCAGTCACAAGGTGGCCTCTCCTGCTGCACAGCCTTTTCTACATTAGAAGTGCATTTTCTTTGTCAGGGACAAAGAGCCAACTGGGAGGGGTGAGATGCCAAGATGCCCATTCTCCACCCTCGGTGAGATCCCTGGTGCAGAGGCCAGCTCAGGGACCACCTGCCTCTTGTTTGGGGTCCTCCAGCCCCAGGGCCAAACTAGGCACCTCCATTTGCTGGTTGCTAACTCCCCAAGTTCATTCCTTCTAGGGCCAGAGGCCTATTAACCAAGACTTATGTGGCTCTTTAGCTCCTCCAAACCAGGGAGGAGGCATAAGATGTGACCCTGGTCATGCCCTGCTATGTGGCCTGTGGGCAAGCCCCCATCCCCATCTAAGCCTCTGCTCTGCCTGCCCTGCCCTGTGAACTCTGGGGCCAGTTCAGCCACTAGCCTGCAGAGGGACTTGTCCCTTGAGCCTGCCTGCCAGCCCCTCTGACCTTCTTGAGAGGAGCAGCCAGGGCATCAAGTGACGGAGTGCTTCGCACTTCCATCTTCTTAGCAGAGGTGACATGCCGGTGACGTACTGTGCTGTGCTTACTTTGGGACTAGAGGGGAAAAGGGCACTTCAAATATTTTCTGCTTATTGCATTTTCTGAAGTGTCTACTTTAGATGTGGTAGTAATATATTCATGAAAAAAATAAGGAATATACAAAAAGTTAGAAAATTATGAGCTATACTTCTTACAAAAATAAATTCACATATGGAATAAAGCCACAGTCTGATTACATGTACTTTTGGGGGAGGGTTTCAAGCAAGCAGTCTTCACCTGCCAGGCCCCCTGCATATCTTGGAATCAGGTTCGGGGATCCTGGGACCCTGGGACCCCAGGCTTGAGGGGACCAAAAGGGCTTTCTGGTGACATCCTCTCATTATCTATGCCCCCAAATACCACATTGTCTACCTGGGATAGTACAGGCACAGGGGAGAGGTAGAGTATAGCAACAGGCAATTCCCACACCAGTCCACTCCCACCCTAAGCCCTTTCAGACTCCTCCACACTTCACCCAGGAAAGCCCCAGGGGCTGCAGGGCACTGCCTGTCTACCGTGCGCATCGAAGAACTCGTCATCTGAGCTCTCATCTGAGTCCCTGGCGATGCTCTGCATCCTCCACTCCGAGATGCTGTGGCGGGAAGGGCTGGCTGCAAGACAGAACCCCAGACTGAACCTGCAAGCTTCCCTGAGCTGGCAGAAGGCAGGCAGGGCAACTGCAGGCCTAGATGGGCATTGTCTGAGGCTGCCAAGGGGGCTGGGAGCATTTAGAAGGGAACAAAGAGGAGAAATAAGGGGTAGGGGTGCTTGGGCACATCTCAGTGGCAGCTCCTGGACTGTTCCAAATGATTCCCCCTCTGCCCACCTGCTACAAGGCAGGAGTATCCCAGGAGCACTTAAGGGTAGAAGCGTATGGGGCATGAACCCAGGACATAACAATCAGATGGGTCTGGGTCCGCCTCAACCTGAGTCTAACCATGAGCAAACTCCTGAAATTCAGGCAGTGGCAGGAGATGGGTGAAACACAGGCACCAAGCATCAACATCCACATCCATCAGCCCAGGGCCAGCCCTGCTTTTGGGCACAGTTAGGCTTACAGGGGGCATGCCTGGCTCCACCTGTGCTGCTTGTTCTTTTTCTCAGGACCTGAAGCCTTGCAGGCTTTCCGTTGGGAATGCTGAGGGGAGCCCACCTCAATCTGCTTCCCTGGGAGCCTGCTGGGGGAGAGGCAGTCCAGGCTCTCACTTCCCATGAGCTGAGAGGGTGCTGCCTTGAGGGCAGGGTCCCTATGTGGGGCCAGGGGTGCTGGAGCTCACCTCCTCGCTTGGACGATCGTGACGATTTAGAGGATGTGGACCACTGTTTCTTTAGGCCCCGTCCCACCAGGGGCTCTCCATTGCTGCTGGTGGGCTCAGGGGGCTCTCTGGAGGTCTGGTCCTGGGTGTCCTCCTCATCCTTAGCAAGCTCAGCAGCCCCGGTGCCTTCCTCGTTGAACTGGGCCATCTTGCGGGACAGCATGAGCTGTGCCTCCTTCTCCAGTTCCCGGATGTTCTCCATGCTCAGCCCATACCACTCGTCCTGCCAGCACCAGGCCTGCCGGTGGGCCCGCACCATCACCCTCCGCAGGCCTGCACCCCAGGAGAGACAGGGGGGAGGGGAGGGTGGTCAGGTCAGGCACAAGCCACTGCCTGTCTGTGCCTCAGTTTTCCCATTTGTACAATGAGTGGACTGGCTCACAGATAGCCTCACAAGCTCACAGTGCTTATATAATGAGGGTGGAGGGGCTGGGGCCTTCTAAAGCAGTGTGGCTGGTTTGCTGCCCTAGGGGATGGGGAGCAAGACAAGTGGGGTCTCCTGTCTTAGTGTCTGGTTTACTTTTCCTGTTGAATTTCCTATGGAAAATCAAGTTCAAGTTCTAACCAGTGGTTCATGCTTATAATCCTAGCACTCTGGAGGCCGAGATGGGAGGATCTCTTGAACTCAGGAGTTGTAGACCAGCATAAACAAAAGCAAAACCCCATCTCTACTAAGAATAAAAAAAAAAAATTAGCCAAGCATTATAGCAGGCAACTGTAGTCCCAGCTACTCAGGAGGCCCGGGCAAGAGGATTGCTTTAGTCCAGGAGTTAAAGATTGCTATGAGCTAGGCTTAAGCCATGGCACTCTAGCCTGGGTGACAGAGTGAGACTCTGTCTCAAAATAATAAAAAAAAAAGATGTAAAATAAGGTAAAATAATATACTTTAAAGGTATAAAGAATAATAAAAGAACTACAGAGATAGAATACAGACTGGGGGTTGCCTTGGGCCAGGGTAGAGGTGGGGATGACCTTGAATGGGAACAGGGGACCCTCTGGGGTAATGAAATGCTTTGGAGCTTGGTGCTCAGTTGGGAATATTACTAAGGCTCACCCCACTGCTCTCCTACAGTGGGTGAATTGTATGCTGTGTCAAACTCTGCCTGCATAAAGCTGTTTATAAAAATCATTAGAAATAAAACATCCATTCCACACCACCTGGAGAAGGGACAGACATCACCAGCGACAGGGACTCTCCATACACCCATCCCAGTGAGAGTCTGTCCCGAATTTTGTTTGTCATTTGCTTTGCTTTCTGGTTTCAGTGCACAGATGTGTTTCTCTACACTATGCTTCGAGCTTGTCTGGCTGTTGGTGAAATTCTCATATATGTGTCACAGCGTATTTTTTTGCCACTTGCTTCTCTGGGGATAGTTTTATCCATAGTATATGTAGGGGTCTCCAGTTCATCACAAGCTTGCTGCTGTGTGGTATTTATGTGTTTGAAATGCCTCATTTCATGTATTCCTTTTTCTGTCAAGAGGACTTTGGCTCATTTGCATAGTTTTTCCAGCTTTTATAAACCTGTTACTCTGAACATTCCAGAATGTGCATGAGAGTTTCTCCAGGGCACAGATTCCTGAGGCACAGGTGCTGGGTCTCGGGACTTTCTTTCTTTCTTTTCTTTTTTTTTTCAGAGACAGAGTCTCACTTTGTTGCCCTCGGTAGAGTGCTATGGCGTCACAGCTCATAGCAACCTCCAGCTCTTGGGCTTAGGCAATTCTCTTGCCTCAGCCTCCCAGGTACCTGGGACTACAGGTGGCCGCCACAACACCTGGCTATTTTATTGTTGTTGCTGTTGCAGTTCAGTTTGGCCAGGGCTGGGTTCGAACCTGCCACACTCAGTATATGGGGCCAGCGCCCTACTCACTGAGCCACAGGCACCACCCAGGGTCTCAGGACTTTCATCTTCCCCTTTCCTAGAGCACACTGAGTGGTATCCAGAGTGGTCAGGTCATGTCATGTCCCCAGGCTACTTTCCTAGGGGCTATTCCTCCCACTCACCTTTTTCCCCACCTCCAGCTTGGCTCAGGCCACCCTACTCTATAGCTTGGTGCCTTCTTTTCTAAGGTCCATTCATTTTTTTTTTTTTTCCGAGATAGAGCCTCAAGCTGTCACCCTGGGTAGAGTGCTATGACATCACAGCTCTCAGCAACCTCTAACTTCTGGGCTCAAGCGATTCTCCTGCCTCTGCGTCCCAAGTAGCTGGAACCACAGGCACCTGTCACAATGCCTGACTAATTTTTGGTTGCAGCCGTCACTGTTGTTTGGCGGGCCCGGGATGGATTCGAACCTGCCAGCTCAGGTGTATGTGGCTGGCGCCTTAGCTACTTGAGCCATAGGTGCTGAGCCAGGTCCATTCATTCTTATAGGCCTATCTCTCAGATGGAGACTTCCTTCAGTGGGGAGACTACCTGTGTCCCCTGCTCAAGCCCCAGGGGTGGCCTCCATGTCCTTTTCTTGGCTTGTCTCCTGGCCTTACAGGGCTGCCAGGAAGGGCAACATTCCTGCTCCCACCCATACAGGGAAATGCCTCCTCCTAAGGTGGCTGGAGAAAATGGATACAACACTGCATCTGGGGCCAGGCAGTTAGGGTAAGGAAGACAGCTAGGACCTGTCTCAGCTCCTAGGAGTCACCTCTTCAAGGCCACTTGGCCCCACCTTCATGAGTTCAGTGGTTATCCCCGTGATAACATTAGTATTCACCAAGCATCAACTGTGTGTCGTGTTCCCTCCTTAGTTCCGTACCCCAGTCTCCTCTCACCACAGCCCTACAGGACTGGTGCTCTTACATCCATTCTCCAGATGATGAAAAAGGTTTAAAGAGGTCACAGAGGTACTATGTGGCGGTTAGAGTTGGACACACAGCAGCCCCACATTCCTTCTTTCTGAGGGGAGTACTGACTCTCAGGGGGCTGGGAAGCCAGGATCTCAGCTACAGTGTGGGGCTGGGAAGGCCTGAGGGGATCCATAAGGACCCAGCCCACTGCCTCCTGAACCAGGAGCCCCACCTTTGGCACATCTGCTGGGGGTCCTGTGGTGGACCAATCTCAGAGAAGCCTTGAAGAGAGGGAGGGAAAAGCTGCCAGGGCTGATATGTTCAGGCTCCTGTGGCAGGCCAGGGGCCTCCCACATGTTCCTCCTGTCCTCCCTTACCCTGGGAAGCAATAACTGTCATTCCTGACCGAGGACGGAGGCATGACCAGAAGTAGATGGCTCTGGTGGTAGGCCTGACTCACACTGGGACACTGCTTTCCTCCTGTCCAAGACCTCAGCGCTGGGGACGCAGGTCCTGCCTGTGAACTGTGGGAAATAGGGAGGCCAGTTTGGAGCCTTCTGAGCTCCCTGAGGATGGAGAGACAGACTGTGGGATGGATCCCCTCCAACAGATGGGACATCTTCCTTCTCTCCCTGCCACTTCCCAGCTGCTGAGGGACACTGCAGTAGCCCTTCTGAGAAGGGTGGTGAATGATGTGTCTGGGTGTACTTCCCTAGGGCTGGAGCTGGTGACAGTATCACATACCATCAAGGCCATGTCACATAATGTCTCTGCCTCTCAAAGCAGAACACTAGCCACCCCAGACTCTAGCACTTTTCAGTGTGTGATGGCCCTTCCTTCAGGGTAAGCCTGCACTGAATGCAGCTGTCAAATGAGCTGGAGCTGGAGCTCTCCCGTGAGGAGAGTGGCAGGGGTGTGCTAGGATGGGGTGGGAGGAGGGAGGTCTGGCTCCTAATCAGTGTTAGGTCTCTGCTTCTTCCCCGTCTACCAGGATGACAATGCCCACCTGCATGGTCATCATGAGCCAATGTGACAAGTGTGGAGTGTAACAACAGTGAGACCTGTTGATGTCAGAATTAAGTCACCTTTGCTAGTAATGTCACCAGGCATCTGGCCTATCTTGGATCATGAGCCTCAGGGGCTAGAACTGGCCCTTGGAGCTGATGCCACAATCTCAGCATGGGCAGGAGCTGAGGGCTCTGGGGGGGGCCTAGGTCACCATTCACTGGGCCCCAGGCCATCTGTTTGTCCATCTGCTTGGGCGAGGCCCACATGGGTGTGAAGGACACTGCAATGTCTGAGACATCCTTTCTCCACCCTGAAACTTCCAGCCCAGCGGCAGGAGGCAGAGACGTGGCCCCAGGCCTAGGGGCTGGGCCTCCTTGGGCAGAGGAAATAAAGGCCAAAAGAGCTAAGAGGCCAGGCAAGTAGCAGGGAAGCTGTCTCCAGGGGTCAATGGCCCCAGTTGAGGTAGCCTACATGTTATCAAACACCAACCAGATCAGGACTGCCCAGGGCAGTGCCTGGGTGTCAGACAGCACACACACACACACACACACACACACACACACACACACACAGCTGGCCCCTGAAGGTACTCAGGAAGTGTTCATGGTAGTCAGGACAAACCAGGGGGAAGCTAGACACTGGCTTTGGAGTCATCTTTCAGAAACAAAATGGAAATGCAGAATCCCAGCCAGACATGCAGAGAGAGGAGGAGGTAAACAGCAAGAGAAGATAGGGAGGCCACAGCCCAGGCAAGGTGGGTGCTCACCGGTATCATGGATGAACCTCTCGATCTTAGACTGCATGCCCCAATAGCGGAACTCCACCTTGCAGAGCTTGTAGGCACACATGATGGGCAAGACCTGCTTCTTGTACTCATCGATCCAGTTGTCAGGCAGAGGCCCTCGCTGGGTCTTGGTTGACTGGAACAGCTTGGGGTCTTCCTCTGTCTTATACTCATTTGGGGGCACGGCATCTTTGACGATGTCAATGAAGTCTGTGGGGAGACCTTTTAAGTGGCCATTTCTGCCTCAACCTTGCCCCTCACTTAGCTCCATGTCCCTCCACCCCTACATTGTCATGGGGCTCGGGACCTTGACAGGCCGAGGGGACACTATGGGGAGTGAGGACGATGTCCTAGGCAGTTCTGACCTCGAGCTCCCTGGCAGCAGGGCCTATGCCTCTCTTTGTTGCCTTTTCAAGCAATTTCAGCAATACCCATGTTCCAAGTGTACCATATGAGGTGGCGCAGCAGGCAGAGGGTCAAGGGGCTGAGGACACACTGGGTAGCTGGGTCTCTGTGGAGGGTAGAGGAGGTGGGAACAGAGAGAGGCTGGAAAAAGCTTCCTGGTTTCAGCCAAAGGAGTAGAACTGAGAGGTCAAGGGTATCCCTGTAGCTCTGGCACCAGACTGAGAAGTGGGAAGATTAGGGAGGCCACCAGGGAGTCTGTAAGGGGAGGAGGGTGGCAGCTGTCATGAAGGTCATGGAGCTATAGTGGATATGCTGGCTGGACATATGGACAGACAGTGTCCTAAGGGCCAAGCAGACCTCCATACAGGTCTTGAGCCAGGAAGCACACATGTCCAGGTCCCTCCTGGACAAAGAAAAGACCAGGTGAATGTCTGAAGGGGCCAGGTGAGGCACAGGGCTTGCATGGGATTAGGGCTGGGGTTGGAGAAAACAGGGTTAGGGGCTGGTGGGACCTGGTGGAAGTGATGAGAGGAGGGGGTGGTGACTCTGGGCAGGATGTGGGCTAGATCACTGTCTGGCACAGCCTTCCCTCTGCAGAGGCATCTCCTCCACAAAGGCAAACCCTGTTGTGCTCATTCCCAAGGATGGGTGGGTGAGACGGGCCTGGGTGCATACTCCATAAGAAAGATCCCCTGGAGAGGGTCTTCAGCTCACAAAGCCCTTCTTGGTGGGGGGGGGGTGTGTGTCTGCCCTGACCAGGCCCTGCTGTCTTGGCTTCACCAATATGCTAGCCCCCACGGAGTCCAGTTGCAGACACAGACATCAGCACTAGGAGACCAGCGAAGTCAGGAGCAAGGAGTTTCTTCCTTGGAGCAGACCACACACCTAGTCCATACTGGCAAGCAAAGGTCACCATAGGCAGGGCTGGGACATGGGTGGGTAATATTATGGGGACTTGGAATCCACAGAATTAGGCCTCTGGGGTGGGGGGCCTCAAGATCAGGCACTGTCTAGGCTGGATGGACAGAGCTGCCAGAAAGCTCAGGTCAAGCTTGGTCTTCTCCTTCTGTTACAGGCTGAGTTTTTCTATCACCCCATCCCTGCAAATTCCTATGCTGAAGTCCTAAACCTCAGAACTTGTTTGAAATGTGGCCTTGTTTTGAGACAGGGTCTTTAAAGAGGTCAAGTTAAAAGGCCATGAAGATGGGCCCCAATCCAGTAGGACAGGTGCCCTTATATCAAAAGGAGACACAGAGGGCAGTGCCTGTGGCTCAAAAGGGTAGGGTGCCAGCCCCATATGCCGGAGGTGGCGGGTTCAAACCCAGCCCCGGCCAAAAACTGCAAAAAACAAAGCAAAACAAAACAAAACAAAACACAGGGACAAAGAGACAACTGTGATCACCGAGGCAGAGACTGGAATTAGGCATAGATGAGTAATAGCCACCAGCAGCTACTAACACCTGAACTCTGACTTCCAGCTCCCAGGACTGTCAGAATGACAGCTTAGGCTGTCCAGCGTATGGTGCTTTGTTACATGGCAGCCCTAGGCCACTAATAAAGCTCCCAAACTCCAGAGGGGCCAGGGAATACTGACAGAATTGGGCAGGCCAGGAGATATTCCTGGGGTACGGGCACTCACCCCCCGACTTAGCTGAACCCTTATCTGAGACCCTGGTGACCTGGGCAGGACCCAGCCCATAGAGGGGTTTTGTTCACTGGTATACGTTTATTCACAAATATTTTTAATTGGTTATTAATATTTAGGAATTAGGAAATTTCACGTGGAAATGCTCATCTCTGGCCTCTCTTAAAAAAAAAAAAGATTTAACAAACAGGGCCCATTTCCTGTGTGGCATCATCTGAAGTGGGTGGAGTGAAGGCACCCACCATCAAGAGGACACAGGGCCCCTCACCGGCCCCGAGCACTCACACTCAGCTGTCAGCCCGAACTGACCTCCCCCAAGCAAACATGTGTACCTTTGGGGGGTGGGGACACCTCAAAGAGATGGAGGGGAGGGGTCCAGGTGGCAAAGGCACTTTGATTTGTCATGTATGTCGAGAGAATGGGCCAAGGGTGCCTGCTCTGCCTCCCTGAGCACGCTTGGACCTGCTCAGAATGGGGCCAGCTCTGGAGTCTACCAGGTTGGAAACAAAGGGTAGGACTGAGAGTGGCCTGCAGATGGGAAACCCAGAAGGGAGCCCTGTGGGCACCTGCCCTTCCTGGTTACCGATTGTCAGCTGGCTCTTTTCCACGGGAGAGAGGTTGAACACATCGGGGTTTTCTCCAGCATCGCTTTTATAAAAGGTTTCGATGTCGATGGAGAATTTCTCCACAAAAGGGCAGGTGAACCTGGGGAAGAAGCAAAGCTTCCATCAGGACCTGTGCTCGGAGGGGCCCAGTCAGGGCCCGTCAAGCCCACAAAGTAGGAATAAAGCTAGGGGAATGGGAAGAGAGTGGAAGGTACCGGAGCCTTGTCTGCCCTGCCTACCTTCTGGGCTGCTGCTTTGTCTACAACACAGCCAAGGCCAGAGTTGGGAGAGGGACAGAGTGGACGGGAAGCTGCCGAGCTTCCTGGGAGGCGTCCACAACATGGTGGGGACACATGCACAGCTATGGCAGTGTACTGTGCAGTGGGCAGAATCTTGGGCCGTAGTCTGTGGGATGTGCCACCCCTGCTCTCCAAGGAGCCAGCTCTGGCACCAGAGGAGCCCCTCTCTGGGCTAGAGATGAGTTTAGAGGCGGAAAGTGCCACGAGGAAGAGGAACCTCCATGGATCCTCTAGCTAGCTCCAGGCAGGCTTTCACTAATGTGGGGAAGGACAGAAACCCAGGAGACTTGTGGGGACCCCGTCTCCTCAGTGAGTGGGTGGGTAATAGGGAGCATACCTCTATCTATCAAAACCGGCAGTGCTGAGCTGCACCCTTTGGGGCACAGAGAGAAGGACTCCCTATCAGGTGACCCCGAGGAAAGCCCTGCTCAGTTTGGGATGTAACATAAGGCTGCCATGCAGCTGAGATCTGGAAGTTAGAGGGAACCTCTGAGCCATCTGGTCTACCCTCAGTTTCTTCCCAGCAGGCTTGGCTTTGGTCTTCTCAGTAGGACTTCAAGTGAGTTTATATTCCCTGCACCTTCCCAGATGGCAAAGGGTCTCCAATGGCCCCTTATTTGACCCATGCCTTCCCAGCCTCTACTCTAGGCAGTCTGGAGGTATCTAGGAATGTACTCTTCCCTTTCCTGCCTATGTCTGCACTGAGTGACCTTCAGAGCACCTTTCTAGGATAGAGCCTAGGCTCCCTGGCTGCGTGGGGTATTAAGCCTGTCTGGATCTGTGCCACAAGGTTGCTTCCCACCAGACAGCACATGAGGTGGCAGGAGGTGCACAGAGGTGGGGGGGCGCGCACCTGGTTCGGGTGTAAGGATAGGCATTCCAGGACTCCTCCACTACCCGCAGGGCTGCCTTGGGCAGGATGGAACGGAACCAGCTGGGGATGTGCATGCCCACGTGATACACCTTGTGTGTGTACTGTCCAGAGCCTCCAGGGCCATCTGTGTATGGTTGGTTCTCCAGGATCTCCACACCGCTGCCTTCGCCAAATGTCTCATTACGGCTCTTCTTCTGTGGGGACAAAAGTAGCCATGATGTGTGTGGGACCAGAGCACCCTGCTGAAGGGAAGGGGATCATGAGACTAAGCCTAGGAGTGTGAGGCTTTGGGAGGAGGGGCTTTGATCACTAAGTCTGGCTTCCTGTGTCATGTCAGGATCCCCAAATCCAGATGCAAGTTCTACATGCCATGGGCCTCTTGCGAGAGGCTGAGGGGGCTATGGATTTCTTCTCCCAGCCTTAGTACTACACACGCAAATCCTCCATTCTGACTCTTATCTGTCCCAGGACTGAAAGTGTTTCCAAGATCAGACACAAGGCAAAGATGCCTACTTTCTCAATTCTGGTCAGCATTGTGCCAGAAGTTCTAGCCATAGCAATTAAGCAAGAAAAAGAAATAATAAGAGGCAACAAAATTGGAAAGGGAGAAATAAAAAAGTTTGCTGAAACAATCTCCCCCGAATCTGTTAGAGCTAATAAGTGAATTCAATAAAATTGCAGGATTCGAAACAACACATGAAAACAAACACTGCAAAAAGGAAACTAAGTGGAGTCAACTCCCTTACAATAGCATCTGAAGGAATAAAATACTTAGGAATAAATTTAACCAAGGAAGTGAAAGCCTTGTGCACTGAAACTAAAAAAACATTGCTGAAAGAAATTAAAGACCTAAGTAAATGTAAATGGAAAGATAGCCTGTGTTTGTGGATTGGAAGATTTAACATTGTTACTATGGCAACACTGCCCAAAGCAAGCTATAGATCAAATCAGTCTCTATCAAAATCCCAGCAGCCTATGGGAGGATAAGTGGAGGGAGGGTGATTGGTGGGACCACACCTATGGTTCATCTTACAAGGGTACATGTGAATCTTTCTAAATGTAGAATATAAATTTCTTTCTTTTTTTTTTTTTTTTTGAGACAGAGCCTCAAGCTGTCCCCCTGGGCAGAGTGCCGTGGCATTACAGCTCACAGCAACCTCCAACTCCTGGGTTCAAGCGAGTCTCCTGCCTCCGCCTCCCAAGTAGCTGGGACCACAGGCACCCACCACAAACGCCCGGCTATTTTTTGGTTGCAGCCATCATTGTTGTTTGGCGGGTCCGGGCTGGGGATTCGAACCCGCCACCTTAGGTGTACGTGACTGGCGCCTTAGCCGGTTGAGCTATAGGCGCTGAGCCAGAATATAAATTTCTTAACACAATAACTAAGAGGATGCCATGAAGGCTATGTTAACCAGTTAGGTGAAAGTATTTCAAGTTATATATAAAACCAGCACACTGTACCCCATGACTGCATTAATGTACACAGCTATGATATAATAAAAAAAAAAAAAAAGAATCCCAGCAGCCCTTTTTTGCTTTCTATGGAAATAGAAAGGCTGATCCTATAATTCATATGGAGTTGTAAGAGACCCCTGATTAGCCAGAACAATTTAAAAAACAAAACTATATTGAAGGATTCATACTTCCCTACATCCAAACTTACTCAAAGCTATAATAGACAAAACAGTGCAGCACTGGCATAGCATAGACAGATCAATGGAATACAATTGAGAGTCTAAAACCACACCATACATTTATGGTCATTTTTTTTTAAGACAGGATCTCCTGCCTCAGCCTTCCAATTAGCTGAGACTACAAGCTGAAAAATCCAACTGAAAAATGAGCATGGGAGATTGAAGCAGGAGACCACTTAAGCCCAGGAGTTTGAGGCTGCAGTGAGCTATGACTGCACCATTGCACTCCAACCTAGGCAACACAGCAAGACCCTGTCTCAATAAATAAATAAACAAACAAACAAACAAATAATAAGAAGAAAAATGAGCAAAGGATTTGAACAGCCATTTCTCCAAAGGAGATATACAAATGGCCAATAAACACATGAAAAGAAGTTTCACATCACCAGCCCTTAGGAAAATGCAAATCAAAACCACAAGAGAATTGTACCTTGCTTCCATCAAGATGGCTACTATTTAAAAAAAAAGGGGGGGAAATAATCAGTGAAAGATACTTTTGTGCACTGCTGGTGGGAATATAAAATGGTAGGAATGTAAAACTGTGGAAAAAGTTGGCAGTTTCTTAAAAAGTTAAACATAGAATTACCATAAGACCAACAATTCCAATTCTGGGTAGGTACCCAAAAGAACTTAAAATGGGGAATTGAACAGATACACACGTACACCAAGACTTCAGATGACCTTAGCCCCACTTGCCGACACCAAGTGTTCACCCCAAAACATGTATACCAATGTTCATTGCAGTATTATTCATGACAGCCAAAAGGTGGAAACAATTCAAATGTCCATCAATAGGTGAATGAATAAAATGTGGTCTATCCACTCACAGAATATTACCTAGACACAGAAAAGAATGAGGTTTTTTGTATTTTTCTTTTCTTTTTTTGAGGTAGTCTCACTTTGTTGCCCTCGGTAGAGTGCCATGGCATCATAGTTCACAGCAACCTCAAACTCTTGGGCTCAAATGATCCTCTTGCCTCAGCCTTCCAAGTAGCTGGGATTACAGCCACCCGCCACAATGCCTGGCTATTTTTAGAGACAAATAAAAATATTTTTTCTGAGACTGGCTCAGGCTGGTCTTGAACCAGTGAGCTCAGGTAATCCATCTGCCTCGGCCTCCCTGAGTGCTAGGATTACAGGTGCGAGCCACCACGCCCAGGCTAAGCATAAGGTCTTTTTTAAGGTGACCAGACATCTCGTTTTTGGCGGGACAGTCCCAATTTTCAATTTGTCCTGTGTCCTGCGGCGTTTTAAAAAAGTCCCAATTTTTGGAAAGAATGCATGACAAGCTAGGGAATGGCGGGAGAATGAGAAGGGAATACACGGTTTTTGGCTGCCACATGGCTATTTCACCAGGATATGAGTTTTATATTATTTTTGTTAATTTTATAATGTTAAACTTTAATAACAAATAATTCTTGAGAACTGATTATCGAGAACTGCTTATCAAAGTTCACATTGTTGATCAGTTGTTAGAATTCAACCACCATTGTTTGGACTTAATGAACAATGGCATTTTTTGGCACTGGCAACGACGAAAACATTTTGTAACTGTCTCAGACGATACACATCATACTGTGTGCTAGTGCTAGTTAAACAAGTGATGTCAACAAATCAGTTATTTAGATAATTTAGGTAATTTATTTATTTATTTCATGAATTTAGCAGATAATACTCATATTATTTATATTTTATAGTGGTGGCAAAAAGTCTAGCACCGTCCTTGAAAGTGACACGAGGTATCATTATTAAAAAAATATATTGATAAGGAAAAGGTTAAATCTTGGGCGTCAGCAAAAATCACAATAGAGAATAAATGGTTAGAAATATATCATCATGGCTCGGTGCCTGTGGCTCAAGCGGCTAAGGCGCCAGCCACATACACCTAAGGTGGCGGGTTCGAATCCCCAGCCTGGGCCCCCCAAACAACAATGATGGCTGCAACCAAAAAATGGCCAGGCGTTGTGGTGGGCGCCTGTGGTCCCAGCTACTTGGGAGGCTGAGGCAGGAGACTCGTATGAGCCCAGGAGTTGGAGGTTGCTGTGAGTGTGATGCCATGGCACTCTACCCAGGGGGATAGCTTGAGGCTCTGTCTCAAAAAACAAACAAACAAACAAACAAAAAAGAAATATATCATCATTTTGAAACAAACCATGTTCCATACAATAATGCACTAAAAGTTGTGGGATAGGCACTGTCTTTACCAGGAACTAATGCTGCGACTGAACGCGTTTTTCCTACAGTAAATAAAGTGTGGACATCAGAAAAATCACAATTAAGTGTTGAGACTTTGAAAGCCATTTTATGTGTGAAATATAATTTAACAAATTCTTGTGAAAAATTTCATGACCTTTTAAACAATGACAGCAATCTACTAAAAAAAATTCACTCAAATGAAAAATGTGCCAAAGAATAAAATACTATACATAATTTTAAAAAATGTATTATATTTGTAAATTGTACTTATGTTGAAACTACAAAAAATATATTACAATATTATTTTTGCATTCTATGAAAATTTTTGTTGCTCCATATAGACCAAATTTTTAATTAAGAACTGCCCCCCCACTCCCCGTCAATGGTGTCCTGCTTTACCAATGTTAAAATCTGGTCACCTTAGACTCTTTTTACAATATAGATAAACCTTGAAAATAGGCTCAAGCACCCTTAGCTCAGTGAGTAGGGCGCTGGCCACATACACTGAAGCTGGTGGGTTCGACCCTGGCCCAGGCCTGCTAAACAACAATGACAATAGCAACACAAAATACCTAGGTGTTGTGGCAGGCACCTGTAGTTCCAGCTACTCAGGAGGCTGAAGCAAGAGAACTGCTTAAGCCCAAGAGTTTAGGTTGCTGTTAGCTACGACGCCACAGCACTCTAATGAGAGTGACATGGTGAGACTCTGCCAAAACAAAACAAAACAAAGCAAAACCTTGAAAACATACTAAGTAAAGCTAGACACACAAAACCACATATTGTATGACTCCATTATACGAAAGGTCCAGAATAGGCAAATCTGTAGAGACACAGACAATGGATTAGGGGTCCATAATAAGAAATAAGGAGTGAGGGCTAAGGGGAGGTGGAAATACTCCAGAATCAGATAGTGAGGATGGTTGCACACCTCTGTGAATGTGCTGAAAACCACTGAGCTGTACATGTGAAGTGAGTCATGTGTATATGACTTGATATCTCAATAAAGCAAAGCTGGTATAAAAACAAACAGAAGCCAGTCCTGCCTCTTGCATTCACTAAGGTTTAAGAGAGATCAAACATGGCAAGCAGGAAGGGGCCTCAGTGGCACTGTATGACAGAGATGATGTCTGGGTCACATCTAAGTGTCTTTCTGCCACAAATACCCTTCCCAGTATCCAAAAGCTCAGTTTTCTTGTTAATGTAGAAAACCTCATGTTTGAGGGGCTGGTGACTTTAAGCCCAGCATCTGTTTCCATGGTGATATGACAGCATTACCAAGGCCACATTGGGTCAGCTTCCTGCATAGCAGGTGTATGTGCACATACCTATGCACACAGAGCACACATGTACACTGCCTTCCTCTCTAGGGCACAAAGATGTACTGTATCTCTGCAGCCCAGCACCACAGAGCCTCCTTCAAACCAAACCAAAAACCATACCCAAGACCCTGAGTAAGGCTGCAGATGAGGCTTGAGCAGCCATGTGCCATCCTGTCCTCTTTAAAAGGGCTCGTAGAATATAGACCAGATTCTCAGTGGAAACAGCTATTTCTTCCCAGATGCTTTCTAAGCTCCTGCATCTTCCAGCAGCTTCATTTGTGTGTGGTGTGCTAAGTGCTCTGCATGTGCTCTCCTTTAGTTACTGCAATGCCCTTTGGGAAGGCGTAACAGGACTGTCATTCCCAATTCACAGGTGAGGGATGGAGGCTAAGAGAGACTGTCATTTGTCCAATGTTGCAGTTGCTAAATGGCAGAGCTGAGCCCTGAACTTGGACATGTTTGATTCTGGGGCCTTAGTCACAGCACCAAGCTGCTCCAGGGTAACCCGTTAACACAAGGGAAATATTTATTCAATTCTTATCCCAACTCTGTGACCAACAACTCCCTCTCATTCTGGGAAAAATCACTTCTCTCTGGTCTCAGCTTCCAAACTTATGTGGAGATTGGGCATTGGGGGTAAGGAATTGAAATCCCCCCCCCCAAAATCTTGGGATGTGACTTTATCTGGAAAGAAGGTCTCTGCACATATAATTGCAATAATGTGGCCACAAGCCAAGGAAGGCCTGGAGGCAACAGAAGCTGAAATTGACAAAGAAGGTCCTCCTGTAGGGCCCTGAGAGGGAGTGCAGGCCTCAAACCCTGGGACTTCTAGCTCTGGCTTCCATAACTGCGAGAGAATGAATTCTGTTGTTTTAAGCTACCCAGCTCGTTGTTCTTTGTTAGATAGTACCAGGAAGTAATACACTTGGGGTACTGGAGGCTCAGTGAGAAGGTGTGCGGGGCAGAGGGGCCCGGTCTGCCTGTCAGGCAGTCAAGCGTGCAGCTGGGCCAGGAGCAGGAGAGTCCATCTACCTGGCCTCTCTGGGGTGCTAGGTGGCGTGTAGAAGCTGTGTCCATTCTGGCTGGCCAGAAGGCCCACTCAGCACCTCCCTCTGGAGGATTCAGGAGGATCCTTCCTGCCTCTTCTGGCTCCTGTAGCTCCCAGTGTCCCTCAGTGTGTGGCAGGGTCACTCTAATCTCTACCTCATCTTCCCTATGTCTCTGACCTCTCCTCTTCCTAGAGACACTACCACTTAGTTCAGTGCTCATCCTAAATCCAGGGTGATCCCATCTCAAGATTCTTAAATAATGGGTGGCACCTGTGGCTCAAAGGAGTAAGGCGCCAGTCCCATATGCCAGAGGTGGCAGGTTCAAACCCAGCCCCGGCCAAAAAAAAAAAAGATTCTTAAATAATTGTGTCTTCAAAGACCCCATTTCCAAATAAGGTCATATTCTGAGGTTGTAGGTGAGTGTGGATTTGGGGGGGATACTAGTCACCAGCCAGGCAAGTGCTGATGGACCTCTCAATGCCTACTGCCCAGCCCCTGGCCATGTGTGCCCTCAGTCACCACACTTACTATGAGGTGACTTTTGAGGATGATCACAGCACCCTGGCAATCCCACAAGATGACCTTGTGCTATGAGTGTATATGTGAACATCTGAGTAGGGGCAGGCAGGACTGGCTAGGGAGAGCACAGGCTTTGGAGGGCACGGGGGAATCTCTGCTCCAATCCTCATAGTTGAGACTTCAGAGAAGGTGACAGGTGGGCTGCACTGAGAGAGCTCAAAGTGCTCCACTCCAAGCAACGTAAAAGAGGCAGCCCCTGATGTCTCTGGACAGGCTGGCTTCATTAGGCTGTGCACCCTCGGGCAAGTTCCTGAGCTGCAAGCACTCATCTGTAAATGGGGATAAATACCACCAACTCTGCGGGTTATCATGAAGCTTGAGGATTGAAGCAGGTGATGTATTTCAGGCTCTGCCACTGTCACCTAGTGAAAATGAGGGCTCTAATCACTCACTGGAGATAGGTACAGCATGTTGCATAGAGGCGGGAGGGCTGCTACAGGGGCAAAGCTCCTGGTACCCAGCCTGGCCCCTGAGCCTGTGCTCCCTGCACAGCAGGTGCTCTGTAAAGACTGACCAAATGAATGAACGGATTCTAGTCCCAACTGTCACCAGGAACTTTGGACAGCCAGCCTTGCCCAACCTGTCCTCAGCTGTTCACCAGTGGTAGCATTCGAGAGAGGTGGACTTTCTCAGGCACAGCTGTCACTTAGCCATGCCACCCGGAGCAAACTCTTCCCAAATGCTCTGACTGCTGCCCACACAGGATGCTAGCCCCAAGTCCCTGCCCACCACTCCTGTGAGCAGCATGGAAGGTCATGATGGTGAAGGGTTAGCAGAAACAGGCCCAGCTCCCCAGGGGCTGAGGAAGCAGGGAGGATGCAAAGACCAAGAAACCCCTGAAAGCAGCACCTCACAGAGCTGTCCAGGGTCCTGGCCAGGCCCTCCTTGTTCACCCCCTGGTTGCAAACATTTGTTGAGCACTTCCCTGGATGGACGGCTCTCCTGGCCAGGCCAGCAATTTTGTTTTTTAACCTTTAATACCACTAATACTGAGTACAGCTCAGGCCTGGTGCCAGGCACTTTGACACACCTTCTAGGAAGCTGCTGGTTCAGAGGAAAGGCCCAATCTTAGCAGCCATTCCACTAGCAACTAGCACAAGTCCAAATGAAGGTCTTATTATTCTTTCCTTAAAAACACAGCAGCCTTCCTTGAGCAGCCAGCCTGGTGAGGTCAGTGCAGAACTCTGTACTCTTGAGCACCTGCCTGGAGCTCGTGTGAAGACCCCACTCCCTGTCTCCTGGGAGTCTGGTTGGCTGCACCTCTACCCATCTCCTCACAGGTGTGGGAAGTACTTTTCATTCATCTCTGCAACTGTGCATCTCGGCACAAGTCAGAGCACGAGCAAGTCTGGTGAATTGAACTTTTTTTTATAACAGTGTTATTGAGGTATGACTGACATACAGTAAGCAAACTCATGTAAAGGAACAGCTAGTGACATGTTCACATCTGTGAATCCATCACCTCACAGTGACAAGAACCTCAGGAACCATGGGTTCAGGGACAGGTCAGACAAAGCTGGTGCCAGGAAGATGGGCTGGTGGGGCCAGGAAGAGTAAACATCTGTGGGGCCTGGGGCAGCTGGGATCTAACGGGGGTCCCCGTGACAGCCAGGACACAGGCTCAGGGACCAGGCTGGGTCCCCAGGAGCTACGCCCCTGCTGCAGCCCTCCCACCTTTATGTGGCATGCTGTACCCAAGTGGGGATGGCCTGAGCTCCACACTCTTGTAGGGCTGCTCTGTCCTCAGGCCTGGCAGCCCTAGTACTTGACATTTCCACCAGGACACCCCCTCCCCCAGGGGAGGCTGGGACACAGGGGGATAGTGGCAGTGCCTCTGAGCTGCCACAAAGGTGGCTGACCCCTTGGAATGCTGCCTCTCCAGTCTAGATATAAGTCTTGGCCTTCTCTTGCCCCCACCTCTGCCCCTGCCCCCATCAGGAGTCCCAGAGCTCCCCAGGACAGAGAGGCCACCTAGAAACCAGGGATATGAGTTTGATCCCTGGCTCTGTGGGCCTCATTTTTCCCATGCGTAAAATGGGAAACTGGGGCTCTGAGTTAGGCTGTCTTATGTCACAAATAAGGAAACTGAGGTTGGAGCCCAATGTTTTTTCACCATCTCTTAGCTGGAAAAAGGCAGAGCTAGAACCCAAACCTGGGTCAGTTTGGTCACAGAAGTCCACACTTTCTTTCTTTCTTTTTAATGTAATTCCTAGAAAGTTTAAATTGACAAATGTGGATCATTTCTATGGTTCACAATTTCTTTCTTTCTTTCTTTCTTTCTTTCTTTCTTTCTTTCTTTCTTTTTAGACAGAGTCTCATTATGTCGCCCTCAGTAGAGTGCTGTGGCATCACAGCTCACAACAGCAACCTCAAACTCTTGGGCTTAAGCAATTCTCTTGCCTCAGCCTCCCAAGTAGCTGGGACTACGGGCACCCACCCCAATGCCCAGCTATTTTTAGGTTGTAGTTGTCATTGTTGTTTGGCAGGCCCAGGCTGGATATGGACCTGCCAGCTCTGGTGAATATAGGGGGTGCGCCCTAGGTGCTGAACTATAGGCACCAAACCCACTTTCTTTCTTTTTTTTTTTTTTTTTGAGCTCAAGTCTCATTTTGTAGCCCTCAGAAGAATGCCCTGGCATCATAGCTCACAGTAACCTCAAACTCTTGGGTTCAAGTGATTCTCTTGCCTCAGCCTCCCAAGTAGCTGGGACTACAGGCAATCACCACAGTGCTCAACTATTTTTAGAGATAGGGTCTTGTTCTAGCTCAGGCTTGTTTCAAACTCATGAGCTCAGGCAATCCTCCTGCCTTGGCCTCCAAGAGTGCTATGATTACAGGTGTGAGTCATTGTGCTTGGCTTGAAATCCACACTTTCTCTGGCAGATGTTTCTCAGCTCTGTGGCAGCTAAAAATAGACCATACCACTGCCAGCCAGGGTTCACACACCTGTCACAGCCCCCTAGCTATGGCTATGATGCCTTCGTCTACCAGAGACACAACCCTCCCCTGCCTTCATGCCAGTGTGAGACATGAGGAAGGGGCAGGAGACAGTCCTGGGGTGCCAGGCAGAGTCTGGGGTACCTCCACGGGGACCTGATCTCAGAGGAATGGGCTGTGCTGGCAATAAGAGAAGCCACAAAATACCACCCCCTTGGTTCTCATGGCCTGTGGGCCTCCTACAAGCTCACTAGAACTGAGGTATAAGCATGTGTGCATGTGTCTGTCCAGGTACATGTGAGTATACACACATATCTGTGCACATGCCCTGATTGCATGTATGTTATGTATCTACATGTGCCCCTTCCTCTGAGATCAGGTGCCCCTGTGGGTGGATCCCCTATGAAGCCCTATGATGAAGGCATCATAGCCATAGCTAGGGTGCCATGGCAGGTGTGTAAACCCTGGCTGGCAGTGGGGGTGTGGTCTGTTTTCAGCTGCCACAGAGCTGAGAAACATCTGCCAGAAAAAGTGTGGATTTCCAGCCAGGCACAGTGACACTGTCCATGTAGGTTTACACATGTGTGTCCACGTGTGACCATGCATGCGTGTACAGCTGTAGTGTGTGGACATGCACATATCTGTGCATGAGGGAGGAGGAGCAGCCCACAAGATGAAGAGAACACCAGGCCAGGGCTAGGAAAAGAGACTCAAGGACCAGCTTCTGCCCTGGGGAATCTTGCTGTCCCAGACAGACAGACAACCATGAAGAGGTGGAAAGAACTAAGTGCCCAAGGTGGGAAGATTCAGAGAAAGAAATCACTTCCCACTGCCTGTGGAGATCAGAAAAGCCACAGAGAAGGAAGCAGCATCTGGTTGATCTGAAATTCAGGCATAAGGGCCTCCTGATTGCCTTGGGGAATTCTTCTATTGCAGAATGCATCCACCAGGGTGGCATTAATTTTAAAATGAAGAATAAGCATTGGTGAAGATGTGGAGAAATCAGAACCTTTATACATTGCTGGTAGGAAGCAAAATGGTGCAGTTGCTGCAGAAAACAGTACAGTGCTTCATCCTGATGTTACACACAGAATCACCATATGATCCCACAGTTCTCTTCCTAGAGGTTGACCCAGAAGATTGAAAACTGGGACTCAAATGAATATTTGTATGCTAATGTCAACCGAAACATCCACCAACTGATGAATGGATACACAAAATGTGGTCTGTCTCTATAATGGAATACGATTCAACCACAAGAAGGAACGAAGCCCTGACATGTGCCATGACATGGATAAACCTTGAAACGTGATGCTGAGTGACAGAAGCAGACACAAAAGGCAACACATTGTATGACTCCACTTATATGAAATGTCTAGATCAGTTAGAACCATAGAGGCAGAAAAGCAGATTAACGGTTGCCAGGGAACGGGGGAAGGAGAAATGGGGAGTGACTGCTAGTGGGTATGAGGTTTCTCTTCGGGGTGACGGAAATGTTCTGGAGCTAGACAGAGGTGGTGGTTGCACCTCACTGTGAATGTACTAAATGCCACTTAGTTGTACACTTAAAAATGGTTAAGTTTATGTTACATGAAATTCATCTCAATAAAAACAAAATAAAACTACAAAGAAGCCTGAAGTCGCCAGTCCCAACAAAATTTCTTCCAAATTCTATAGAGAGCTGATAACCTAAGCCCCTGTCTTTGCAGACATCCCCAGGCCGGGTTTGGACCCACCAGAACCCGCCAGCCTCAGTGTATGTGGCTGGCACCATACCAACTGAGCTACAGGCGCTGCCCTGGTTTCACCTTTCTATTGTAATTGCTCACCTGGATGGAGCATACGGAAAGACCCTGGAAGCTCCAAGCAACAGAAAGGATCCCAGTCAGCACTCAGAGGCTGCACTGGCTCAGTCCTGCTGGGAGTGATGGTTGTCTGACAGGCTCTCACAGAAGACCATGAGTGTTGACACTCACATCCTGCAACTCTGGAGATGCTTGCATCTGCCTGCTACAATCCCAGCTCACAGAGATCATCTAGGGATACTGCCTCTGTATGCTCAGTGGACGGGCCCTGGGATGCGTGGAGCAGAAGAAGATCTGAGCATCACATAGGGCAACTACATTATTGGCGGTACAAAGACAGATGCTGAAAAGAAAGCTTGAGGGAGGTGATGGGAATGGCAGTGTATCGAGGAGCCCAGAGTGAGAGGTGATTCTGTGCTCCAGAAAAGCTGTGGGATCTCCTAGAGGCTGGAGGACAGTCCTCCCAGAGCCTGACCCAGCTAGAGCTGAGGGGCTGCCTGTTGTGGTCTGGGCTCACCCTGGCTTGGGTAGGAACTGAGGAACGCTGGGACGAGCAGCAGCTTGGGCAGATCAGCCTGGTCCTTGAGAGAACTGAGCTATTTCCAGAGTGTTCAGAGGAGGGGGGCTGATTTAAGCCTCTTTCTCTCTGCTCTCTAGAAATAATTAAGGGGTAAGTGGTTCAAGAGGGAACTGAGTGGCCCTTCTGAAGCAGCTCAGAGCAAACAGCCCCCTAGAGAGGCTGGGATCACCTCCGATTCTCTTCCCAGCAGAGCCTCCTGGGCGAGAGAGCCTGGCCAAACCCCAGAAGCTCCTCAGGCTCTGCTGAGTGCTCTTGACTACCTCCTCTGACTTGGGTTGAAGGAAGAGCCTACCAGGCAGGCACGGGATTGTGGGGTGGACACCCCACTAGCCAGGATCTCTGCCCTACACTGATGGCCCCATAATTATGCTACAGTTTTGCAGCAAGACGCTGCAGGGGAGGCAGGCCCCACTGAGTAGCAGAGACTCAAGCATCACTATGCCCAGAGACCCTCCCCTTGGAGGAAAGTTGCCCAGTTAGGTAGGCAGACACTGAGGTTGGGCAGGAAGCTGGCAAGAGAGCTGGGACAGGAACCTCCATAGAGTCAGGAACTCAGTGGGGACTCAGACAAGTGAGAGTGACAGTGATGCCTGACATCTGGGCCAGAAGCAACCAGATCCTGGGGCTCTGATTTTGTGTTCCAGGTCAGTCGGGCACTGAGTAGTGGGCCTGGTAATCTCTCCTGGGAGCAGGAAATAGTCTCTGGCTGGTCACAGGAACCTGTCATCCTCAAATTCATTTGTGACTCTGTACTTACCACAGATCCCACACTGCTGTTTGCAGGCAGCCAGAGTAGGAAGAAAAGGGTGGACCTGGGAGCTGTATGCTCCTAGACAAGTGACTTACCTGCTCTGGGCCTTACATTTTCCTATCTGTCAAATGGGGTGTTATGGACTGAATGTCTGTATTCCTCTAAATTCCTATGCTGAAGCCCTAACCTTCAAGGTGATGGTGCTTGGAGATGGGGCCTTTGGGTGGTGATGGGGGTTACATGAGGTCATATGCGTATAGCACCCATGATGGGACTGGTGTCTTCCTAAAAAGAAGAGATTATACAGCTCTCTTGCTCTCTCTGCCACATAAGGACACAGGGAGAAGGCAGCCCTCACCAGAAGCCGAATCTGCCAGACCTTGGTCTGGGACTTCTGGTCCCCAGAACAGTGAGGAAATGAGCTCTTGTGGTTTAAGCCCCAGCCTGTGTGGTTTTGTGATGATAGCCTCAAGTTAATGGGACATGGGACAATGTCTGGACCGATCAGGGAGATAGTGTTAAACACAATTGTTAGCATTTCTTTTCTTTTCTTTTTGCATACAGAGTCTCACTATGTCACCCTTGGTAGAGTGTCATGGTGTCACAGCTCACAGCAACCTCCAACTCTTGGGCTTAAGTGATTCTCTTACCTCAGCCTCCCAAGTAGCTGGGACTACAGGCACCTACCACAATGCCAGGCTATTTTTTTGTTGTAGTTGTCATTGGTGTTTAGCTGGCCAGGGCTGGGTTTGAACCCACCAGCTCTGGTGTATGTGGCTGGTGCCTTAGCAGCTTTGGTATATGGGGCTGACGCCATAACCACTGTGCTACAGGCGCCAAGCCTATGTTTTTGTTGTTGTAGTTGTCATTGTTGTTTAGCAGGCCTGGGTCAGGTTTGAACCTGCCAGTCCCAGTGTATGTGGCTGGAACCCTAACCACTGAGCACCAAGCTCACAACTGCTAGCATTATAGGTGCCAGGACACAGTGCTGGTAAAGCAATCAGATGCCACAAATTCCTACACTGTGCCTCCACATGCCTGGCATTGAGACTAGGAACCAAAAGGCCAGTGCAGCTCAGACATTTCTCAGGAGCCTCTGGGGCACTGGGCTGTGAAGGCTGCAACTCCACCCCAACCCACATACAGGCCCTTGTGTGGCTGGCATAGCCTGCCCTCGCCAGAGACCCACCTGTATCATGTACAGCTGAGCGATGCGGTACTCCTCCACGGTCATGGGCAGAGGAATCCGATATTCTTTTACAATCATCTTGGAGTCCAGGCCTTCCCGTCGATGGGGAACTGTGAGTTGGGACTTCTAGACGAGATTCCTTAAATAACCATGACAAAGTTCACCAAAGACCCCTGAGAGAGAGAGAGAGAGAGAAGGGACAGGACAGTCACTTTGTAGTGGACCCGACAGCAGAGAGGAAAGGCCCAGTGCAGACCCAAGGCTAGAATTATCTCCCTAGCCTCTCTGGCCTCCACTTCCCTTGTCAGCTGAGAGCTGTTGAAGGACAAGTGAGAGGCTGTTGTATATAAACCCTCTGACCAACAAACAGCCACAGGGAAGCAAAGAATTGTCACACTATCAGCAAGGACCAGATGCTCTTGTTCTATCCACAATCCTAATAAACTACAGTTCCTGCTCCCCAGTCAGCCTGTGACAACTCACATAATGATGCTTGGTCATGGGAGAGAAAGCAGAGCAGATGAAACCAAGAAGAAGGGGCACAAGACATTTTCAGATCAGCAGTCGAAGGCCGCCCTTCAGGTTCAGGGCAATCTGCTCATGTTACTCGCTGCAGACAGCATCACTGCACCCTGGCAGAAGACTCTGAGTGAGCTAAAATTTGGTTTTGGTTCAATACAGATTTACTGGCACATTTTCTCTTCCTTACACTGGGCTGGGTCTGGGAGGTACAGGAGACAAGATAAGCAGTGTATTCATGAGAATATCTATTTAAGCTGACAATATATTTGAGGAAGATTTTCACCTAAAGCAATCAAATTTTAAAAATACATAATGCTGGCTTGGTGCCTGTGGCTCAACCGGCTAAGGTGCCAGCCACATATACCAAAGCTGGCGGGTTCGAATCCAGCCCAGGCCTCCCAAACAACAATGACAACTACAACCAAAAAATAGCTGGGGCATTGTGGTAGGTGCCTTAGTCCCAGCTAATTGGGAGGCTGAGGCAAGAGAATCGCTTAAGCCCAGAAGTTGGAGGTTGCTGTCAGCTGTGATGCTATGGAACTCTATCCAGGGCAACAGCTTGAGGCTCTGTCGCAAAAAAACAAAATAAAATAAAACATAATGCTTGGAGGAGGCACCTTCTCAGTTATCTGGAAAATGAAGTCAACCATTACAACCTAAGCCCCAGATGCTAAGACTTTGCTGGAAATATCATCTGGTCACCCCCAGAAGTTACAGGCTATTTAATATAAAGCCAGGTAAAGGTTTCCAGGATGGGCAGTGGCAAAATCAGAATAGTATTTTATAATAGAAAGACCATGCCAAGGTCAGCAGGCAGGACTCCGGCTAAGTGGCAAAAGCCAGGGGCTGCTGAGTCAGGTGGATTTCTTGATCTAAATGAAGCTTTGAGCATTGCCCAGCACTAAAGCATTATGGGGTCTCTAACAAGACTAAGAAAGCATATTTACCAGAACACTCAGGAAGACCAGCATATAGGGTTGAAAAATTCTTTTTTTGTTGTTGTTTCAGATTAATTTGAGGTACAAAGAATTAGTTTACAATGTTTGCATTTGCTAGGTAGAGTCCCTCTTATATTCTTGTCCCACCTCCAAGAGGTGTGCCATACACCCTAACACTGTGCCCATTAAGTGGGAGAATACCCATTCTCCCCTCCTCCCCACTCCCTGTGCCCTCATTCACCTGCCCCCCCTCCCCGAAAAAACTCTTAAATCTTAAATAAGCCATTTAGGGAGAGAGACAGAGAGGGTGAAAGGTCATGTGAAGGGGTCAGAGATGACTCCTGTGTTGCCCTAAAACAGCCCCCTGTGGTTTCCTTCATGGCTGGTAGGAACCTTAGCCCAAAGGAGCATCCAACTCAAGTTCTCGCATCCAGTTGCTTTTAATATAGAGCAAATGAACATCTTTGTAGCCAATTGGAACTTATCTTCTGTATATGCCCCATGAAACTGCACCCCACGTCTGCTGACCATAGATAAGACAAACCCTGGAGCCATAAACGACCCCAGACCCCTACTGCCCCTGGAAGCTCTCTGGCTCAGAACTCCTGGTCATACTACTGAGCAATGTCACCTGGACACATAAACCTCTCTCTGGCTCTCCTCTCCCAGGGAGCTCCCTCATCCTCTTCCCTTCATTTCAAACTGTAAAGCTCCAAGTTACTGTCTTGCCTATTCCCTGATCAACCCTAGAACAAGTGAAAAGAGACCATTGCTGGCTTTCTTCGAGGTTGGTGGGTCTAGCTAACAGCCCACAGGGAACGCAGGTGTGGAGCCTATGGAGAAAGCAAAGGTCAGGGGGGCTGCCTTTGTAGGGTTCTTCCCCACACCCCCCACACTCCAATAGGCCTCTGAGATGCATGGCCCAGGCCAACATGTCTATGTTCTCTTATGTCTGCCTAAAAGATGAGGCCACAGGAGAGAGAAGCAATGGCCCTACAGCCTCCAGGGCCCTGCCTGTTCCCTGAGAATGTTTGGAACAAGAGCCCCACTCAGCTGGCTGAAATAGCAAGGAATCTGACACCAGGATGGGTTTCCAACTGGCTAAGAGGGTAGCTCAGGCACTAGATTTGGGAACCTTCCTTGTAGATACAAAGGAGAGAGAGAGAACCCTGTACCTGGTTGAAATTAGGGTTGCAGATGAGGACAAGGAAATGGAGGTTCAGTGTGGCTGTTTCCAAAGCTCTTCCACTTGGTTCTTCATTGAAGATCATTCGACCCAGAAGAGACTTTGGAAGCCACAGAAACAGTGCACTGGTGTGACATGTGGCACCCACCTATGTCTATGGAGCCTCAGGTGTGCTCCTTTACTGCTCGGGTAAATGCAATGACCCAGAGTGACCTTAAACAAGTCCCATTTGGTCATCTAAACTACAGATCGTCAGACAATCTCTAAATGTTCTTTGGAAGTCTGAAGGAGTCTGTCCTTCAAAGTCTTACCTGCCTGTCATGCTCATTACACCCAAGTCAGACTACCCTCCATGCCCTTAGATTCCCGGCCCATCAGGTGCTGCTGTAGACACACAGGTTAGGAGTGAGGCAGGACTTTAGGGCTGGACTAAGTATATTCCTTAAATACCTCCAGCTCCTCAAGTGACAATCAGGTATGAACTCTGAGAGCCTGAGTCAGCACCCAGACACTGGCTCAGGTCTCAGATATCAGAGGTACATGATGATGCTCCACAAAGACAAGCCATCAGGTGAACTGTGATCACACAAGTGGTATCCACAGTCTTGATGTGCCAGCAGAGGGACAAGACAGAAAGAGAACACAAGCCCAGAGGGCCCAGAGGCTCCTTGGCAGCTCCCACTACCCAAGTGGAGTTAGACTAGTGAGCAAAGCTTAGGGCTGACCAGGGGCAGCAGCCACATGACTATTCTGAGGACCATCAGACAACATGAATGTTTAGGATGCGATTCTATCTACAGCTGGGTTAGACAAAAAACAACCATATTTCTGACCACAAGGAACTAAAGAGCCATGGAGGTAAGCAGGCGGGTAGACGCATAGATAGGCAGGAGGAAAGAATATATTGTTACAGATTAGTGCATGGGTGACTAATAGCAGGAGAGAGGACTCAGAACTCTGAGTGACAGAATGTAACAGACAGGAGGTCACTATGGGATGCAACTGCAGACATGGTGATGCCTTTACCAGCCATGTGATCTCCCAGAAAAGTATCTGCTGAGCCTTGGTCTGTCCTTATGTAAAGAGGGAGATAAGCCCACCTGACTTCAGAGTTACCATGAAGGTTACTGAAATAGGATCAGCCATTCACCCAGGGAGCCTCAGGGAAGGCTTCATGGAGGGTAGAACTGGGTTTCCTAAGACTTGTGGCTGGGGGCAGGTGAGAGGAGGGTTTGCTCTGGTAGAAGGACCAGTGGAACAAGGGCCCCAGGCAGGGGCATATTCTCCTTCTGTGTGTCCTATAATGGCTATGTGTCCTATAATGGCTATCCTGCCCCAAATTTATGAAATTGGGCAGCCAGAAAGTCTTTAAAAAAAGAATACCTGATGTTGAAATCCAGCTGATCAACAGATAAATAAAAATAAGGTCACTGATGGAGAAGTCCTGATGAATGATGAATTCATACTTATGAAATATTTTGAAATCATTGTTATTACAGCTAGCGAATAGAATATAAAAACCTGAACAAGGCTTGCAAATAATAACATAACAAGACCACAGATGGAAACATAATTTCCTCAACTTCCATAGGATAGGCATTGGTTTGTTAAGAAGGTAAAAAAAAAAAAATAATAATAATAATAATTATAAGGGATGAACAGGCAAACCAGGGAGGATTTTTAGGGCAATGAAACAGTTCTGTATGATCCTACAATGATGGAAACATGTCATCATACATTTCTCCAAACCCATAGGCTACACAACACCTAGAGGGAGCCTGAATGTAACCCATGGACTCTGGTGACAATGAAGTGTCAATGGCAGGCTCCGCTCCTGTGGCTCAAGTGGCTAAGGTGCCAGCCACATACACCTGAGCTGGTGAGTTCAAATCCAGCCTGGCCTGCCAAACAACAATGACGGCTGCAACCAAAAAATAGCCAGGCATTGTGATGGGTGCCTGTAGTCCCAGCTACTTGGGAAGTGGAGGCAGGAGAATTGCTTAAGCCCAGGAGTTAAAGGTTGCTGTGAGCTGTGATGTCATAGCACTCTACCCAGGGTGACAGCTTGAGGCTCTGTCTCAAAAAATAAATAAATAAAATGAAGTGTCAATGGTGGTTTGATTACCACAAATGTCCCACATTTTTCTTGTGCAAAATTGGGTATGTGGGAACTCTATACTTTCCTTTTTCATTTTCGAGACAGAGTTTTACTTCATTGCCCTTTGTAGTGTGCTGTGGCATCATAGCTCATAGCAACCTCAAACTCTTGTGCTCAAGCAATTCTCTTGCTTCAGCCTCCCAAGTTGCTGGGACTACAGGTGCCCGCTACAATACCCAGCTATTTTTAGAGACAAGGTCTTATCTAGCTCAGGCTGATCTCAAAACTGTGAGCTCAGGCAATCCACCCGCTTTGACCTCTCAGAGAGCTAGGATCACAGGTGTGACCCACCATGCCTGGCAGAACTCTGTACTTTCCATTCAAGTTTGCCAAGAACCAAAACTGTTCAGAAAAATAAAATTTATATATATTTTTTAAAATTAATAACTTCATTTTATTTATTTATTTTTTGAGACAGAGTCTCAAGTTGTTGCCCAGGGTAGAGTGCCATGGTGTCACAGCTCATAGCAACCTCCAACTCTTGGGCTCAAGCGATACTCTTGCCTCAGTATTTCCATTTTAGTAGAGACGAGGTCTCGTTTTTGCCCAGGCTGGTCTTGAACTTGTGAACTTAAGCTATCCACCTACCCAGCCCCCAAGAATGCAAGGATTATAGGCGTGAGCCACTGTGCCTGGCCCCAAATTAATATCTTTAATCTTTCAAAAAGTTTTTTTCTCAGAAAGGATAGGTTAGAGATCAGGGGCTGGGGAAGAAGGGAATTAAAGTCATTGTTTAATGAGTACAGAATTTCTATGTGAGTGATGGAAAATGCTTTGGGAACAGTAACAGTGATGGTTGTGCAAGATTGTGAATTGTACTTAATGTGATGGAATTGTACATTTAAAAATAGTTAGGGGTGGCACCTGTGGCTCAGTGAGTAGGGTGCTGACCCCATATACCGAGGGTGGTGGGGTTCAAACCCGGCCCCGGCCAAACTGCAACAAAAAATAGCCAGATGTTGTGGCAAGTGCCTGTAGTTCCAGCTACTTGGGAGGCTGAGGCAAGAGAATCACCTAACCCCAAGAGATGGAGGTTACTGTGAGCTGTGGCGGCACAATACTCTACCAAGGGCAATAAAGTGAGACTCTGCCTCTTAAAAAAAAATAGTTAAAAAGGCAAATTTTATTTTATATATATTTATCTGCCACAATATAAAAACATCAATAATGCCAGGTGTGGTGGATCATGCCTATAATGCTAGCACTCTGACAGGCCAAGGCAGGTGGATCTCCTGAGCTCAGGGGTTTGAGACTAGCCTGAGCAAGAGCAAGATCCTGTCTCTAAAAAATAGCTGGTGGGCACCTGTAGTCACAGGTATTCTGGAGGCTGAGGCAAGGGAATCTCTTGAGACCAAGAGTTTGAGGTTGCTATGAGCTATGCCATGGCACTCTACCAAACGTGACAACATGAGACTCTGTCTCAAAAAAAAAAAAAAATCAATAATGTAACATACCAAAACCATTGAATTGTATAGTTTAAATGAGTAAATGTATGGTATATTAATTATATCTCAATCAAGCTATTATCATAAGTTTTCCTTTGGCTGGGCATGGTTGCTCATGCCTATAATCCTAGCACTTTGGGAGGCTGAGGCAGGAAGATCCACTGAGCCCAAGAAATTGAGACCAGCTGGAGCAAGAGCAAGACCCATCTCTATTAAAAATAGAAAATTTAGCCAGGGGTGGTGGTGGACACCTGTAGTTCCAGCTACTCAGGAGGCTGAGGCAGAAGGATCACTTGAGACTAGGAGTTTGAGGCTGCTGTGAGCTGAAATTGTGCCTATGAGTAGCCAGCCACTGCACTCCAGCCTGGGCAGCACTGGGAGACCTTGCCTTAAAAATAATTTTTCTAAGGGGTAGGGCTCCGGCCCCATATGCCAGAGGTGGCAGGTTCAAACCCAGCCCCAGCCCCAGCCCCAGCCCCAGCCAAAAAAACTGCAAAAGAAAAAAAATAAATAAAAATAATGTTTCTGAACTTGGGCCTGGGGCACCACTCTGCAAGAAGAGCTGCTCCCAGGAAAGGGAGTGGCACAACTCAAAGTCCAAAGTTCTGGGTGGAGATAGGTCAGGGGCTTCAGCTAGAGCAACCCTGGCAGCCACAGTGTGCATGCACTCAATGCGGCACTGCAACAGAGGACAGACAGCTGAGATGATACACCTGCCACCCACACAGCCCTGCACACTCACACACACAGGAACCCACTGAGGGTGCCAACAGGACGACCCCTATGGGACACACCTCAGAAATTCTTAAGACAGTTGTGGACAGGGAAAATTCATTTCCCTCATTAAGATGTGAACAGCTACTACTGACACTAAAGTTACATCTATATGTGCATTTAATTCATGTAGATTCAACATACACGTGTGCCATTAAAGAAAAAAACCTAAAAAAATAATAATTTTTCCGTTTTTTTTTTTTTCCCCATTAAGTTTAACCTTTTTTTTTTTTTTTGGCAGTTTTTGGCCAGGGCTAGGTTTGAATCTGCCACCTCCGGCATATGAGGCCAGGGCCCTATTCCTTTGAGCCATAGGCACTGCCCTAAGTTTAACCTTTTAGGAACTATTATCACTTACGATAAAGAAATGTTTTTCTTAGGTTTAGCAATTCCCTCCCTAAAATCTTCCATTTTAGATACCTGAAAAAGGATTTGTCTTTGGTTAAATCTAAGTAAAATTAGATTTTTATTTTAAAAATGCACGTAGAATATGACCCATTTATAAAAAACGTTATTAGTACTCTGTATATGCCTGTTGATACAGAGTCTGTAATAAATGTTCACTGAATGCTGGTGAGGGGTTTCCTCAGGTTAATGAAATCTGGGGTGACTTTTACTGACTTTTCAGGAGGCATCTGTGGCAGAGTCTGAGCAGCATGTAAGTGGCCAGAGAAAAATTATAATCTCAAGCAGACCCTCTACTATCTCCTTGCCTCCGATGGTAGGCAAGTTGCCTCCGATGGTAGGCAAGTTGCCTAATCTCTTTAATCTTTCATTTTATCTTCTGCAAAACATACATAAGAACAGCACTTGCCCTGCTGGGCAGTTCTGTGGATAAATGATAAGACTGGTAAAGTGCTTATTTTCAACCTGCACTCAACTAGCAGGAGGGAGCAGCCAGGAGGTACTGCTGAGCCTATTGGGGTTAGGAAGAGAGATGCAGGGACTATGGGCTTCCTAGTGGCGATACCCACCCCAACAGGCAGATACAAAACCCCCGGTCTGCAGGAAAACACGGTCTGACCCCTAGGCACTCAGGCCTGAAGGCAAAGCTGGCTGTGGTAGGTGCTGGGGCCAGATAGGGCCCTCTTCAAGTTCTCCCTGGTTGAGCCCAAGGCTGGGGTGTCTGGTAGACCCTCCCCTTGATGGGAGTGGCAGTGTGACTTGTATGCCTGCCTGCCTGTCCCCCGAGCCCCCATGGCCTGCAGCTGAACCCTCACTCAGACAATCTCATTACACCCACTCCGGCTGCCTGGGTACGCAAGAGGCAGACACATTTCATCTCATCTCTGCAGGCGTCGTGATGGGTTAGACAGCATTTTATTTTACTGCATTCCACAGGGCAGTTTCTGGGGCCTGGCACAGTGACAGGGAAAAAAAGACACAGGTCTCCAGAGGCCCTCGAGGGAGGGGAGCCGGGAAAGGAGTCTAGGTAGCCCCTCATATGCACTGCCCAAACAGCCCCTCTCCTGGGAGGATGGGGACACTGTCCTAAGTCTCAAAGATGGCCCTTGGGTCCCAGCCTTTAAAGAATCCTTTGGGTTCCAAACCCTGCATTTATGAACCCAGACAGGACCCCAGCCCCATGTTCATCGATGTCTTCCAACAAACAACAGACAGACCTTGTCAGAATGGGCCACATGGGTGTAACATCCAGGGAGGCCACAGGAGCTAAAGAGAAGAACCCTGGACAAAACATAAGGTGCAGGTTGTGTCCAGCCATGGCCAAGAGGAAGTGCGAGCAATGTGACCTGAAAAATTCGGGGGCACGGTCTCCCACAAAAACACAGGATGCTTGCTGCCCGCCCCACCCTCTCAGCCCTCAAGGCATTACAGGGGCACAGAGGGGCCCAGGCTTAGCAGGGCCAGGGCGGCCTTGCTAGAGGCATGTAGTGAAGATGGAAAGCGGATTATTGGGGCTGGGCCAGGAAGGGCGGCAGAGGAACGGGGGGGGGGGGGGGGTCGATAACTCCTTTCAGCAGAGGCCACGAGACACCCTGACTGGGAAGGAAAGCAAGAGAATTGAGTTTACAGAACTTAATCTGTTTTTCCATGATTAGCTGGGGTCTGACATCACAGATGGAATTTAGGAGTGAGGCTGTGTGGAGAGAGGGAGGATGGAATCTGTCCAAACACAAGTCCTCTGCATCCTGGCCATTAAGTCTGGATACTCCTCCAAGCCAGGCCAGTGGGAGCCTTGACTTCTGCAGCAGTGGAGAGAAGCAATAGCTGAGGGCCTGGGCCCCAGGACCTGTATGTGTCTGGACCCTCTTTCTGACTCTCTGCTTCCCAAACTTATGGGCCCCCACTCAGGTCTGAAGTGGGTAATGGTGAAGGTGCTTCCTCGCCAGGTGTGCCCCCACCTGTGCTGTCTGGGGACCAGCAGATTGGAGGATGCCAAGTTCCTCAAGACCAGAGACCAGCCCCTAGGCCTAGGCAGGGGTAGAGAGTGTAGGCTGCACTGAATGGGTGTAGTTATGAGGCTGTCACCTGCCAGTGGCCTCTCTGTGCCAGGAGCTAAAAGCAGGAGGGGGGCATCCCCACAGAGGGTTCCATCTCTGCCCTCAGGGAGACTCCACCCTCTCCTGTTAGGTACTGGGCCTCCCCAAGAGATTTCTTTTGAAGAAAGGGTTTCTGGTCTAAGAAACAAGTAGAAGACCCCATTCCAGGGCCATCTTCACTTTATAAACAAGGGAGCTGAGGCTTGGGGACTGGGAAAAGAGCCAGGTCAGGGGCCAGGTCCCTGACTCCAGGCCTCTCCCTTCCCCCAGTCACATGAGGGGAGGACCAAGAAGGCACTGAGCAGAAGGACACAGCACCCCCCTCCAGTGACCTGGACCCCTCTGAGCAGCACATCACCCCTCCCCATGCCCTGGCCTGGCTCCCAGAGAGCCCCCAAGCTCTGGGCATTGCTGCAGTCACCTGAAATCTCACTTTAGGCCACATTAATCTCACTACCTAATGCCAGGAGCACCAGGGTGGGGCACTACCAAGCCACTGCAGGACTCCATCACAGACCCCATAGTACAGAGGCCACCCAGGGGCCCCACAGGGTACAGCGCTCTGCAGGGCTGGAAGCCTGTGTCAGAGGGTTAGGAGGCACCTCAATCCACAAGCAGAGGTGCAGGCAGCAGGCTCAGAGGGGGCAGTGTTCCTTTCCAGGGCAGGGGTAGGCAAGGGGGCACCATTCTTAAGACTCCTACTCCCTGGCTGGGTGGAAAAGGGCAGAGGAGATTTATTTGGATGTGAGGAAACAAAACTGAAGCCCAGAGCCACCAAGATAAGCATGAGCACCAGAGGGGATTATCTGGAATTTATCCCTCCCTCAGTCATTGGGGAACTCTGATGGTCACTGAGTGACTCCCCCCTATGTTGGCATGCTGGCCTCTAGGGTTTAACACTGAGCGTGGCTGCAATAAGGCTGGGTACTTCAAACCAGGAGGCTCAGATGTGACAGCAGAAACACAAATGTCCCACCATGGCCCCTGAGGTTTGGTTCCAAGCTGTGGCTCACACAGCAGCAGCCTGGGATTTGCTTGGGGGCATTCCTATCTCACTCCTTGTCACCTCTTCACTGGTACCAGCATTTCAGCTGCAGCACCCAGGCCATCCTTCTACATAATGGGCCTGCTAGCCTTAGAAATGGCTGCTCCTTTACAGGAGAAAGCCCTCAGCTTCTGGAGCATGCAAGAGGGAAGGCTCCCTAGGACCCTACAAGGGGTGTTGCAGGGAGTGAGTTCAGTTGCAGGCCCTTTGGGGGATGCCCAAGATACCTGAATTAGTAAGAAGCAGGCTGGGATTTTCACCCAAAACTGGTGATAAGCCCTTGGGATGATGACAGAGATGAGAACACAAAGGGCCTTGTTTGCTTAGCACTTAGTCCTCTAGCCCAGCTCCGGAAGTCCTGCTGTATCCTACACCTTCCACTCTTGACTTCGCTCCTTCTCCCAACCTTGGGTCTTCTTTATTTCCTCTAATCCCCACCATCAAACTGACACCCTCTGCACCAAATCCATGGTTGCTGTTGTACCACATGGACGTCTCTGCTCCCATGGAAGTCCATCCCCCCGCCTCACTTGTCACTTGGGAACCTTCTCCTACAGAGCTCCCTCTCTCCAGCAGTGCTTGCCTGTCTACCTGTTCAAGTGTTAGAACATTCAAATATGCACAAAATAGCTCCCGTGACTGCAGCAACAAAACCAAACAAAACCTCACAGCTCTCCTCCCTATTCCCCCAAGTCCCACCACTTGGTACCAACCCACTCCTCTGCCCCTTTTTATAGCAACCCCTATCTAAAGCTCAGCTATCCTGCTGTTGACATTGTCTCACTTCCCAATCACCTTCCAACTCACTTTAACCTCCCACTCCACTGAAACTGCATTAGTCAAGGTCACCAAGGACCTCCATGTGGCTGTATTGGAGGACAATCTTCAAGTTCAGCCTTTCCTGCATCTTAATATAAATGAACTGATTGTCAGCTGCTGATGCCTTCCTGAGGCTCACAGCCAGGTAGGCACAAACCTGGAACAGATTCCCGCCTGGATAAGGTTCTCTTCTTTACTCAGCCAACACACTTCCCACTACACCTGCATTCGGAGCCCACTGTGTGTAAGATTCTAGCACTGAGCGGCTCAGCCAACTACTGAGTGATCGATCAGCTATCCACTACAAATTATGATTGTTTTTTTTGTTCCCCCCAAACCAGCCAGTATTGTGTGTATTGCAAGCCCTGAGGGGGTGGACCTTAGTCTAGAGGATCACAAACCCCATATTGGATGGAGTCAGTGTCCCTGGGCCTTAAACCCTTCCTATTCATGGTACAGAAAGGCACAAGGCCCACCACTTTGAGCCTCCATGGCTCCTTCTGCAATAGTTATACCCCAGCAGGGTACAAGCCCAGATGTCCCCTAGGTGTCGAGTACCACAATGAGAGTGACACTTAAACTCTACGAAACTGCCCACAGCCCCCTGTACAGCCTAAGACACTGTTTCCCAAACTTACCACATCAGGACAGTCCATTGGAGCATTCCTTAAAGACACAGAGGCTAGAGCAAATACAGGGTCAGAGACTTATTCCCGGCTCCCACCTGCTCCCGCATTCTTCTTACCTCCCACGAGGAATACACAGTCTGCCCAGCCCTGACCTTCCTAAAGGCACCCACATGCCAACACATCCAGACTATTCTGCTTGGTCCCTCTGTTTATAAATCATTCTGATTATTTTACACAGCCAGGCTATATAAATAAGTTACAGGTGACTTAATCATAATTCACATACTATGTAACTCACCCCTTTAAAGTGGTTTTTAGTATATTCGCAGAGTCGTGTAACCATGACTGCTATCTAATTCCAGGACATTCTCCTCACCAAACCCCATACCCACTCTCTCTCCATTGCTGCATCCCAGCTCCCAGCCCCCACTAATCTGCTTTCTGTCTCTATGGATTTGCCTATTCTGGATAGTTTGTATAAGTGGGATCATACAGTATGTGGCCTTTTGTGTCTGGCTTTATTCATGTTTTTGAGCATTGTAGCATGTGTCAGGAGTTCATTCCTTTTTATGACTGAATAATACTGCACTCCATTTTTATAAGTAAGGAGACCATGGCTTTGTGTCATTAAGGTACCTTGCCCCTTGTCACTCAGGAAGTGTCAGAGTCAGGTGTCTCTTGCTGTATAGCCAAGATAGAAATAGTGTAAGGACTAAACACTCACCCTCTAAATTTGCTTTAGTTTATACATGTATAAACCCCTGGCATTGATAATAGCACTTTATGGTGTACAAATACTTTTTGCTTTTTTACTCTGACTTTTTCAGAAGAAAAGGCAATGGTGTCCCCCTTTTTAGAAAGAATGAAAGCTCAAAAAAAATTAAGGGGCATATTCAAGGCTGGAGTTATGTATTGATGCATGCAACGGTGCCTGCCTTTGATCTTGGCTATAACATGAGTGAACAAAGCCTCTTTCGTACTTGTTTTTTTTCTTTTTAACATAAAGATGCATGATTCAGAGACATGGCTTTTAGTTTTTTCTTTTATTTTGTATTAAGTGCAAATCTTCCAGCTAAGGGAAAGCCCCACTTAAACTGCATTGGAGAGTGAGTACTTGGTTTTATTTTAATGTTTCCAACTGATCTTAGAAACAAAGGTTGGTGTCTCATTCAAAATACAGGCTCCTCAGTTCCAGTCTGATCAGTCGAATCATACAGGGAGGGCCTGGGAACATGTATTATTAACAAGTTCCCTGGATGGTTTGTATGAATGGAAACATTTGCCTTGAAGCCAAAGCTCCATAGCCTGGCAAATGAGGCCTTTTACATTCTTATCTCAACATGACACTCTGACTCCCAGCAAGAAATCTTCTATTCCAGCTACTGGGAGCTCCAGGCATCTGACCATGCCTGTTAAGCACCCCTAAGAGCAGCCTCTATGCCAGGAGCTGAGGCAGTAGCCAAAATGGAGAACTGGAATGGCTGGAGAGCAGGAGATTGAGACAAGAGTCTTCAGGGGGCCTCCAGGCTATGGGGCAAACAGATGTCACGTGAGTCATTCAAACCTGACAGGGAAAAAGAAAAGGGGGGAAACACCTGAAGGGAAATACTATTCACCCATAAAAAGGAAGGAAATTCTGATACGTGCTATTATGATGTGAACCCGGAAGACAGGACACTGAGTGAAATAAGCCAAACATAAAGGGACAAATATTGTACAATGTCACTTCTGTAAGGTCCGCAGACCAGTCAGATTCTCAGAGACAGAAAGCAGGATGGTGGGTGCCAGGGCCTTTGAGGGGAATGGAGAGTTAAGTGTTTAAGGGCGCAGAGTTTCAGTTTGGGAAGATGAAAAAGTCCAGGAGATGGATGGCGGTGATGGTTTTACAACATTCTGAATGTCCTTAGTGTCACAAAACTGTACACTTACAAAAGCCCAACACGGTAAATATTATGTAAAAACAAAAACTCTTGACAGGGCCACAGCGGAGAAGCCAGGAGCTGCCTGAGTGTTACATACATAACCAGAGGGATCTGATAGTGGCTCGAGAACATTCTGGTCTGGAAGGCTTCCTTGTCTGGATCACCCTTCTCTCTCTTCGTGCTTCTCACTGCCGTGGCAGTAGCTGCCGCCATGGCAGCAGCTGCTTTGGTGCCGAGAGGGCCTGTGCCCCGCCCGCCCACCTGCCTGCCTGCACACTGCATCTGCTCCATCTCCACCATCCAGCTGCCCGCCACACCCTTTCCTGGGAGCCTGCCACACCCATGAAGCACCTGTCCCCCAGGCCTGGGCAAGGCTACTCCTTGGCACCCAGGTCTTGGCACAAAGGCCATGCCATCCTGGCCCCCTGCGCACAGCAGCTCATCCTCCTGCCCTGGTTGATCTCATTGCCACACTTGGAAATGATCTGATTTGTTTACTCGCAGACTGCCTCCCTGTGCCCCGGCTCAGGCAACAGGAGGGCAGAGACCTGGCCAATCTTATTTGTTGCTGTAATGCCAGCAAGCTAGAGTATCTGAAAAAACAAAAAGGATAACACTGTTGTCTGATTTGTCTCTCTACTGACATCAGGTGCTGGGCTGCAGGGCCTGGCGCTTAGTAGGTACTCTAAAAGGACTGACTGGTGAATGTTCACAAAAACTTCTACAGGCAGATAACGCTGCTAAACAGCCAAAGTGCTAATTACAAACTGCTCTCTTAGCTGTTCCTAAGAGCAACTAAAAGATTCTCTAAGAATAGTGCACACTCCTGCCACATCTCTGTTTCTTGACAGCATCTCTGACTCAGACTTTTCATGGAGCCAGACTTGCCTTCCCCCAGGAGTGTATGCAGGGGCACAAATGTCAGACAAACTGAGGACAAACAGGGGCTGCTAAGCACGGTGTAGGCTGGAGGCAAGGGCACTTGGGACCACCTCAGCCCCTTTTGGATGGGGCAGGTTTGGGAGAGATGAGTTTGGCCCCGAATGAGACATGGCAATGCCAGGCAGCCCAAATGCCCTCAGAATAACTGCCACCCCCTCTCAGACACGCGCAGTGCAGCACAGTTTATAAACACTCTACTGCGACAATCTCCTCGTTGGAAACTCGGTGCTCAGAAGCAGTCAGGGCAAGACGGGAAAACAAAAGCCCAGAGGGGCTGAGTCATTTGACAAGGCCACACAGTGAGTCAGGGCAGAAAGGTACCAGAATCTACATTTCTTGACCTGTGATCTACTGAACTCTTAGAGAAGTAGAATCTTCTCAGGGTATCTTAGGTCACTAACAATGGGGTCTAAATGCTCAACCTGGAGGGAAGCACATAGGCAGGGTCCTGGGCCTGCATTGTCCCTAGAGGACAAGAGAAGGCCCAGCCAGTGACCCTGGGGGAGGGAGGGGTAGGCACAATGTCACCCAGGTCTTGCTCCATCTCACTGTGTGAGTGGTATGGCCTTTACGGCCAGGCCTCCCCAGCCTGCCAGGAACAAAACATGCCTGGAAAGTTTCCCAGGTAACTGGATCTTCTCTACAGAGCTATTAGCTTCCCTTCATCGCCCCATAAAATCCTCCAGCTGATGATGGATGCCATCCCTCTCCAGGGAGGGAGGGAGAGAGGAAAGAAAACACAAAGGAAAAAAATCACCAGACAAACTTGGGAAAGCCCCATGGGTGTATAAGTTGGGCAGAAAAAGCATCAAAAACAGCTGGGTTGCCTGGTTCAGCTGCACAGGCTATACACCGTCCAACTCCAAGCAGTGCTATTCTCATGTACTATAGTATGCACGGTATCCCTTGAGTTAGGAAGTGCAGGGATATAAGGGCCTTGCATGATTTAAGGCAATGTCTTCAATCTTCTCAAAGCCCATTCTTCACTGACACCTTATTCTAGAGTACTCAGTTTTCAGGAACTACTTATTGATAACCCTCAGGTAAGAACTGACAAGGCTGAGAAGGAGTCAAGGCAAAGGGTTTGGCATCTATTTCAAGGGTCATTTTGAGGGCTGGGATGAAATCTAGAACTAAGCTCAGAACTGGAGAGAAGTATTAGCTATCACTTATGAGCAGAATCCCACTTACATGGACTCTGGCCCATTTTTCTCTTCTCTTTCTGGAGCTCTGGTTAGATGAATGTTAGCCTTTTTCTTTCTCCATGTGTCTACCCTCTCTACAGCTTGCTTTTCTTTCCAGCACTGTATTCTGGATAATTTCTTCCCATTTGACTTCCATTTATTAAGCCTCATAGCTGAACTCATTGCTCCAGCTGGGATTTCTCTCCCATTAAAGTTCTGTCTGGTTTTGTTTGAAAACTGCTTCATCACTTTTCAGTGCTTTTAATTCCCTGCACACATTTTCAACTTTGCCTTTTATTTATTTAAATGCACCAAACAGTTATTTTATCGGCTGTGCTTAAACACTGCAGCATCTGAAATCTCAAAAAGTCTGTTTCTGCTGAAATTGTTGGTGCTGGCTCCTGTTCATGGTGTGTTATCTCCTCTTGTACTAAGTTATTTTTGACTAAGAACTGCTCATTTTCTGTAAAAGTTATTTGTAGAAATTCTTTGAGACTTAAGATGAGGGTCTGTTTTTCCAGAAAGGACTTATATTTATTTGTTTCACCAAAAATATAAGACCATCCTAGACCACTCTAAATTCTCAGCTATAAATTGTTCTGAATCATCCCGTCTCATAAGTTCACCCTTCTGGTTCTGCCATGCTATTCTCCCTCCAGGATACATAGCAGGCATGCAGTCTGATGGCTTTAAACAAAATATATTTATTCTGAAGTCTGAAATCAAGGTGTTAGTAGGCTGGTTCCTTCTGCAGGCTTGGAGGGAGAATCTGTTCCAGGCCTCTTCTGGCTCTGACAGCTGCTGGCAACCTTTGGCGTGTTGTGGCTGGCAGCTACATCAATCTAATCTCTGCTTCAGTTGTCACATGGCATTGCCTCTATGACTTCTTGTAAGGACACCTGTCATTGGACTTAGGGACCTGGCCCACTGCAGCCTCACCTGTGAAACACACTCAGGGATAATACATGGGAAATGCCAGCATGAAGTTCTCCAAAACCCTTCAGTCATCTGTTTGTCTATTTAGGAAGAGAATCTTCATTTTTTTTTTTTTTGAGACAGAGTGTCACTATGTTGCCCTCGGGAGAGTGCTATGGCGTCACAGCTCACAGCAACCTCAAACTCTTGGGCTTAAGTGATGGGACAACAGGTGCCCACCACAATGCCTGGCTATTTTTGTTGTTGTTGTTGTTATTGCAGTTGTCATTGTTGTTTAGCTGGCCCAGGCTGGGTTTGAAACCGCCGGCCTCAGTGTACGTGGCCAGCATGGTAACCACTGTGCTATGGGTGCCAAGCCCAAGAGAACCTTAATTTTTAATAGCTTGACTATTAAGAAAAACAACAGTCAATATAATAAATTAAATAAAAACTTATTCTAATAATGAATCTTCCTTCTATTCTTGGAAGAAATCCTATTTGTTCATGCTGTATTACTCTTATGAGATTCAGCTAAATGATATATATTAATATTTTATTGAGATTAAAAATTTATTTATTTAAGACAGTCTCTTCTGTTGCCTAAGCTAAAGTACAGTGGCATCATCATAGCTCACTGCAGCCTCAAACTCCTGGGCTCAGGCGATCCTCCCACCTGACCTTCCCAAATAGCTGGGACTACAGATACATGACACTACCCCCCAGCTAATTTTTAAATTTTTTTGTAGAGATTGTAGAGCAACTGTGTTGCTCTGGCTGGTTTTGAACTTCTAGCCTCAAACAATCCTCCTGCCTCAGACTAGGTATAAGCCAACATGCCCAGCCTGATATCAGTTTTTATTTAATGTACTTGGAGGCTACTTCATACAGTACAGAAAGTTCTTAGCATTAAAGTTTTAAAGTTTTAGGTGAATGCTCCTTTTATTAGTTTGAAGAATTCCTCTGTATCTAAAATATTTATCACTTCTAATTCTCATTTATCTGATGTTAATATTGTTATATTTGTTTTCTTTGCTGTTTTTGCTAGGTATTTCTTCATCTTTTAGTTTCAAACTTCTTTTTTTCTTTTTTTTTTTTTTTTTGAGACAGAGCCTCAAACTCTCACCCTGGGTAGAGTACTGTGGCATCGCAGCTCACAGCAACCTCCAACTCCTGGGCTTAAGCGATTCTCTTGCCTCAACCTCCCAAGTAGCTGGGACTAAGGCACCTGCCATAATGCCCGGCTAATTTGGGGTTGTAGTTGTCCTCTTGGTTTCTTAGCCACTAAAGGCATCCATTTGCCCAAAATAACATGAGGTTTTAATAATATTTATTCTGTCATATTTAGAGATATGGAATTGATGTTCTCAATCTGCAACCATGATCCCACCCCTGCTTAAACTTCCCCCTTTTTAAACTTGGGGTCAAAGACAGAATGTGGGTCAGTCAATCCTCCACTGGTGGAGGACCTATCAGCAACTGCCAGGAGAATCCTCAGCTCTGGCCATCACTGAGGCTGGCTACATACACCCTTGTCCTTCCACTTAGGTCCTCTTTTTGCCTGAGCTGGTTCACATTGGATTTCCATTACTCATAATCTCAAAAGTCCTAATAATAGGATGATACATCTTGTTTTGATCTTCTGCATGTTATTCACGTGCTGAGCAAACCCTTTTCGCCTAAAGGGTATAAAGATACGTTTCACTCTACCCCAAGGTCAAAAAATGATTTAAAACTCCAAATCAGTTAAGGTTTTTTTCTTTGTACAATCATTCTGAGATCCTAAGTCCACCCTCTGAGTCCACTTAAGACATGGTGTGAATCTCATCAAGGGCTAGATAGCAAAGTTGGTTGGGGGTAGACAGCCGGTGCATGGTGACCCGAGGTCTGATGTTCCAGACATGGATCAGATAGGGATGCCCTTTCTGCAAAATGACTATCTGTGAAATATGGGTACTTTCTGTGAATCTAGGGAGTTTCTCTGGCCCAACTACATGGGCCTGGAACTATCCCCTAGGCATCTCCCATCCAGGAGGCAGTAACACCACCAGCTCAGCCTGCCTAGCTGCCTAGCATGCAGACAAGCACCACAAGGGCTGGGTGCTAAACAGTTATGATACTTGGGACTGAAATAAAACCCAGCTCAGTGACATCCTGATTCAGCTTTGTAGGAACAGCAGGCTCCCATGTACACACCGTTCCACTCTGCATGCCTGTTTGTAAATTAATCATGATCAGCAGGCGTGGCTCAGATTCATGTCTGGACCACTCTGAGGGTAGCAGGGACTATGGATCTTCTGTTCAACTTCAAAGCCAGGTCCTTTCTACAGAGCCTGTGTGGGGACCCTCCTCTCTCTTAAGTCACCCTCATCTTGCTTCCTTCCCCAGCAGAAGCACACTGGGCAGGGGGAACGGTGGCTGCCTGTGAGCCTGGTTAACAAAAGTGTCCCCAATACACAACAGTTTTAAGACACATACACACATGCATGTAAGACGTCAGGGAAAGCACGATAAAAAGAAACAAAGCAAAGGCAGTTAGAGAGTGGCACTTTTCATTATGTGCTCACACTCTCGGCAGCCATCATTGTAGCTCTGCCTCTCCCTGGGGTTCTTCTCTGTGGTGTTCACCTCACCTCTGCCCTGCCAGCCACCTGGCTCCTACAACACTTCCCAATCACACACCATACTAGGCTTCCTTGAGTTAGCTCAGAGGGGCCCTAAGGCCCCTTCCCAGATGCTAGCCCTGAGGTCAAGGTGGTGGCAGCAGGTCACAGCTGCCATGTGCAAGAAAAGTGGTTGCACCATCACTTTCATGCCTGGCATGACTTGGCTTTAGTTTACTCATCTGGGAAGGAAAGCCAACACCCAAGAGTTCTGGAGAACTTCACTAGAGCTTCCAGGCGGTGCTGGGTACCTAAGTGGAGAAGTGTGGGCTGATGTTGCCCATCCACATTGCCTGGGAGACAAGCTCCTTTTCTATTTAGAGCTGTTCCAAAGTGTTCTCTGCCAGCTTCTCACTGTGGACATTACACCTGAACAGATAGGTGTGGGGATGCTGATGCCAGGCCACCTTCACAGGCCTGGGTCAGGTTCTCCCTGTCAGCAGCTCCTGCTGACTGGAGGAAGCCTAGGACCAGGAGCTGCCACCTGCTGCCAGACCCAAAGCAGGAGGGAACCAAACTGCTCAGCCCTCCTCTTCGAACAAGTCCTCCGGGGTTGAAAAGAAAAGACTCTCCTTGCCCCCTGTGACATGGACACTGTCCCTGTCTGTTCTCTCCTGGGAGGCCCTAGGTACAGGGCTGGGGTAATCTTGGGGTCTGGGTCTCTCCAAACATAGCTCATTTTTTTTTTCTTTTTTTTTTTTATTGAACGGTAACTATGTACATTAATGCACTTCTAGGGTACAGTGTGGGGTTTTCACATGCAATCTGAAATACTTCCATCAACT
>NW_003852494.1:3492156-3576864 GCF_000181295.1 Otolemur garnettii
CAGCTAATTTGCTAAGGTTCTGTCCTTTCAGCCTCCTTCTGGACGGGAGCGTCTGTAAAAAGCTGGCTGCAGTTCGCCATCTTGGCTCCAGACTCCCAAACATAGCTCATTCAAGGGTCCTGGGCACAGATTTCACCAAGATGGGGGCCAGGGACCACAGGGAACAGGGAATACCTGACCGTTTTCCCTACAGGGCTGTGTAGACCCAGGCACATGGAGCAGGCGTAGACTGGGAATCGAGGCCATGATCCATTACTTGGCCAGGGGCAAGTCGGTGCTCTCACGTACCAAACGTGTTAAGTGTGAATGAGTGAGCCTGACAGCATGTGAATGAGAACTCCTTTCTAATTCCTTTCTCACAGGAACATTGGGCATGTTCCTGAGAGTGCAAACAGTGCCACTGGTCTCCTCACCCTGCCAGGATGTACAACATGCCCTGGATAGACCTCATCTGAAACAAGGGATAGGGCAGGAGGCAGGACCAGGATTTCTAAGGGCTCTCTCTGTTTCTCCAGGCAAGGGGCCTATGGGCTCTGAAGTTGGGGTGCCCGGTCAGAGTTCCTCTGAGCTAAAAGCAGCTAAGCCTTGTAGGCTCCCCCATGCCCACTCTGAAGGCTGTGGCAGAGAGGGAGGGAGAGAAAGCAGGACCATTTGGCTTGTCCTGAATTATTAACCACCGAGAAGGAGATATGGGCAAGGCTATGGGGAAACTAGGTTCGGCTAATCCCGGAGCCAGGGAGAGGGTCTGAGACCCTCAATCTGAACAGACCCAAGGATCCAGAAGTGGGGGTATGACCTCTGGCAGAACCACAAGCCCTGGGGATCTGTACTGCACACTGATGAGTGCTCCCTGCTCTCAGGGCCACAGGGCAGCAAGAATGACCCACACCTTTGTTCCCTGGCCTTCTACGCTTCTAAGTTTTTATGAACCCACATTCCTTGCTTCTTCCTTTTGGGCATTTTGTAGAAGAATAAACCAAGGCTGGGCGAGATCATACAATTTAGCCAAAGTCGCATGGCTGCTGGGGACAAGGGCAGAACATGTATCCAGTCCCTAAGAGCCACCAGAGGTCCCTCTACTGTAGGTTCCGTGTCATTCACGCCCAAGCCCTAAGCCTGTGAATCACACCTGTAATGTCTCTCTCTTGTTTGCTCCTGCCTCTCCATCCCCCTCACAGACACTTGGTTTCTGTCCACATTAGCTGTCCCTGGGCAACAGAGACAGCCTCTTAATTGGTCTCCATGCCTCCAGTTAGGGTTCTCTGAAATCCTCCTTCTAGAAGCCATCAGAGGGCATTTTCCCAGTGCAAATCAGACAGGTCTGCCAGCTCCCTGGAATGTCACAAGACCACCACACCCTACCCCATGACTTCTCTAGGTCCTTCTCCACTTTCCATGCCCTTGCTGTTCCCAGTTGCTGGCTGTTCCCTATTCACTGCCAGCAGCTTCACACCCCAGTCCCCCGAGTTCCAAAGCCCTTCAAGGGCAACGCTCACCTCTCACACCTCCATCCCCAGCGCACCATGGGAGCCTTGTAACTGTAGCTCAAAGCATTTGCTGAAGTTCACACTTGCTGGTCCTTCTGTGGAAAAAGCCCTTTCCCACCTTGTCTACTTGGAAAACTCTCAAAGCATCCGTTAAGACTGTTAAGACTGAGCTTTTGCAGCTGATGCTCTGAGAAGGCCTCTAAGACTGCTCTGGGCAAGGCTGGGTGCCCGGGTGCCCTGGAACATCCCATCCCAGCTCTCACCACCCCCTACATTGGGGCTCAGGGCAGTGTCAAGGTCTGCGTCACCTTTGTGTCTTCAGGGCTGAGCACGGGGCTGGGCACTCTGCACACCTGGGGGAGGTGCATCTGGGCAGGGAGAGAACCAAGCAGGGAGAAGCCCAACCAAGGGTTGGAGAGAGTCATGTATTTCCAAACGGTGAGAGGCAAGGCACTCACAGGTGTGGGACCCCTTCTGGGGGCTCTTCCAGGGGCCACCTGGAGAGGGGTGAGTCACGTGGTCACCTCTGCCTCTTTCTATGGAGCACACTAAGCCACTTAGTCTAAATTTAGTACATGGTCCCTGAGTTATAGTGGAGGGCCCAGAGGAGGCCAGGGAGGCACCTGCCCAGGCAGCCACAACTGTCCCGCAGCTCTGCATCTTTCAGAACTGGGCCTGTGCGCTTTGTGCCCCCAGTACCGGCCACATACCCCATCAACACCCCCAGAAGGGCAGGGGCTTACTTCCCCCACAGATCAAGCTGACAGTTGACTTGTTTTCATACAATATATCTGTGCTTCTCTCTTGGGAGGCTGGGAACTACACCCACACTGGACACAGGCCTGGCCTGAGGGTCACAGACCAAGAAGTATAAAGTGCCCCAGAAGGGGCAGAGTGGAGCTTAAGAGTCAGGCAGAAAGGTCCCCAGTATCTGCTGTGCACAGGATTCTATGGATATGAAGCATCTGGAATAGACAAATCAGAGAGGCAAAGCAGATTGCTGGTGGCTGGGGACCGGAGGAGGGAGGAACAGGGAGTGACTCTTTAATGGGGACAGGGTTTTCTTTTAGATAGTTCCAGAACATTTCCATCTAGGACACTAGATAAGAGGTGGTATTTGGGCAACCTTATGAAAGTAATAAATGCCACCGAACTGTGCACTTTAACATGGTTAAAGTTTATGTTATGTGAACTTCACAGCAAAAAAAGAATCAGAAAAAAAAAAGGTCAGACAGAACTATAGGTATCAGTTTCCCTCCTTTCTCCCTGAGTCCAGCAGCTTTCCCTCTGGTGAGCTGGCACCCAGCTCCTCTTATCAACCCCAGCCCCTGAGGGCTCACAGCACAAATCATGGGTGGGTTTTCAAAGTTGGCCTTTTTTGTTTGTTTTGAGACAGAGTTTCACTGTTACCCTGGGTAGAGTGCTGTGGTATCACAGCTCACAGTAACCTCAAACTCATAGACTCAAGTGATCCTCTTGCCTCAGACTCCTGCGTAGCTTGGACTACAGGTACTGGCCACAACGCCTGGCTAATTTTTTTCTATTTTTAGTAGAGACAGGGTCTCACTCTTGCTCTTCAAGACCATGGGCTCAGGCAATCCACTCACCTCAGCCTCCCAGAGTGCTAGGATCACAGGCATGAGCCACTGTGCCTGCCCCCTGCTTAAACAGAAGATGTCCCCAGCACACTATAGGAGAGAGGAATTAACTGGGACATCATCTGGTTAAAATCCTCGAGAATTCACCTTCTTTCATCAAAGCACCCCTGAGCCCCTTAGGCTAGCACGTGGGGTCTTACACAGGCTTATAAACTGATACCCTCACTCTTGAGGACCCAGCCTGCCTGCATGCCATCACCTGGTCCCCATCTCTGCCAGAAACACCCAACCTTCTAAGCTGCCTTGGCAGTCAAGCCACTTGGTCCATGGCTCCTCACTAGAGTCAGTTCCCCGCTGCCAAGCCCTCAGTGGCAAGACACTTCCAACCCTTATCTACTCACCCTCCATGAATGTAGACTTGTCTGGAGGAAGGGATTGTATGTGAGGACACACAAATCACCACAGCCACAAATAAACAAACAGTTCTGGAAGAGAACTGCATATCCAATGGAAGGGGAGAGTGCAGAGAGGGTGCTGGGCCAGAGCAGGGAAGGCCCAGTGTGAGTAGAAGGGGGGCCCAGAGAGGTCCCAGGGCCCCTGGGTACAGGTGTGGAGCTTTTTATAAGTATAAACTGTTACCCAGGGTTAGGGCAGGAGTCTTGGAGGGTGCTAGGTTGACACCAATGCAATCGCAAAACACAGACATTACAGGAAAACTTGTAACCCAACCCCATCATTGGGTAGAGGGGAAACTATGGCCCAGAGAGGGGCAGGAAGCTGATCTGTTCATCCGCCCCTGCACACGCCCATCCACACACGCATTGCCCACCCACGTATGCCTCCCTCCCTCTAGGGAGCCAGGGCCCCTACCTCTGACCCCAGAGCTCTCTATACGGGCCACAGCTGACTTCTCTAAGCTTGTGGCAGCTCTGAGAAACTCTCTGACTCCACAGGGGTCACAGAGACAATCCCTGGTAGTGGCATGGGGGAAGGGTATAAGGCACTACCCAAAGCTGGTCAACCAGTACAGCTGTGACTCCTGCCTAGATGCTTTGCTTTGCTCCCCAGGATCAGGCCCTTTCCCTGCACTGCAGGTTTGTCTGGCTTGGGTAGGGTGGGTGGGAGGTGACCACAGTAGGCAAAGGCTCTGTGGCAGTCCATGGTAGATGCTGGGGGCCCTCAGATCATCACCAAGATGAAGTGTCTCACAGGACACACATAGGAAAGAGCCTAGACAATGAGGTGTGCAGGAATTTGGTATGTCAGGGCCTGCAAAGCTGCTACACCCAGAAGGTTGTAGGGGGAAGTAGCTCCCAGCAGGGTCCCCAAGAACAGCTGGAAGACAAGGTTTGGGCAGAGTTATGTCCTCTTCCTATGTGCCTGCAGATTCAGGGAGGGCTGGGGAGAAGACCCAAGTGTCGGAGCAGCTCTGAGGGCAAGAGGGTACGGGCCACTGCCTGCCAGGCATCAGCTGCTGGGAACAGCCAAGGGGGTGGGGAGAGAGAGGGAAGCACAGGTGCTCTTACACAAAGGACTCTCCAAGGAGTAGGCCTTGCAGTGGCCCCTGCTCCATCCTTTCCCTGCCGAGGGGTGGTGGCCTGGCTTACCTCGGTCCTCCTGCTCCCCTCCCATGCTCCTGGATCTCCTTCTGCATTCTCTCTCCCAATTTCAACCTGCCTTGGCTGTAAATCCAGGGTGACGGGTGGCAGCATCTCCAGACTCCCTCCCAGAGAGGCAGAAAGATGGAAGGTAGAGTTCACCTCCAGTGTCCACCTCTCTCACCTGTCTGTTCTCAGATCCAATACCGACAATGGAGTCTTGGTGTACTCATCTATAAAAGGAGGTGCTGATACTTCCAACAGGGGGTTAGGCACAAGCTTTAAACGCACCCCACACTGTGCCTGGCAACAGAGATGTGTTCTATCGCCCACAGTGATATTAAAAATATCTAACCGCTGGGCACTGCCAGGGGCTGCAGCTGGGGGGCCTGGGAGGGGACCTGGAGGCATCAGCAGGCACCATTGCCCCCTTAGCTCCAAGAATCCCAAGGAAGGATAGAAGTGATAGAGGACAGAGGCTATTTCTAATCAGCAAGCAAGCACAGAGCTCTTGCCCTCGGGGCCAGATGTGCCCGAGATTTCAGAATTCCCTGCACTTAGCCAGGTAATACTGCACACCTCAGCAGCATCCAATAATCAAATACGTTGAACTCTCTGCAGTAAAACATATGAATATAGAATACATGAAGACTAAAAATAGCCTCACTTGGACTATAAATAGCCTCACCTCAATTCAGGCGAGTTTGCTGCCAAATGAGTTACAAAAAAGCATTTGGTTTCAGAGCTTGCTGCATTTTAGAATTTAGAATAAGGAATTGTGGATCTGCATTTTAATGTTCTCACTATGTATCAGTGTGACCTATTTGCACATCCGCCTGGGTTCATCCCACAACCAAGGCAGTGGAGTAAAGGTTACCCATGCCCTGCCCCTAAAAGTCACCAGGTCCTCTGACCTTGGAAAGCACAACCAAGGAGATGAGTCACAAACAAAATCAAATTTGCACATGTGCACACACACACACACAAACACGCTAATGGCAATACCTATAAATACAATCACAACAGCTCTATGTACACAGGTTAAAAAGGACCTGGAGCCCAGCTCTGGGGATGGAGTCTCTCCAGCCCCAGTGGCCAATGACCCCTACTAAGGCCAATCTCTGCCCTTGCTGACAACAGCAATGTTTGTATCCTGGCCTGTGCATGGACTGGGGGCGGCGGAGGGAAGGGGGGAGAAAGCGCACAGGGGTGAGGAGCAGGGCTGCACTGGGAAGTAGAAAGCTTCCCCAGCTCTGTACCATGGAGGGGGACAGGCGCCAGACGGACTGGGCCCTGGGCCCAGCACTGCCACTGCCAAGCCAGTGGCCTTCAAGGGGTGGCCTGAGCCTTTGGCTGAACTGTTTCCTCACCTGCACAGTTTGAGTGACAAGGGCCTCACAGGGCTTTGTGGGGAGTTTGCAAGTGCCCCTTGGAGACTCTTGCTGACCTTGTTCCATGGAGTTTCTTAAATATACAATGTAAATAAGGGGGGCTATAAATGAGTGGCTTCTTCAGTCCCAGAAATGCCTCCCATCCTCCAAGGGCTCTGTTTTGAGGTAGGCCCTTTGCAGGTTTCTGTCCTACACCAGCATTCTCTGAATCTGAATGTAGACGGAACCTTCTGGATGCTCTGGCTGCTCTTGGATGCCAAGAAACTGGGCTCAGGGTCTGGAGGGAAAAGCCTAGAGCAGTGACAGGCTTGCCCTAGACAGGGGGCCACAACATACAAGATAGAGGGCAGGCTTTGTCGTCAGAATGGTGTTCCCAACCAGGTCTAATCCCTCACTTGGTCTCTAGCAAGTTACTTAAAACTTTAAGCCTCAGTTCTCATATTTATAAAACTAGATCTAATACCACATATACATAATAAGTTAGTAGGAAGAATAAATTAAGGATAATGAAGGCAAAGTGCCCAGGACACGACACCTAAGAAATAGCCACAGCCACCATTATTACTACAACGATGATGGTGTTGGGTCTAGCCTTGCTCAGGGCGAGTTTCCCCTTGAACTGTGCCTTCACACTCAGAATAGTCAGGATTAGGAGAAATAACTCATCAGTTATTAAAAGCCACTCAAGCTATTAGTTTGTCACTATGTGTTATCATTAACCTCCCTGGCATCTGTTGAGACCTCTACCTGCTGTCCTACGAGGCCCTGCCAACAATACTGCCAGGCAGTAAAGCTTGGGACAGAAGTGCTTGTCCCATCCCAAACTGGAAAATGGAAGCCAAAAGAACAATGGCGCCTTGGTCAAGGTCATCGAGCAAGTCAGTAACAGGAAGAGGATGAAGAACTCCTGATTCTGGGTTCCATCCCAACCAGCAACTTGAGGCTGGTGGCCCACAGCAACCTCTTGGACCTCCTGAGAACAAGGCCACCACCTACAGGCATAACTGTATGGAGGAGACCTAGGACTTGGGCTGTGGGGCAGTGTGGGGCCAGAGTGCAGGGACCTAAGTCATCATTCAAGGCCCAGTCCAGGCCCATTGCACACAGTCTGGCTCCTCTATCTTTGGCGGGGAGCCTGGGGCTATTTTGGGAAGCTCTGCACACAGCCTGCCACTTCCCTGCCAGGCTGACTGGGTCAAAAACAAAACCAGCTCAGCATCAGCCCTATGTCAACAGGGTGGGAAGTGAGGAGGTGCTGAACAGCCCTGAACAGAACAGCAGGAACGGGGGAAGGCCGGGGGAGGTGGGAGGCAAGCACAGTCACCCTCACCCTGCAAAAAGCAAAAAGGTAGTGGGAAACAAACAAACAAGTCAGAGGCACCAAGATAGAAGGAGAAAGACTAGGTATGGGACCAGACCAAGTTCAGACTCCAGCTTCATCCTTGAGCAAGTCTCTTAATCAGCCTAGGTTTACTTATTGGTAGGAACACCACTCCCCTTCATAGGGCAGGTGGGATTCAAAGAGGTGACAATGAGGCCCTGACAAATGAGACGCTTGTAACCTCGGCCTGCTGTGTCTGCCTACAGTCCCAGCCTGCAGGCTCTGACCACCTGTGGCCGCTGGAAGCCTGTGGACTGCCACATGAGGTACCTGTCCATCCTTGTACAACCTTAGTGCAGAGCCTAGAGCAGCTGTCCAATCAGTCTATGAGGTCAGGCCTAAGAAGCCACTGAGAAAGCTCTGAAGAGCATCTAAAACACCAGAGGAGCAGGGACCAGAAAGTCCCATCCAGTGTCCAGGCCTCTTCACAGCCCTTTGGTCACTGTCACAGGACACCTAGGACTCTGCTCAGGGGCAGAAAGAGAGCCATCTGGTCCCAGGGACAGGCCACAGGGCCCTACCTGGAGTTGGCAGACACCATGGACAGGATGAACAGGGCACTGCAGGGCTGGTGAGAGAGGCAGGAAGAACAAGACAAGAATACCCAGTTATAGGGTATTTCCTAGGCATCAGGCTCCATGTAAGGAGCTGACACACCTTGTCCCAGGTGATTATGTCTTTTTGACAGGTAAGAAGAAAGGGCTCAGAGAAGGGAAGGGATATGTCTGAGGTCACTTGCTGAGTTGGTGTGAGACCTGCAAGAGGCCAGTAGGAACTGTTCACTTTAAAATGATTAACTGTGCATTATGTGACTCTCACCTCAATCCAAAAACTATAAGCCTCTGGGTGAGAGGCAGTGGCTCCAGCCAACAGGCACCCTGGGCTAGCTAGGGAACCTGAAGGGATGTCATCAGAACAGGAAGGAGGGAAGGTACAGATGGTGGCCAGGCAGCCATGGGGATACTTGTGCTAGAGTCAGGGACTGTAGCTCTTGGAGACTTTCTATGCTCAGAGCCTCTCTTGCCATCCCTGGAAAGCAGAGACTTCTAGAAGTCAGAAGCAGGAAGCACTCCACAGAGCAGCAATATGGCCTTTCATTAACCAAAGGAAATGTGGAGCAGAGACTCTCACAAGGTCTGTGGCAGGGCACAGGGGAGCTCGGCCTCATACGTTCCTCATGCAGCCTAGTGTGCATATGATTGTATAGCGACCAATATCACATTCACTGCTGGATGTGACAGCCACAGCACACAGACTGTAAGGCTCTGACAGGCCCCAAGTGTGGAGATAGCGGCTCCACTGTGTACCTGGGAGTGGTGGTGAAAGGGTGGGATACCATAAGGAGCTCAGGGAGCCAGAGCTGAGTTCAGGTATAGTACTTGGAGGAAAGGAGGCTGAGTGTCCAGAGAGAGTGCGGGGTGCCTGATGAGAGGCAGAGAAGACACAGCTATAAGACAGTCAGTGTGAAAGGACAGGAAGAGGGAGCCATCACCCCTGATGTACTGGAGCCAGAAATACTGTGGGTACTTACCCCTCCACCACTCACAAATTCACAAGCCAAATAGGAGGAGGGCTGCTGGGCCTTGAGGATGGCTCTACCACCATCATCTGCACTGCCCTGGGGAAGTCCCTGATGTCACATCACAGATGTCAGGTGTGCCCATGAATCCCTGGGATGAGCACAGATTCAGCTCTGGGTGGCAAAAATCCTCTCTGCAATGCCCACCCTGTGAGAAGGGTTTGGTCGCCTCCTAGGATAGGCTGCTGGATAGGCTGCTGACCACTTACAAGGTACTGCTAGAAAGTTCTTAGGCTGAGCAAAGTCTATCTCCCTGGAATTCACACCAGGTATTGAATGGCTCTTCAGAGCTACATTCAGCCTTTTTTCTCTGGGACGCCTTAAAATAGGTGACTGCTACAAAAAAGTAGATGGTATAGAAAAAAATAACAAATAGGTGTGTGGCTGGCACATCCTCTCTGGGTGGCTGCCCACTGGGCAACCTCCCCTGCTCTGGCCTTTCTGACAATGGGGGTTGTGGCTGCTGAAAGCTCTAGATCTGTTTCCTGGGACCAGCAGCCAGGCTGAGCTCCCTGGCCAATGCAGATCCTTGCCCTTTATCTGGTGGCTTTCTGCCTGCTGGCTATAGAGGACGGAGTAGCATCCTCACCCCCAGCTTAAACTCACATCCACCTGGACCCTCAGAACATGACCTTATTTGGAAATAGGGTCTTTGTGGTTGTTACTAGTTGACCATTTTGAGATGAAATCATATTGGATTTAGGATGTGCTCAAAATCCAATGACTAACATCCTTATAAGACAGGACACATGGCCAGGAGCGGTGGCTCACGCCTATAATCCTAGCACTCTGAGAAGCCAAGGTGGGTGGATTGGTTCAAGATCAGCCTGAGCTCATAGGTTCAAGACCAGCCTGAGTCAGAGCTGAGCCTCATCTCTAAAAATAGCAGGGTGTTGTGGTGGGCACCTATAGTCTCAGCTACTTGGGAGGCTGAGGTAAGAGAATCACTTGAGCCCAAGAGTTTGAGGTTGCTGTGAGCTAAGACACCACAGCACTCTACCAAGGGCAACAAAGTGAGACTCTGTCTCAAAAAAAAAAAAAAAAAAAAAAAGAAAAGAAAAGAGGACACAGAGAGACACAGAGGAGAAGGAATGAGAACAGAGGCAGAAACTAGAGTGATGCAACCATATGCCCAGGCATACTCTGGGCCACTAGGAACTGGAAAGGGCAAGGAAGGAGCTTCCCAGAGCCCTCAGAAGGAGGACAGCCCTGCTCAGACCTTAATTTTAGACTTCTGGCCTCCAGAGCTGTGAGAGGACATATTTCTGCTCTTTAAGCCACCTAGTTTTGTGGTCATTTGTGATGGCAGCCCCAGGAAATGAGGTTTGTGGCATTAAGACACTGGATATACTCTGTGCTGACCACATGCATGTCAGCCAGTGCTCCCTGCTCTGGGCTCCCTGTAGGAGTAGAGCCAATGGCCTCCTGGCAGAGAGGGTGACACCAGCGCCTGGGCAGGACTGAGTTAGCCTGTCACCAGGCTGTTACCAAGGCTGTGGTCCAATTAGCTCAGGGCACTTGAGGAGCCAGCATTGAGAGGTCTGCCTATGTCCCAGGCAGTTGAAACACTCAAGAGGAAGTGGCCACTCTGCCTAGAGTACCCTCCCCGCTGCCTCAGTCTGGTACCGGGACAGCCTCCTGAAGACCTTCACATCTGCCCAGGCCAGCAGACTTTGGCTTTGCTAAAAATCCTCAGACACATCAGCCCTAAGTACCAGCCCAAGGAATATGCCCTAATGTGGGGATTGAAATTTTCTCTGATGAGCAATGCTAGAAATATGAGGCAGGGTATGGTTGCTCATGCCTAAAATCCCAGCACTTTGGGAGGACAAAGAAGGAGATGATCACTTGAGGCCAGTAGTTTGACACTAGCCCAAGCAAGAAGGAGACTCCCTCTTTACCAAAAATAGAAAAATTAGCCATTGTGGTGGTGGGCACCTGTATTCCCAGCTACTCTAGAAGGTGAGGCAGGAGTTTAAGGTTGCTATTAGGTATGATGATGCCTCTGCATTCTAGTCTGGGCAACAGAGCAAGACCCTATCTCAAAACAAAAAGAAAGAAATGCTAGAAATGCCCCCCACTCTGACTGGCTCAGTACCCTCCCCACCTGTACCTCTGAAAAACCTTTCAGGCAGCATCATTTTCATTTGTAAATCCCTGGTGCCTCCACCATCCCAGCACCATGGGCTCTGCGCACACCAAGAAAGATGGTCAAGGCCATTCTAGGACTAATAACCTCAAAGCTCTAGTGCTTCTCACATTGAAGTTCTAGGGTAAACTGCTTTAGGACGCTAGTGAGGTTGTTTAAGATGTCCTCCCTCCCAGACCTGCTGGATCAAAACCTGTGTGTGAGGGTCCCAGGGGCCTGTGTCTCAAACAGAGCCCCCAAGGTTAGTGGGAAGAGATTGGCCCCATCGTGTACAGACAGAGACAACAGAGGTGACACCAGGCTTGCTAAAGGCTCAGGCAGGGTAAGGTGGCATCCTCAGCTCTCCTAGGCCTGGAGTCCTCTGTGATCAAAGAATCTCTCTCCTTTCAGGCCTCTAGGAAGCCTCCCCCTGCCTTGTGGAGTAGGACACCCCTCCTTCCCTTGCCCCCACCCAGACACCTGCGCTGATTTTTCTCTTGGCCTTTATCACCCTGTACTGAGTATAGCCACATGTTTGCCTTCAGGTTGGGGCCTATCCCAGGTTCAAAATGTTTTACCCTGGGCTTGGTCAGAACATTTGCCCCATAAAGGTAGGTGACCAGCAAATATTTGTTAGGTAAATGGTTTCTGTTTCCAAACTCTGTCCTGGAACAGTTGTCTGACCTTGAGCAGGTTGCTCAACTTCTGCACCCTGACAGATCCTGGTCATCTGCCCTGACCATCTCACAAGGCCACAGCAAGATCCAGCTGGTGACCCTGATGCAATGTGCATGGGAAACAGCAACGTGGCAGCCAAATGTCAGCTCTGCTCTTTGGCACCTCATTCACGGACTGGCAGTGAGAGGAAGAGTCCCCAGAGTGGCCAGACCCTACCGGCAGAGCAATGAGGGTGAGCTGGGGAAGAGCATGTTGGGCAGTAATGCCCACACAGGCCAGGCCTCTTCCAAGAAGGACCCTCGGCCTGAGCCCTGTGCCTTGCAATTAACCCCATGGGAACAACCAGTCTTCATCCCAGGCTAGTTGCAGGGGGATACCCACAGTAATATGCCCCTCATGTATCACCCCAACCCAGAGAATCCCTGACTCATGCTGGGGCTACGTGGAAGGGATGCTGCCGAGTCACCAGCTGGGCCCTTCCTCAGCTGCAAATAGGGAGATAGGGGCACTGGGGGCGGGGGGAGAGGCGGAGGCCAGTAGAGAGGGGACAGTAAACTATGTACTGCCATGGGAACCTACACGGCTGGCCCAGCTTGGTGTGGTCCCAAGTGCCAATCTCCCCATCTGTCAGGTCTGACCTAGGACCCTAGTTTGTTCAGGAATGAGTACCAGGCAGAGGCAGGTGGAACTCTTGAGTAGGGTGGGCAGCAGGCTACAGGCAGCAGAGAGGGCATGCTGGCTCCTCTCCTCCGAGCCAAAGCTACTGGCTGGGGATTCAAGCAAAATTCCAACCCCTGCCTTCTTTCTGCTGCAGGGTAGGCCCCTCCTTGGCACTATGGCCACACTTGAGCTCCAGCCATGCGACACAGAGCTGCTCATCACCCCCTCTCCATGCCTTGGTTCTCCATTAGCAACACTGCTAACAGTGTGTCCTGTCTCTCTGTGTCTGCCCAGCCAGAGAGAGACCTGCCCACCTGCCCCTGAAGGCAAACATAGTCCAGGGAGCAGTTCTAGATTCAGGTGGCTGGTGGGGCACAGACAGCCCAGTGACCATGCCTCTTGATGCCAGAAAGCTCTGCTGGCTGAGACGCAACACAGGCTCTCCAAACATTTAGGAGCATGAAAAGCAGTAGCTGGCCTGGCCCTGATCCCAGGGCAACCTCAGATGTAGAGTGGCCAGCTGAACCAACCCACACTACAAGACATCCCTATGAAACAAACACTCCCTTCATATGATCCTTCTATGAGCCAAGTAAGGAGCACAGAGGACTTTCAGGCAACACAGAAAGAAGGGTGGGGACAATCGCCATTCTGCACAACAGGAAACCAAGGTGCAGTGGGATGAGGCACAATGGGATTAGGCAACTTCCACAGGCTGCACAGCCAGGACTCAACCCTGGATCTATGTGGTTACCACCCAGAAGAGCAGCCTACTACTCCCAATCTTCACCATCCCAGGAACCTAAAGTTCTGGAGAGAGAACTTCAGCCATGCAATTAGCATGAGCCCAGCAGGCAAGTGAAATCAGGCGGCAAGAGCATTTTAAATTTAACTGTTCCCCATTCCCTGTCTGTGCAGCCCGTTCACAGCCACAGGCTGTGATAATGGTGTGCCCACGCCTAGAAAGCTGTGAAGTGCTTCACAAGGGCACAGGGTGACGGGCAACATGAGGACGCCAGCGTGGAACCAAGTGCTCCGTCTCTTTGTCCTTCTCAGTCCCCTGAGGGCATCCATCTCTAACCCTGTTGTGCAAACCAGGAAACTGAGCTCAGAGAGGCCAAGGGAATTCTCTAAGAGCTCACAACCAGACCAATGGCAAAGAGTGGACTTACATTTTCCCTCCCCTCTGCTCTCTGTGCATTGCCTCACATTGAGAGAGGCAGGGGACCTAGTGAGGAAAGTTCCTCTTGCTATGGCAACAAGGGAGGGAAACTGAGAAATAGAACAGATATTGAGTTAAGACTGGCAACCACCCTCTCCTGTCCTCTCCCAAGACACATTTGCACTTTGCAGGGTGGTAAACACATGCAGGTCCCTGGTTCATTCATTTCTACCACGCTTGGCTTTGTCAGGCAGACAGCAGGGGTTTGATGAGGTCTACATGGAACACAACCAGGGCTCTAGACTCTTGGGCTCCACATCTGGTGTGCTCTCTCTCTTAATAGCTGCTCAAGTTTTTGAGGTGGGACATTTATCTGAAAGGGCTCTCAAGAGGCTGGGCAATAGCAGGCCAATGGGTGACCCCTCACCTGCACATTGCACCAGTTAACCTTTTTTTTTTTTTTGAGACAGAGTTAAGGTGTCACCCTGTGTAGAGTCCTGTGCTATCATAGCTCACAGCAACCTCCACTCTTGGGCTCAAACCATCTTCTTGCCTCAATTTTTCTATTTTTAGTAGAGATGGGGTCTCGCTTTTGCTCAGGCTGGTCTTGAACTCCCGAGCTCAAGCAATCCACTTGCCTCTGCTTCCCAGAGTGCTAGGATTACAGGCGTGAGCACTGCACCTGGCCCTGCATATTGCACCAGCACCCTGTCAAAAAATCATCACAAGAGACAACTTTCTTTCACCTGAAGTTCTGGAAGAAGAGGCTCTGGGGAAGGCATGCCAGCCTGAATCCTGAGCTCAGAAAGAGCTGCCTTGGAGGCCCTCTGTACTCAGGGAGAGCCCTGCCTAGGGAGATCCCATCCACTGCCCCAGAATTCCCATCCCCTGTAGAGGCCAGCCACCTGCAGCATCCACAAGGCTGGGGCTTTGGTTTTATTCCTTTGACTTTGTATGGGATCCTTAAGGTACAAACTTTCCTCTTCTCCATAAGTATTCTGTCCACATTTGGGGACGAGCTCTTAAAAGCCTGAGTCTTATTATTTGTTTTTTACATCTTATTTCTACATAATCTCTAGCTTACGGAAAAGTTGTAAAACTAACATAAGCACTCCTATCTATGCTCTACCCAACTGCCACACGTTTGTGCTCTTCCCTCTCCCTAAACACATCTACATGGGCATACGATCTCTTCTGACCCAGGGGTGAGTATCTTCCTGGAATGTATTGTCTGTAACGACAGCTACCGCCCCACTGCTGCCGACACACATGGTTCATTTTCAAGCAGTTCATATCTGTCCCTCCCTATTAAGGTACGTGAAACAGTTATCTCTGTGTTACAGACCAGAAAACCAAGGCACAGATCTCATGTGCACTGTCCCTTCTACTATGCTGAGCCACCAGTGCCTAAGTGCTCAGCTTAAAACAGACCCCACGATGCAGACTGACCTGGTGATATGTTAATATGTTAAGAAATTTTCAAAGAAAGAGAGCCACGCTGCCCCCATAGCAGCTTGAGAGCAGATCAGGGTGGGTGATCCCAGGTCTCTAGTGTAAAGTAGGCAGGTGCCATGGGTGGGGTTGGTGGTGGAGCAGACACAGGAGTCTCGCCTCCTGCTCAGCCCCAGACCCAGGCTACCTGCTCCTTCTGGTCTGGCCCTCCACGTCCTTCCTTCCTTTCCTCTTCCTTACACAACTGTATGAGTGGAAACGACATGCAGGGAGGGTAAGTGTCCCTCTCGGGCTGCCCCTCTTCTGACATCCTCAGCCTCCTCCCAGATGAGGCTCCCTCCACCCCAAGGGCCAGAGTTGGATCTGGTCTCCAAACGTCAATAAGGCTGCACATGTAACTTATGAATGAGTGACTGAATGAATGGATGAGTGAGTCAGAGAGCTGAGCTCTGGTTCTGTCTTCACAGGGTGGGCTACTCACCCTCTAAGACTCAGTCTGCTGGTATGTAAAATAGGGATAACACCAAGACTTCCAGGGTGGTTGCAAGTTGTCAGATTAGATGAAATCTGAGGAGGTGCCTACGAAGGGGGCAGTAAGAGCCCAGGGCTGCTGTGGGTGAGAACCTGCCGAGCCTGCTCTGGGAATGAACCAAAAAATAGGGGGAAAATAGAATGCAAACACAAACAACATGGAAAGGGTGTGTACACAAATGTATGCATGCATGCATGTACACACCACAACACTCATACACACTGCCATATACCCGACTTGCTCACACTTTATGTACGGGCATACACACCCACACATACACACACTCACATATGCTTCCTCACACACATCCCATATACACACATGACATGCCACACACATATGTTCGTACATCACACACATATATGTGCATATACAGCACACACACACAGCCCTGAGGCTCAGCACACCATAAGCTTAGCAGTCTCTCTCTGACAACTCTCTTCCTTCTGGGCTAAAGGCCCTCAGAGGCCTGGGACAGAAAGTACCTGGGGGCTTCCCCTATAGATACAAACACACCAGACTGGTGCAGCAGAGCTCAGAGGGAAAGAAAAGAGAGATGGAGAAGGAGGCAGCTCTTTCCAGAAGTATACAGGGATGGTCTGTCTCACCAGGTAAGACCCTGAGCTGAAAAGCAACGCATGAAAAGGACAGCTGTCCGATCTTATCAATACTGAGAACCATTTACACAGGATCACATGACCACAGCAGAATGCCAAATGGTGCATGCACCCTGCTAGCAGAAGAGAAAAATATATCTGTGAATGTGTGCATGTGGGTGTGTGCTTGTGTGAATGAGTATGTCTGTGCAGGCATGATGTATGCACGTGTGTGTTTGTATAAGCATGTGAGTGTGTGCATGCATATGCATGCCTGTGTATGTGTGCATTCAGGGAAATCACATGAGAGACCCAGGAAGAATTTAATATGCATGAGCTTCTTTCTTCCTGTACCATTTAAGTCATTCATGCAATACCATGAACAGACTTTTCCAAAGCTGGGCACGGGGCTGGGCAGGGACGGAGGCAGATGTCCTAAGTCCCAGAACCTCTGACCTGAGACGGAGCTGCCTGCTTGGCCCAGCACATCCCTCGAGTCAGGCCAGGGAACAAGAAATCAAACATTCCCCTCGGAGCCTCATGGGCTTTGTGAGGTCTGTCTGAACTACCAGGCTTCCCAGTGTGCCCTTGCCTGAATCCCAGCACTCCTATCAAATTAAAGAAGAAGGAACCACTCACCGCCTGAAAGCCAGCCAGCGCGGTGACTATCCCACTTTTCCTGGAATGAGCTTTCCACACTCTCGCAGGCTAGAGCCATCAGCAGCCAGGGCTCCCACCTCTCCAAGCTGCTCTGACACCCTCTGCGGCTCCGTACGATGCTTTCAAGTAAGTCACTGCTACGTGAAATTACACTTTTGAGCAGCCACTAAGAAAGGACCCGGGAGGGCGGGGAGGCCAGCGCAGAGCACTCAGGATCCGCCTGCCTCTCTCTTCCTCCAAGGCCAGCTTGAGTCTGGCCAACCTTTCAGCCTTTGGTCTTGTAGACTGATTGCACACTTGGAGTGCCCTGGACGCACATGAAAGACCCTGGGGCGCAGGAACCCCAGCTGTAACGGCAACGGCAGTGGTGGGGAGGCTGAGAGCAGAGACGGAACCAAGAGCTGCTACTCGTGGGCTGGCCTTTAAGGTGTCACATCAGATTTTCCGTTCACTGGCAAACCAAAACCAAACCAAACAAAACCAGCACACCGCCTCCCCACCCATCACACAACTCATAAACCCATCAGAATTCACGGCAAGCCAGGCAGAATCCAGACGTGGCTGGTGTCATTAGGAAGCCTCACGCTGCTCAGATGCCAGGGGGGTCTTGTGGGGGCTCCAGCCCGCCAGCAGAGGAAGGCAAGATAATGCAGATGGACGCAGACACAATGGCATTCCTCTTGCCTTGCCGGGCAGGAGCTGATCTGATTGCTCAAAGGGAAGTACTAAGAATTCAGGGTCTGTGGGAGGCTCTGAGGCAGTTTTAAAGAAACAGGGCTTTGGAGGAGATAAACAAATGAAGTTTACAGATTCCTGACCCAAGAACCAGCAGGGTGTCCTGCCCCAGGCTGCCTGCCTCCAAGCTCTGATTCTGTTATTAAAGCAATCTCCCAGAGAGAATGCTGGAATGAAAAATAGAATCCAGCCAAGATGCTCCTGAGTCTGTTTCCAATGCCACCCCAAGTCCTACATTCTACTGTTCACTTTGAGAACCAATTCTTGTCCCACCCTCAAGCCCACCCTCACCCTGGGACCCAGATACTCCCAGCAATGTCTAGACCTCTCTGCAGTTACCCCCCACATTGTATGCCCCTTTCAGAGTGGAGTTTAAAAATTCCCTGGTACCTGTTTGAACTTTGAAGCTCCCTCCTGAGTCAGACGAGGCTACTTAGTGTGCGCTTTCTATTTAAAGATCAGACAGGGTTTTCTCGCAGACACCATTCAAACCCTCGGCTTCTAAGAACTGGGTGCTAAATCTGGTCTCTTTGGCCCTCACTTTCCATCAACGAGAAAGATGTTCTTGTTGACAACCAGGGGTTCTTTTTCCACTGCCTGGTGCACAGGAAGTGGAGGTCATGGGGGCAGCACACCCGCCTGTCCCGGCTGGGCTATACAGGGGAGTTAGCCCCCAAATTCCCTCTGGTAAAGCCACATAGGAGCTGTCCTGGATGCCACTCCTGGTGGTGCAGGGTAGTAACCAACTGGGCAGCGGTCTTGGAAATCCTGCCTGAACCCAGTGACAGAGGGGCTGTCCCAAGCAGATGGTGCTGCTCCAGACCAACCATTCCACCTGGAACTAGCTGGCAGAAGATTCTCTCTATACCATTTTCTTTGAAATGTTGGTTGTGGAGGACTGGTGGGGGAGAACAAAACATTCCCCCACTGAACTCCCATTTTCAGATGATAAAGATTCATCAGAGAATTGGCCAACCTGTGGCCAGCAAGTCCTGGGAGCCCAGCCCCATCTGGGGTGCATGTGCGTGTCTCTCAATTTCTTCCTCTCTCCCTGGTCCCACCATGGTCCAAGGGAGCAGAATGTCCAAGCCCTGTAGCAATCACAGTGGAAAATGGAAGTGCAGCAGGGCCAGAGGAATGGACCCAAGCACCAAGAAGCAGGAGCCAAGCTACTCATAGGCTCCTTGTAGGACAGCCCCATGAACCCAAACTCTACCATGCCCCCTAGCTCTAAGCATGCCAGACCAGGCCTCTCTCCTCCACCATCCCAGCTCCGGGAGGGAAAACAAGCAGCTACATGGCCAGATGACAGAGACTTCCTTGCTAATAAACCCTTCCTAAGGCTGTGACATGTTTCAGAAGGAACATAAAATTACCTTTCAGCAAGCCAACGTGAGGGAAGGGGACAGGAGGGGGCAAAGTGTCAGAGCTGGGAGGTGCACGCCATGAGAGCCAGGGTGGGGTGGGCCGGCAGCCCCCATCCCTGCAGAGGTCCACGTTCCCCATGCTGCTGGCCTCAGCCGGCCGCCCCCGGGAGCATTCAGCTCTCCTGGCCTCCCATGCCTGCAGACAGGAAGACACCGAGGAGCACGCGTGTCCCTGGGACGGGCAGGCGGAATTGCTATCAGCCTGAAAGGGTCGAGGAGGAAGGCAGGCCAGAGAGGAAGGGGTGGGGAGTGGAGAGGGAGGGCGGGAAGGAGGGAGAATTGATTTTCTCTCCTCCACTGGGACCACTGAGCTGAGTTGCCATGGAGAAAGGGGAGCCGCTGGCAGAGCCTGAGGCGGGCGGAGGAGCCATATGCCGGAGGGAAGGCGTCAGCAAGAGCCAATCCCACAGTTCTGCTGCTGCAGCCTCCCCCAGACCAGGCCTATGGGTCCAGGAGGCCTGGCAGGGAGGGGAACCAGCCGGACCCGTGGGCAGAAGCAACAGCATCTGGTGGCCACTGCCTCTCTGAGATGAAGGGAGGTGAGGAGGGCTTTCCCTCCTGTCTCAGGGGCTCTACTGCTCATTTCAGGCCACCCTGCTAGCCAGACCTGGGGTCAAGACCCACAGGGGCACAGACACCCTGGGCCCCTCCACATGGCTTCTGAATCAGGTATTACCTGGCATTCAGGGAGTCCCTACAGATCCACACCTGCCTTGCCTCCCCATTTCTAAAAATCAGTAGCCGCATCCTAAGTCACATTTTCCCACCTTCAGGGATGAGGGGATGCCCACCTATGGGAGGGTTTCCATGGCCCACAGCCTGCAGAAAGCAGAGAAGGGAGGCCTGGGGCACAGCAAGCAGAGGGAACTCTTCCTGATATGGTAGCGGTTGGGCAGGGACTCCCAGGCCCCCCACGCTGGGCACCACCTCCTGCCCAGCCTGTTGCCAGCTTCCCAGCAGTGGTGGCTACCCACATCCCAGCTTCAGGACTGGCTGTGGCCACCTCTGAGCTTCCTTGGGGCTGGGGTAAAAGTCATGAGGTCTGGGATGGGGTCTTGGTTTCTCTTCCTGGAGACCACATGGCAGGGACAAGTACACACACTTCATTAGCCTTCTGTCTCATCATCACAAACAGGGATAATAGCGAGTTCTACCAACCACACTCCCAGGCACTGAGGTGGGAAGACTTGGGACGGCTGAGGGTGAAGACCCATAAGCGCTGGGCCCACCCCAAGAACTGCATTTCCTTAGGGACTAGAGCATAGTGGCAGCCACTGCCCAGCACCCCGCCAGCGGCACCCAGCACCCTGCCTCTACAGCTTGGCATCCCTCAGGACGAAGGCTCCGAGAGCCTGCCCAGCACCAGAGCCCACCAGACCTCACGGCCCCAACACAGAGACCACTAACAGTGGGCTGGAGCCTTGGAAACATTCTCTTCACAGTTCCCTTCTTACTTTTTCCCTCGATGTTTTATTATGAAAGTATTCAACCATATGGCAAAGTTGAAAAAATTTTATAATGAACATCTATATATTCACCACCTAGACACTACCGCTTCCTCTCACTTTTTTTTTTTATCATGGTAAAATACATATAACATAAAATTTACCATTTTAACCATTTTAAAGTGTTCACTTCAGTAGCATTAAAGACATTCACAAGATTGAACCACCACCATCTCTCTGGTGCCAGAACATTTTCATCATTCCCAACGGAGACCCCCTATACCCACTGGTAGTCACTCCCCACTCCTCCCCCAGCAGCCATCTGCTGTCCTTATGGATTTGCCTCTCCTGGACATTTCATAGAAAGGTAATCCTAAAATGTGTGGCCTTGTGTGTCTGGCTTCTTTCACTCAGCATGATGTTTCTGAGGTTCAGCCACATTGTAGCAAGTGTCAGAACTTCATTCCTTTTTTACAGCTGAGTTATATGGGCAGACCCCATTTTGTTCATACATTACCCATTAGCTGAAAGACATTTGGCTATTTCCACCCTTTGGTTATTGTCCTCTCACTTTCTTATTGCTTTTTTAGAGATGGCAGGCTGGAGTGCAGTGGCTTTTCGGGGCAATCATAGCTTACTGTAGCTTCCAACTCCTAGGCTCAAGCGACCCTCCTACCTCATCCTCTCTAATAGCTGGAGCTACAAGTGCATGCCACCAGGCCTGGCTTTTTACTTTTAAAAATGAAATTTTCAGAGCCCGGTGAAATGTCCTTGAGTCTCCCCTAAGGGATCTGGTCTAAGTTGCAGGCTTAGAGGTCCAAAAATGAATACTAATCTCACTTTGCTTTTCCACAAGAGCAACACTCCCCACTGTGTGGCCAATTTGAGGAGGCTCCATCTGGCTCCTGAGCCCAAGGCATCCCAGAAGCCTGTGTGTGGCCCACAGTGGGCCTGCAGCTTCCTCTGTCCTGGGAAGGCAGCCAGCTGGGCAGGAAGATGCATGTGTAGCCAATCCCACATCCACACCCTGAGACCAAATGTACCTCAAGTCAAGGACTGGGTACAGGAGTCATTTCCCCTCTCTTGGCTTCAGCTTCTTCATTTGTGAAATGGGGCAACAATCTCGACCTCATGGGTCTGGCCACTGCCCAGTAGAACTTTCCTCAAAGACAGATGTGTTCTATACCTGCATCATCATCCACTGTGGTGGCCGCCACCTGCCACTAGCCCCAGGTGGCTACTGAGCACTTCAATGTGTGGTGCATGAGTGGAAAATGGAAATTTTCACTTTATTTCACTTTAATTTACAATTAAAATTAAATAGTCACACAGGGCTAGTGGTGACCACCCTGGACAGAGTGGCCATAAGGACTAATGAGATCGCCAGTGTGGAACAACACGTGGTGGAGGCCCAGGTCTACCTCCTAGGTCTCCTTCCTTTCACCTTCCCTCTTCTACTCACCCCACGGTGTCTGGGTGGTGGGGCAGGCTTCCGTCTGCAGCCTGGTTCCCAAGGACCCCTCTAGAAGGACAGAGGGTGGGTGGTTGGGCTCTCGGGGAACAAAACCGATGCCAACAGGAGCCAACAGGGCTCCATGCCCTCCATAATGACATGGGTCTGTGAACCACGGGCCTCTCCTCTCTACCCTGTTCTAGAACCCCCCCTCCTGCCGTTTCCCCCAGCAACTCCTGAGGTCATCCCTGGAATGTCTGGGCAGGGCTGCAGGACTGAAAGAGACCCTCCCCCTTCCCTGATGTGGTAGCAGAGCCCCCCTGAGGGGATATGCAGAGGGTCCCTGATGCTAGGCTGTGGCATGAAGCCAGGTACTCCAGGAGACCATCCCATAGAAACAAAGCTGCTGTCACAGGCTCCTCCAGCAGAGAGGGTCTGGTCAGCAATCCCCTCTAGAATGCAGCCCAGCCTTCCCACTCTGCAGATACAGAAATCCAGACTCAGAAAGGAGAGTGACTTCTGTGTAGCTGCATGTGAAGCCTCCTGAGAGCTGACCCTCTGAGCAGGCCCAGTTTGGCACTATGCACCCTCCTGAGGCCTCCAGGGAAAAGGCTATGTGCTCCTCGGGAGCTGTGTGGCTCCAAAGCAGGGTCTGAACCCTGAGCCAGACACCCTCTCTCTTGCCCTGACCCATCCAAACCCACCCACACTGGGAAAGTGATACTGAAGTGAGAGGTAGTGGAGATTCCAGAATAATGCAAAACATGAAAATACCACCACAAAGTAAAGCATCCTAACTACCAAGGCACTGAGTCCACAAACAGGCACTGGTCATGCAGGCACAAGCCCCCACACCGCAAAGCCTTCTCCTGGCTCCCTGCTTCCCCACCCTCCGCAACAGCCTGGCCAGAAGGACCCTCCCCAAACCTATGGACACCTCCTGCTGCAGCTCAAAGCCCTGAGTGGCCACCTCCCCAACTCAGGGAGGCTCTGAAGGCTCTGCCCTGCTACCCCCTATTACCTGGGCCCTGCTCACTAAAGGCCTAACTTCACACCTGGCTCCAGCTCTTCACCCTGATTTTCTTCAGTGCATTGATCATTATCGCACATGCTCCTTTTCTTTATTCTTTTTTCTTTCATATTTTTTAAATTGGGGTAAAATATACACAATATAAAATTTACCATCTTAACTGCTTTTTAGTGTACAGTTCCAGGACATTAAGTACACTGCGGTGCAACATCACCACCATCCATCTCCAGGAATTATTTACCCTCTCAAACCAAAACCCTATCCCCACTAAACACTAACTCCCCAGTCCCCTGGCACCTACCATCCTGCTTTCTGTCTCTGTAAATCTGACTACTCCTTAGACCTCGCAGTATCATCACAGTGAGTGAAATCATACCATACAGTATTTCTTCTTCTCTGTCTGGCTCCATTCACTTAGCATGTCTTATAGATTCATCCATATTGTCACATTAAAAATTTTTTTTTGTAGAGACAGGGTATCATGCTGTTGCCCAGGTTGGAGTGCAGTAGCATGACCACAGCTCACTGTAGCATTGAACTCCTGGGCTCAAGTAATCCTCGGGCTTCAGCCTCCCTAAGTAGTTGGGACTACAGGCACCTGGCACCACACCCAGTTGAGTGTTCTTTTTTCAAACTGTCTTGTCTCTCCCACTAGAATGGAGGCTCTGTGAGGGCAGGGATTTTGGTTGGTTGTATTCACTACTGTATCCTCACCCAGAGCAAGCACTGAATGAAATTTCTGAATGCATGAATGAGTGGAGGGATACAAATACTTTACAGAGGTTGGTACCTCAAGGATCTACGCCTGGTCCAAAGTTATATCTACCTCTCCTACCTGCCACAGTGGACAAACTTCTGAGCCAACCCCAGGCCTGCCATCCCTGGGAAGCACCATGGGCCACTATACTCAGTATGGCAGGAGCCCTAGTCTGTGGTGGCTCCTCCCAGATGGCTCACTGCTTTGAGGCTTCTCCATGTGACTTGTCTATGGGAGGATTATTAGAGGAGCAGATAAGAGTCCTCAACAGAGAGGTGACAATATGCCTTGGAGACTCCCAGGATAGCAAACACCAGGAAGAGACAGGACAGGAAGGACCTGGAGCACCTGAATTCTGCCAGTGGGGCCCGAGAACAGCACCCAACAGGGCAGCAAGCTGGGTGGGCATTTGAAAGGCTTGGGAGTATGGCGGCTGCTGGGAGCTAGGTTCCTAACCTTGTGGTTACCTTGTCCACATCCTGCCTGGCAATTTATACCTCCCTCTGAGGATGCCCTTACCCATTTTCCCTTGCTGGATGAACTTAGTGAAGTCAGGCAGAACCCACCTCCGCAAGCCTGAAGGGGTAGCTGCATTCTGGCCAGGCCTGCCCTGTGACAGGGATCCTTGGGCGGATGGAGGGGTCGCTGAGAGTCATAGATGACTCATGCCCTGCCAGTGAGCCCCTGGGGAGGTGGTGCCCAAGGAAAGGGCAGCTGGGTACCTAGACAGACCCTCAACCAGAGGTGCTGGTAACCCCCAAAGGGCCCAGGACACCCCAGGCCTCCTCCCTGCTCCAGGATAAACAAACAGATTGGGACAGTGGAAAACAGCTGTACCTTTAAATTATCTGGCCCACAGATATGAAAAACATTTGCATGCTGAAGCTGTCTACATCTTCAGTTATTTTTAGGGTGAACCCGGTTGCCTCCCCTTGGAACTAGATGAAGCCCCAGAGGCACGTAGTCCTTTTTCCCAGATGGGGGTCCTGGTCCCAATTCCCTGGGAATGAGGGCTGGAACAAGAGTTCTCTGGGACCCACCCACCCCCAGTCAGAGCCAGAATCCTGCCTCGTGCTCAGGCTCATGGTAAACTTGAGCACCAGGGAACCACAACAGGCTTGCTGGGACTTTGAAGATCAGCCACTACTGACATCATAGCTGCCTACCTGGGTCCAAAAAGAGCCCCCTTTCCACTCCTGGAATATGGGGTGAAGGGTAAGATCCACTGCTTCCACTCATGCCAGGCCCAGCTAATGGGAATATCTTGCTGACATATTTCTAGAACAAGCGGCAATTAGGACAGATTTGCTCTTCCATTCCCCCTCCCCAAAACAGGAATAAATCAGTTCTACCAATTTCCCAGCTAATGATTTCCTCCATTAAATTAAAAAGAAGAAGAAAATGTTTTCTTAAATGGATTACCAGCCCTATGCTTTCAGTGATCATGTGACATGCCAGCTCCTCTTAAGGCCCTATCTATCAAAGTCCCTGGATTAATTTTTTTTTTTTTTTGTAGAGACAGAGTCTCACTTTATCGCCCTCAGTAGAGTGCCATGGCGTCACACAGCTCACAACAACCTCCAACTCCTGGGCTTAGGAGATTCTCTTGCCTCAGCCTCCTGAGTAGCTGGGACTATAAGTGCCCGTCACAGCACCCGGCTATTTTTTTATTGCCATTTGGCTGGCCACCTTGGTATATGAGGCTGACACCCTATCCACTGAGCCACAGGCACTGCCCCCTGGATTAATTTTTAATAAATTAAAAAGTTATAGTCTAAGAAGCACCACACTGCACTTCCCCTCCCTGCCCCCAGCCACAAAAGGGGCAGCTCCAAGCTGGCTTTGGGAGCCAGACTCATCCAGCCAAAGACAACTCTTTTTTTTTCAAAGACAACTTATGATAGAGCATGAGGTCCATTTCACAGATGAGAAGGATGAGGCTGAGAGATGTAAGGGGCCCAAAGTAAATTTAGCATTGTGGCATGTACCACAGAGTACCACACAAGGAATGGGGCCCTTGCTTTCAAGGTGAGCCCATCTAGACAAATGCAAACAGGAGAAACCAGGAGTAGGGATGGTATGAGTTAGTGCCATCCATGGCCAGATGGGGGCTCCTGGGCTGGACCTTGGCTTCTCTTCCTCTTTTGTTCCTTTGCAGCACCTGGTACAGGGTCAACACACTGTCCTAACACCTTGTCTGCTTCTAAAAAGTCCCCCTCCAACAACATGGACAAACTTTGAAAACATGATGCTAAATGGAAGAAGCCAGACACAAAGGGCTACATTATCATATGACATCGTTCCTCTGAAATGTTCAGAATAGGCAAATCCACAGAGATGACAAGTATGACAGAGGATACCAAGGGATAAGGAGAGGAGTTGGGGAGTTGGTATTTAATGAGTACAGAGTTTCTGTTTGCAATGACAGAAAAGTTCTGGAAATGGATAGGGTGATGGTTATATACATTATAAATTTAATGCCAAAGAACTATATGCTTAAAAATAGTTTAACATTGGCAGTGCCTGTGGCTCAGAGGAGTAGGGCGCTGGCCCCATATGTTGGAGGTGGAGGGTTCAAACCCAGCCAAAAACTGCAAAAAAAAAAAAAAAAGAAAGAAAAAAAAATAGTTTAACATGGTCAATTTTATGTTATATATATTTTACCACAAAAAAAATATATACATACCAGGAAAAAAGTTCACTCTCCAAAATGCTATTTGATTACACAGGAGTGGCCAAAGGCTCTGTAGGAATGGTGGCAGGATGCTCTGCAACCTGCCACTAGCCAGGAGCTCACAGGTCCTCTCTGGCTAAGTAGAAGCACCAGGGACCTTTGGCAAAAGGCTCCCATTTAGCCAGCATTACTACACCAGGATTCCAACTCCCTTGTGGCCTACCACATGCCAAAGGCAGATGGAGGATGAGAAGGTCCAAGGATGTCCTCCTTGGAAGGTGCCTCTTGGCCTTTGCATGTGCTGTGCCCTCTCCCTGGAATGCATTTCGCTGGATACTATGTAAAGTGCTCCCTACATTCACTTAGGTTTTGGCAGAGAGGTCCTCTCTGAGCATCTATACTCAGAAAAATGCAGGGACAATCGCTGAGTCCAAGTAGAGTGGCCATGAGTGAGAACAGGCAGCCCATGACAAGTCACCACCTTCATGTTCTCCCTGGCTGGAAAGAAGCAGCTCGTGGGAAGCTGTCAGGTCCTGGATCCATCATTCACCAGATAGAGGGCCTTGGCAAGTGGCTGCATCCCTTTATGCCTTGGTTTTCTCTTCTACAACTACAAAATGGGGACAAAGATAGTTATTTGTCTCATGGGCTTTTTTGAGGACTAGGTGAGATGATGCATATAAAATGTTTAGCATACGGCTGAGACAGGGTCAACTGTCAGTAAATGGTAAGGATAAATGGTTCTTTTTTTTTTTTTTTGAGACAGAGCCTCAAGCTGTCCCCCTGGGCAGAGTGCCGTGGCATTACAGCTCACAGCAACCTCCAACTCCTGGGCTCAAGCGAGTCTCCTGCCTCCGCCTCCCAAGTAGCTGGGACCACAGGCGCCCGCCACAACGCCCGGCTATTTTTTGGTTGCAGCCATCATTGTTGTTTGGCAGGTCTGGGCTGGGGATTCGAACCCGCCACCTTAGGTGTACGTGGCTGGCGCCTTAGCCGGTTGAGCTATAGGCGCTGAGCCAGGATAAATGGTTCTTAATGGACACACAGCACTAACCCCTCAAGGTTGGTAGAGTGGGGCCAGACCACAACAACTACTGCTAGCAGCATATAAATTAACTGGTTTAACCTCCATTTTGCCTATGAAGAGACCGAACCACTGAGAGGTTAGTGACTTGGCCCAAGGACACAGAGCCAGGAGGTGGTGAAGACCCATTCAGAAAATCTGGTCATTTGGCCCCAGGCCTAAGCTAGTCACCAATGTTCCAGAGGGAGGCTCGAGAAAGTGTGGTAGTAGGCACAGAGAGCAGCAATCAGCTCTGACATCTGGACCACATGAGCCTTCAGAGGCCTATGGGAAAAGTCTCAGAGTAAGTCCCTCAGGGAAGTCCACAGAATGCCTGGACCCACCTAGTTGTCCTCAAGGGTCTCCAAGGTCAGGCCCAAGACCTTACTCCTTAGTTCTTCTCAGCCCATCTGCTTTAGTTTGCACCCAAGAGTGTAATTAACTCCTTCAGAACCAGGGCTAGGGTGCTGAAGGGAGGGAATAGCTCCACATTCTGGCTTAGGAGGCCTGTCCCAGCCTCCGCCCCCAAGAGACCCATTGGACCCCTAGAGGCTCAAACTCTTCTAAAGACTGGACATGGAGGCCTTGCACACTGGTGGAGGTGGGGTCCATGTGCAACTCTGTGCTTTCAACTCATTCTCTGAGATAATGTACTTTCCAAAAAAAAAGACAATGCACTTCCTTTACATAACTTTCTAAAAAATACCTACAAACTTCTTAATTAATAACTCTCAGGCTACTATTATACAATACAGAGTTTCTAACTGGTCTCCCTTCTTTCTACTCTAGCGTACATGAGGTGGCCATAGTGGCATGTTAAAATGTAAATGCAAATCAAATTACATCACTCCTCTACCTCAAACCCTCCAATGAATCCCTTTGCACTTAGGATTAAGTCCAAAGTCTTTACCATGACCTGTAAGTCCTCCAAGTTTGAGCCCCAGATGTTCTCTGCATCATTTCCCACCACTTTTTCTCTCTTATTCTGTTCTGGCCACACCAGCCTCCTCACTTGCCTCAAGTCTGCTGAGTATACTTCAACCTCAAGGCCTTTGCACTTGTGTTCTGTCTTTCCCAGATATTATATGACTTGTTTCTTAAATTTATTTAGGTTTCTACAGAGAAGAGGTCCTTTCTGACCATCCTGACTCACCACCCCTGACTCTCTCTCTCCCTCTCTCTATTCCCTTCCCTTGCTTACTTTTCTTCCTGGCACTTAGCACCTTCAAAGAGTGTATTTTAGGAAGGAATTTAGTTTGGTTCACTGATGAATCCTCTGTGTTCAGAACAATACCTGCCCCATGAATGGTGTTCATGAACTTTGTTGACGGCTTTTAGCAGCCAGGAAGGATGGGTTGCTGGAAGGTAGTGACTCCAAGTGGGAAGGCAGTAGGGAGTGACAAGAAGACTTCTGAGAACTGGTAAAAGAAGAAATAGAGAAGCGCCCCCTGTAGCTCAGTGGGTAGGGTGCCGGCCACATACACTGAGGCTGGTGGTTCGAATCCAGCCCGGGCCAGCTAAAACAACAATGACAACTGGAACAACAGCAAAAAAAAAAAATACCTGGGCATTGTGGTGGGCACCTGGAGTCCCAGCTACTTGGGAGGCTGAGGCAAAAGAATCACTTAAGCTCAGGAGTCTGAGGTTGCTGTGAGCTATAACGTCACGATACTCTACCCAGGGCAACAGCTTGAGACTCAGAAGGGAAGGGAAGGGAAGGGAGAAAAGGAAGGACGGAAGGGAAGGGAGAGCTTAAATGCATGAGCATAAAATAAATTAAAATGGTAATCAAGGATTTTCTGTACACCCCCCCCCTCCAATATCCCCAAGCCCAAACAGTCTTACAGGTGATGCTGGCAAAATTCAAGAAGTTCAGAAGGAAAGGTCACTCTTTATTGGAAGGGGGGGAGAGTAAGCAAGCCCTAAAGTAAGATTGGGCATGAAGCCATGGCAGCAACACCTTGGACTGCCCCAGTGGACCATGTGCTATGCCTCTTTTGTACAAATGTCTCCTCCAGAATTGCCCTCTCCACCTTGCCTCTGTGGTCTGACCCATCTGTCCCTCTTACTGGATTCCACTCACCATCCTGGTCATTAAAGCAGACAGTGAGCTCTCCATAAATGTGAGCTGCCATTGCACTTACTTGTTTGCATCTCCTGCTGATTAATAATAAAGGGAAGGAACGATCTTTAATTCCTTTTTGTATCCCCAGTGCCTGAAACCATAGCAGATATTAAAAAAGTGATTGAGGGAAGGAACAAGGCATACAAAAAGCCAAGAGAAGCTGTACATATACTTAAGAGAAGCGTTCTTGTGGGCATGCAAACCCAGGCACCTGGGCTGCATGGTTCTGAGCCCATTCTAAAACTCTCAGGCCCTGAGATGAGGCAACAGGGTGAGCTAGAGGGCATTGGACTTTTCCCCAAACTTAGGGTTTCCTAATATGAGTAAAGAAGTGGCAGCAACCAGAAATCACCTCCCCCTCCCATGAAGCTGATAGGAAGGGCTCTGGGTGACTCAGGCCTCTAAAATATATCATTTATCTAGTGGTTTACTTCTCATTTGTGCAGCTACTTAGATATTCTTCCTACAAGTGAGGGATGGATCCCATCAGTGAGAAAAAAGAAAACCAGGTGGTCGAAGAGGTTGGGCCAAGGAAAGGAGATGAACAAAGCTGGAGAAAGAGAGAACAGAACTTTTCCTCTCATCCTCAAAAAGATCTAGAGCATCCCCACTTCATCCCTAGCAATAACCACTCACAAGAACAAAGACTGAGAAACCCCTGGATTGGCCACTGCTCCAAGAATAGACTCAGTCTTTCTCATCTTCCTCCTTCAATCTCCACCCAGCCTTCCAACTCAGGCCAAACACTGACAGTTCCATGGAGCAGGAAAAGCAGATGAGACCTTCTGGGTTCTGAATGTGACAAACCACCATTCTCTATGAAAAGGCCTTGCTGTGAGCCATTGAGACCTGCAAGTATGAGTCAGAGCCAACAAAGTGGCATATTTTACAGACAATGGAAAGACGGTGAGCTCTGCCCCATAAGCAAAGATGGCTCCAGAGAGCAGCAGAGTTCTGTATGAGTTATCTACTGCTGTGTAACAAATTATACACCACAAAAAAAATTAGTGGCTTAAAACAGTAGACACTTAATAATTCATGCTGTTTCTGTGGATTAGAAAGCTGGGAATGGCTTGGCTAGGTGACTTTGGCCCAGTCCCTCATGGGGTCATAGTAAAGACATTGACTGGGGCTGTGGTCATCTGATGGTTTGGCTGGGGCTGAAAGAGGTGAGTCTGGGTCAAGACATTCATGTGACTGATAAGTTAGTGCTGGTTGTGGGCAAGAGATCTGTTCCAGATCTCAGTTCCTTACCACATTTCAAGACCTTTCTGAAAAGCTGCTTGAGTGTCCTCTCAAGACGGTAGCTATCTCCCAGAGCAAGTGATCCAAAAGAAAGGACAGCAGAAACCACACTATCTTCTATAACTGGGCCTTAGAAGTCACACTCTGTTCCTTCTAACACCCTATGGAATATGCAGGTCAGCACCATCCAGTAGGAAGCAGATTGCACAGGCACATTTGTGACCACCAGGTGTGGGAGGGTAGAGCCACCCTGGAGGCTGCTCGGCCACACTGTGGTGCTCTTATCATCCCCAAGACTACCCTCAAAGGAAGGCACTTCATCTTCATTTTACAGACCTAGGTTCCTGCATCCTGCAGGCCATGCTGGCTGGAGACTGTCATCTGTTCAGCTTCCTCAGGGCAGAGAGAACAAACTGTGAGGATGTAGTTGAAGGTATCCAGGAGAAAGGTGGTTTGGAAGAAGCGGCACAGGGCTAGGCCACTCACATTGTCACCCCCTTGCTGCTGGGGCCTGGCCACCGGTTGCCAGTGACTTTACAGAATCAGCAAGGAGTGTTTCTCCTCTTCTGCTTCTGCCACCTGGCCCCCGCCAGAGGTGCCTGACTTCCCAGCAGGATCACCATCCTGCCGCCACTTTATTAGGAGGCCTCCTGTGTGAGACGCCTAAATGATCTGTGGCTGCAGGTGCCACCCCATGGGGTGCGCAATTTACAGCCACTCAGAGGCAGAAGACACAGGTGAGAAAAGCATGGGTCCCACCAACTGCCAGAGCAGCCTAATCTCACAGGAAAACCAAGGCTTATCAATTTCCCCCACTTCATTCTCACCACCACAGACAGGGAGTCCATAAATCTAATTTCTCTATATAGGGCTGGATAGTTCTCCATGCTAGTGATATTCCCCCTACACATGCCTGGGGCCGGGTCCTGGTGGGTGGGCAGTAGAGACAGAAGTCAGTTCCACCATCTATACCCTCAGTGACAAATCCATCTCCCAGAGGCTCAAGTGTGGAGAAGTATCCATACAAAAACAAGCACTAGGACCAGCTCTGCTGATAATTTTGAAAAGGCAGTGACATGAGGGTGATTTGCATGGGAAAAAGGCAGTGACATGGGTGATTTGCCATCACCCAGAGCCCACAGAAGCCTGGCTGCTGGGCCTGCGCTCTACCAGCCTGAAGTTTCCACTTCCTCTCTGGGCCTCAGCCTCGCAGAGTTAGAGCCACTAATCCCCTACATGGCCCAAGCTCTCCCTGCACCTGCATCCTCATTTCTCACCTGCCCCACAGGGCTGATCCTAGAGCGAATGGGATGGTGTGTACAACCTAGGGACAGAACCAACGGTACACGGTGCGCTGCTCCTCCGCGCTTCCTTGCCACTAGTTTTGTTTTTAACCTTAAAGGATCCCTGGAGTTAAATGGACCTGTAAAGAAATCCCCCCACCCCTTAGCGTGTCTTGTACCTATACCCTGGGCTGGGTGGGCCAGGCTCTCACTGGGTGGCTGCAGAATCTTTCATGCCACCCCTGTTGCAGCCTAAGGACCATGTTGGTCCTGCAGAAAGCTGAAGGTGTAGTTCGTTTTCATAAAAGGACTCTATTCTCCAGAAAGCACTGCCCATACAAACAGGGTGACCAGTCATTATGTGAAAAGATAAGACACTTAGAGCAGGATTAAACAAATGCTTACAGCCCTCCCCCTGGCCCTGGTCTATGACCCTTCAGGCTGGCTCTAATATCTAATCTTGGGTTTTGGGATCTGCCTGCAGGCTTCCTTGAGGCTTGGATCTCATCCTCAAAGCAGGGCCTCAGGACAAACATGGCTCCCTCCAACCTCTAGACCTCCCATAGAGCCTCCTTGACTTTGCTAGGCCCTCTCCTCACCTGCCTGGGGTTCAGAAAGAGTAATTCTATTTGAGAGGTAAAACTCGCCCTTTAAAAATGCATTTGTCATCAAGGTTTAGTGGATGAACAAGATATAGTCTCATGCACACAATGGAAGGTGATTCAGCCATAAAAAGGAATGGAGTTCTGTTGCATGCTACAACATGAATGAGCTTGAAAACATGATGCTGAGGGAATGAGCCAGATGCAAAAGGCCACGTAGCGTGTGCTTCCATTTATAGGAAATGTCCACAGTAGGCAAACCCATAGAGCCAGGAAGTGGATGTATAGTTGCTGGGGGCTGGGGGTTTGGGGAGAAATGGAGAGTAACAGCTATGGGTTCCTTTTTAGGGTAATCAAATGTTCTAAATGTTCTAAAATTAACTGTGGTGAGGCTATACAACTTTGAGGACATACAAAAAACCACTGAATTGTACACTTTAAGTGGGTGAAATGTATGGTCTGTAAACAGCATCTCAGTGGACTCTACAGTGGAGTTGCCCACCCCTCCTGCCACACTCACACTCCTATTCTCCCCCATGAAGCCAGTCCTGGGAGGCAGCACAAGAGGAAGACACAGCTCCCCATGAACTACATAGATGGAGCCAGAAGCCCAGAAGACAGGCTGTGGCCCAGGCAGAGACTGCCATTCCACATCTGTCTGTCTGTCTATCCATATATCTATCTAGGGACACATAGCTAAGTTGCTCAGGATGGTCTTGGAACTCCTCGTCTCAAAGTGCTCCCAAAGTGCTGGGGTTATAGGTATGAGCCCACCTCCCAAAGTGCTGGGGTTATAGGTATGAGCCCACCTCCCACCTCCCAAAGTGCTGGGGTTATAGGTATGAGCCTCTGTGTCTAGCCTATTCCATGTCTTTAAACCCTCTGACCCTGAGATAGGAAGCAGGAAAACATCCAGTTGGTTTTGGAGTGAACAGGGAGGTCCCAGTTGGGAATGGCTAATGTCTCTTATGCCCAGAAAACAATAATAGTGCCTAGAGCAGAGATGTGTGAAACACAGTTACCGTTCCTTGTCAAGTCCTAGCTATATCCTGGACCAGCCCCCTGCTCACCACCTACCAGCAACAGTGGTCAGATAATGACAAGGCCAGCCAGGGTCAGCAGTGAGGAATCTGGGGTTTCTAGACAGGTACAGAGTCAGGAGGCCTGGTGGAGCTAGCTGGATGCTGTCAGAACCCCTGGGAAGAGGCATTGCCAAATGTATTCTTGGGATCAGCCCCTCACCACAGGGGCAATGCCCAGGATACAAAAACAGAATCACAAGCTTTATCTTGTGGTGCTGCTGGCTTGGCCAACCAAACCAGCAACTCATTTCAGATGTCATTGTCTTTCCGGAGCCTCATTAGTGGAGGGCTGGCTGCAGATTTAAGGGGCAACGTGGGCTGACAGGTCTGCCTGGTCAGGAAAAGGAAGCTCAAATATACAGGGGGACCTTGGGCACCAAGAGGCCAAACTAGGCACTCACAGAGTACCAAGGAGACTTCTGGGGAGGCAACCCTGGCTGACCCCAGAAAGGTCCCATGTCCTTACCCAAGGGCTGAGCCAGGAGAGGCCTATGAGCCTCAGTTCCCCTCTAAGGCTTGCTTTCTGATGCATCCGGCTAGGCTCAGCCACCAGCCACACTGACAATTCTGTTATCTCTCTGCCCCTGGAAAGTAGCTGAGTCCTCTGGGGACATTATCCAAACAGCTGCCTCCAACTCAGGCCATAAAGCTAGGAATCTGGAAAACTGATAATTGGAGAAAGTCTTCCCCTCCCCAACAAGACTATAAATCACTGTCTTCCTTCTGTAGATAAGTCAAAGGCCCAGACAGTGGTCGGTTCCCGCATTCAACCTCAACCTCCCAAAGGCAGCTTCCAGATAGGGCCAAGGGCAGGGAAGGGCAGGTCCCCATCAGAGAAATGAAGGCCTCAGACTCAGTGACCTGCAGGCTCTGACCCTACATCTGACTCACAGTTCTGAACAACCCTCATGCCTTCTTCCAAGGCAAGATCGTGGCCACACAGTCTCCTCTTTCTTCACTCTATTTGTCAATACACACCCACAGAGCCACAAACCCAGGAAAATGTTTACATGACCATGTTAACTCCCAGGCTCAATGGTTCACTCAAAGAAGCTTGTTTATCTTCCCCTCACACAACATGTTTCCTTAGGTCACTTTTTCAGGACACTGGCACATACAGCATAGCATCAGGGTGGCTGGTGGAGGATCTTGGAGTCCTACCCTGCTGTCCCCACTCAGCAGGCTAATTCAGGGTGCAGAGTTTGGTGAGGGAGACCTAGGGCATGGGCCAGTTCCCGGGGGAGTCATTTATCTCTGTCCCAGACCCAGGCTACTGGCAGTGGCCAAGCTTGCTGGACAAAAGTCACCCCCTCTGACGATGAGAAGAGCCGAACAAATCGGAACCGATTTGGCACAGGCCCTGCTTGGCAGCCCCTGCTGACAGCTGCTCAGTGCTGCCATCTTTAGAAACAATCACTTCTTGGGCATGCACCCACATGTATACAACCCGATTTTAAAGGCTCTGTTAAAAGAAAAAAAAAATCTTTCAGGTACTCAACAAAGCAAGATGTCGTGATGTTGCCACCAGGTTGGCCCCTCCTCCCCGCGCCTCAGACCTGTCACCCACATAAAGAGAGATGAAACTTCTCCTAATGCACACATCAGCATCATCGCTCCTCTGAATAAGGCCCCTTGGTGCCCCCCTCAGATTTCAAGATGACATCTAAACTCTTAGCCACCACACAAGGCCCCTTCAGTCTTTCCTGAAGCTCAGTCCCAACTAGCTTCATACACAGGAGCCTGTAGGTCTCCTCCTTTGCAGACTATTCCCCCACCAGGAAGGCCTACCTTTGCTCACCCCTAGCCCCATTTCCTTTGTTGCATAAACTTGGCATTCAAGAAGTCTTTCTCAAGCATCAGCACCCCGAGGCCTCCTCTGTGAGCTCCTAGCCCGTTACCCTGCTCCCACAGGGCTTGGCATTATCTCAAGTATCAGCACTGCCTGTGGTTCAGTGGCCAGACAACTCCTTGAGAATGGAAGCTAGAACCCCAACTCAGGGTTCATGATGGATTAATACAGGTACAGCCCACTAAAGGGGCTAAAGTGGCCTTGAAGTTTGCCTCCCAAAGCCCTAAAGCACCAGGAATATGTGGAGAATGGCACAGACCCCTCCTCCAAGGCACCCAGATGCTCCCATACAACAGCGCACTCCCCACCTGCAGTCGCCAAGCATGCCTGTTCACTTCCTCGATGTTAATGTGTGCTCTGCTTGCACGCCCCAGCTCCCAGCCCTCGGTAAATGAGGCTGCAGAAGGGGAACGGGCTCGTGGGAAGCTACTTCCCATGATTGGTGACCACACAGCAACAATATTTTATTCACGGTGAGTTCCCGGGACTCTTGCCAGCTTACCGACTTCAATCCTTTTCCACGACAAGTCCCTGTTGGGCATGCGTTCTGTTCCTCACCCAGCACCAGCCCCGGGAATTTGCTTCTAGCTAGGAAGAGGCGGTGGGAAGACGAGGGAGGGGCGAAGAAGCAGGAAAGAACGCAGAAGGATATGCAGAAAGAAGAAAGATGGAGGGAGGTGTGAGAAAGGGGCAGAGGACTGGGGAAGGAGCCAGCCACAGGGTGGGAGCACCTGAACTCCTGCCCAGCCTAAATGAGGGTCACCAGAAGATAAACAAAGCTGTGCTCTCGTCAAGACGATGGATCCAGTCAGAGCAGAGGCAGAAAAAGACACTGGGAGGAGGCTCATGAGGCCAGAACCACCCAGCAGGAAGGCAGGCTAGGCCTCAGAACTCTCCAGCAGGCCTAGCACCTGTCTCCCTGGTCCCATACAGCAGGATAAAGGCCTAAGGACACTGGGGGCACTGAAGGAGGCTAGACTGGGGCCACTGTTCTTACTGCAACACGTGTCTCTGCACAAGGCTGTCTCCAGCACTCCTGTGAGGCCACCCAGCAGAGAACTAGAGGAAAGACTTCCAGCTCCCGCCGTTCTGTGCGGCAACTAGCATCCTCCTTCCCTCTCTTTGGTAGACCCTCCCTTCCCTTCTCTGGACCCCACAGGTGCACTGTGGTGGGGAGTCAGGGAGGGAGTGTGTCTTTCTGAAGGCACACATGCAGGCTGGGCACAGCGGCATGGCTGGGGAGGTGTTCTAGCAGACTTATTTATAGCTGAGCACCCCGTCCGCACGCTCTCCCGCGCTGCCTGCCTGCCTGCCACTGGGGCTTTTCAATCCATGGCTATATTTATCACCCAAAGCCGTTGGGATAATGGCAAGGCCAGAAATAGCCTTGAAGACATTCACGTGAAGATGACAGGCAGGTCCCAGGCTCCCAGGCTGGCCTCGCCCCTGCATCTGCCACTTGGCCGTGGGTCACGGACAACAGCTGGACAGGGCCGGGAGGCAGCTGTAGCCAGATGGGAACAACATAATCCCTCTCTCCTGGCTGGTCTTGGCCCTCTGTAGTGATGCAGGGGACACGTCCAGAATAATGCATCGCATCTGCCAGGCCATGGGGAGACCAAAGGTGACAGAGATTACTGACGTCAGTGTGCTAATTAGAGCAGACTGTCCGGAGAAAGAGAAAGAGAGCCAAAGGAAGCAGGTGCAGGCTTGCAAAAGTCAGGTTGCACCCAACGGCACCCCAGCTGCAGGGAGACACCCTCCGGCCTTGCCCTTGCACCTGGATGGTAGAACAGTGGGTCTGCTTCCCATGGACCTGGCCAATTCCCACCTCCAGGTGGGAAGGAAGTCACACAGACAAGTTGGCTGGCCAGGGAGGAAGGGGGCAGCTAGGAGCATCAGTGAGCTCTGCTGCTCCCCCTCCATGGCTCCAGCATCCACCTGCAAGAGTCCAGCTGACAAATATGCCAAGGACCTAGCAGAGGGAAAGGAAGTGACTGAAAAGTTCTGCCCACGGAGTGGAGACAAATCACACTTCAAACCCCAGCTCCATCACCAACTGTGGTATGCAAGCCACAGGGTCAACCTTCAAGACACTGAACCTCTTCATCCACAAAGTGGGGAGACTGGTGTCTGGGTCAGGAGTTCCAAGAAGAGTACCTGGTCCTCTGCAGGCCCCCCATAAGTGGGGGTTCTTCCTGGCCTCTCTGGGGAGCAGTGGTCCATAGCTCTGAGAGATGCTTTTAGGGGAACAGGGCTTGAGGTCCTACCAAGGCCTGAGATGGGTCAAGGCTGGTAGAAGCAGGGCGAGGGCACCAGAAGTGGGTCAGGACCAGGATACAGAGGTCTAGGTAGGGTGGAGGGAGTCAGGGCCATCAGCCAGAGAAGAGGCTGCATCACAAGAGGGGGCAGTCTAGGATCAGAAACATATGCCCCTATTGAGAGCAAGCACACAGATGCCACAGAGGCAGCCACAAGGATGCAGAGTGAGTTCCTCAAACCCCATAGGCTCTAAGGCTCTGCTCTTGAGATCCTAGCCCCATCCCCATCACACTAGCCTTTAACCCCACACTTCAGCAACCTGGGTCTTCTCAACACTCTTCCAACACATGATGCATTTTAAATACCAAAGGCACTGGCTCATGTGGTCCCTCTGCCTTTCCCCCATTTCTCCTGGTAAACTCCTCTGCAGCCTTCAAAGCCCAGCTGAAATGCCCCCATCTATGAAATCTTCCCCATCAAGGAGTCAGCTGCTGCCTGCTTTCTGCTCCAGTGCACTCTGTGTCTCCCTCTATCCATACTCTACACATCTAATCTAATCTGTCTCTGTCCCCTGCGCCCAGGAGCAAGTTTTTTTTCCCTCACTGGATCCCACTGCCTGGCACAGTTACATCTGACAGATGAGAGAGCGAACTGATTCCCTCCTTCACACTCACCCACAGCTGTCATTTTTGCCAAAAAAAAAAAAAAAATTCTTTTTAAAGAATGAAACCTCACACTAGACTCCCTGTGGTGAGGATAGCAGGAGGCAGATCTGGGTGTTCTCTGACTCTGCCTCACCGTGCTCCTCAGGGAATGCCCAGAGCTGCCAGGCTGGGAAGCTGCTGCTCTGCCAGGACTCTGTCCATGGGACAAGTGGCTGCTTCTCTATGGACAGTGGAGAGGGGCAGGCTTACCTCTGTGCCAGAGGGTGGGCGAGGCCCTACAGCTCCAGGGCTACTGAGCACCCATTTCCCGGGCTCCAGGCTAGGACAATGTCCTCTTCCAAGTGGCAGATCACAGAGCAAAAGCTAGGTGTGGAAAACTGAGCCCACTGCCAAGGGTGGGGTTTGCCTCCCCAATATCATAGCTGTTTCTTAATGAGCCAAACCCTCCTGATTCAGAACACTTGGGTCCCCATGCCCTCGTGTGCCAGGGTTTAGATGCCTCTCCAAGCTAGAGCTGTTTAAGTTCCACTCCTACCCTCTCAGATCGCACAGCCACCACTACCTTCTGGCGGCCCATCCAGGTGCAGAAAAAGACTTGCAGGTGTGCATGGCACTGACCGCCCAAAAGGCCTTTTCCCAGGGGCAATCAGCAGACTAGATAGCACTGAAAAAGGCAGTGCCTGAGAGACCAACTCTGCGTCCACTGAAGACAACACTGACAGAGCACCCAGTGCACCTGGCACCCATAGCCTGGGGGAAGTAATGGGCACATGAGACAGGTACACAGCCTCACCAAGGTTCCCTCAGACAAGTCACTCCTGTAATCCTCACAACTACATGCAGTGTAAACTAACACTGTCCCCATTTTACAGATCAGGAGACTGAGGCACATGAAGCCATCTGATTCTGGAGCCTGCATTAACCACCACACCATACAATTCTCCTCACAGATGGTTATAAAAACAATGTAAAATGATACTTTGGAAAAACAGTCTGTCAGTGCCACAAAATGTCGAACACAGAGTTACCATGTGACCCAGCAATTCCACTCTCAGGTATATGCACAAGAGAAATGAAACATAAAAACGTGTAAACAAATGTTCAGAGCATCATTATTCACAATGGCCAAGAGGCGGAATTATCCATTAAACAAAATGTGGTCTAGCCATACAGTGGGAAGCTCTGACAACAAGCTCCAACATGATGAACTCAGAAAACATGAGCTGAGTCCAAGAAGCCAGAAACAAAAGACCATGTGCTTTATGACTCCATTTATCGGAAATGTCCTGAAAGGACATTAGCCATCCTTCTTCCTTATGAGAGAAGACAGAGGCTGGGGCAGACTCCAGGGCAGGTACAGCCTCAAACATCCTCCTGTGTGCTGTGCTTCTGTAACTCCACAGTCCCTAATTCAGGAAGCCTTTGCTGACTTCACAGAGAGCCATTTGCTTAACATGCCCTATGCCCCCCACACACCCCAAGCTGACATCTATCAGAGAGCTCCTCTAACCAAGTACCAGCCACCCTCCCCACGCAGCCACAAGCCCATGTAGCCACAGCCAACACCTATTTGTTTTAGGAAAGGAACCTTCTTTTTTTTTTGAGACAGAGACTCACTTTGTTACCCTCAGTAGAGTGCTGTTGCATCATAGCTCACAGCAACATCAAACTCTTGGGCTCAAGCAATTCTCTTGCCTCAGCCTCCCAAGTAGCTGGGACTACAGGTGTCCGCAACACCCGGCTATTTTTATCTTTATTTTTTTATTTTATTTTATTTTATTTTTGAGACAGAGCCTCAAGCTGTCCCCCTGGGTAGAGTGCCGTGGCATTACAGCTCACAGCAACCTTCAACTCCTGGGCTCAAGCGAGTCTCCTGCCTCAGCCTCCCAAGTAGCTGGGACCACAGGCACCCACCACAATGCCTGGCTATTTTTTGGTTGCAGCCATCATTGTTGTTTTGGCAGGCCCAGGCTGGATTCGAACCCACCACCTTAGGTGTATGTGGCTGGCGCCTTAGCCACTTGAGCCACAGATGCCGAGCCACCCGGCTATTTTTAGAGATGGAGTCTTGCTCTTGCTCAGGCTGGTCTCAAACCTGTGAGCTCAAGTAATCCACCCACCTTGGCCTCCCAAGTGCTGGGATTACAGGCGTGAACCACCACACCCAGCCCAGGAAAGAAACATTGTTTGGTTGTTGTTGGTGTTGTGTTTTTTTTTTTTGTGAAACAGTCTTACTATGCCACCTTTGGTAGAGTGCCATAGCGTCACAGCCTACAGTAACCTCAAACTCTTGGGCTTAAGTGATTCTCTTGCCTTAGCTTCCCAAGTAGCTGAGACGACAGGTGCCCCCCCACAACACCTGACTATTTTTTTTTTTTTTTGTAGTTGTCAATGTTGTTTAGCAGGCCCAGGCCATGTTCAAATCCACCAGCCTGGGTATATGTGGCCGGCACCCTAACCACTAAGCTACAGATGCTGAGCTGAAAGAAACATTCTTTACTGAGCACCTATTAAGTCTCCGACACTGTGCCAGGCACCCTGCACTAGTTTTCTCATTTGTTTTTTTTCCTTTTGTCAAACCCTTTCCAAATCCAGGCTATCTTTAGGAGATGTTTGAATGGCTTGAGAACACGCCCTTGTGACCTCAGATGGCCTCTTGCAGTGGGATATAGCATGGGTTGGCCCTGGACCAGTCTGTGATACAGGAGAAGGTCCTTCCTTCTAAGATGCCACTATACCCTGGTCCCCCACCCTTGCCATCTCTCCCTTGTCAATTTGTCCTGCTTCTTGGTTCCATTAATAATTTATCCACAATAAAGTATCAAGGAGTGAATGTGATATATTTCCCAAGAGTATTTATCATCTGAATGAAAACTAGAAAGAGGGCAATGCTCCACGGAAAGGAATAAGGGGCTGACAGTAAAATTTCAGGAACAAGAGGGAGAATGTTCTCTAGGGAGGATGGAGTCTCCTTCCCAAGCCCTCTAAACACAACCCTTATTTATTTTTACCTCCAGCACATAGAAGGTGCTTAATTCATGCTAGTCAAGTGATTGCTCCACCTACAGTTGCTCCTCCTTTCTGGGAATCTACCCCCTGGAAAGATCCAGTGTGTGGTCCACAGCCATTTAGGGGCACAACCTAGACTTGGCCCCCAATCTCAGTTGTCCCAGAGCATAGTTCTACCCCTGAGAATCACTGCAAGAATGCTACAAGTTCCTCCCCAACACACGTGAGAATCTAACGCTGCAGCCCCCAGCAGAAGCAAGAGGCTGGACTGATTTTGCTGAGGGAAGGGAGCTTGTCTTTAGTTTTCTTACTGCCCCCCAACCTCTTCTATCCTCCTCTGCAAGGGGCTCACCCAACAGGGAGCCAGCTGACGTCACACCTCACCTCTGCCGTAGGCAGCTTGGCCCTGCTGCTCCACCTCTGCGTGCCACGTCCTTAACTGTGTCCTGCAATCACCTGTCATCAACAAGGCACTCGCTAGAGCAAAGGGCAGTTGAGAATGGTTTCTGGAGGCAGCCTGCACATCAATCAATGGGAGCAATTTCCAAGTTGTCATTCCTCAACAATGTATTTACTCTGACGAGCACAGATGGAGTTAAAAGGCTAAAGGAAAAATCAAACTGGATTTCCCCCTACTTTGGCCTATAGGTTTGACTTCTCCTGAAAGAGCAAAAGCAAGATCTTTCTCTGCCCTCCCCTCCCAGGCAGCCCTCATGCTGAGGAGTCTGAAGATGATACCCGAATCTTCCCAGGCCAAGCTAGGGATGCCACAGGAGACCTTAAAGTTTATCACTGGAGCAGATTCTCAAACTGATAAAAAAAAAAAATACCAGTCCACATTCTCTTTCATGAAGAAGCACAGGGAAAGTCACTGAGGTAATCCCAGGGATCATGGTCAAGCTAAATGCACAGCCTTGTCCTCATGGCTTAAGGGAAGGCTGTCCTCAATGACGCAACTGGAGGGCAGTGAGGCCCACAGCCTTTCTTGCCCCTTCTATCATAAGAGACTGAATGAATCGTACATTGAAACAGACCCCCTTAGTCTGGACATGAGGCTTCCACTGGGGTGTCTGGTGACTGTGCAGGCTATTTTAGTGTTATCCTTAGAGAAAATTGCCTCTGGCTTTAGCCAGGTCCAGTCATGGGTCTCAAGCACAAGCCTGTGACCCACAACCACAGGTGCCTCCATGGTCTACTTGTCCATCTCTCCTGAACTGTTAGCTTCTGGACGGCTGGAACTTCAATTGCCTTGGGCCTGGCACTCAGTAGAAGCTCAGTAAGAGGCAATTGAATGATGTACGGGAGACTTAACTCCAATCTTCTCAAGGCCTCAGACATCATCAAGACTGCAACTCAGGTCAAAATGCTGGCCCAGAGATGGCTGCTAAAGACCCAGAGTGCCAAGCATTCTCAGCTGGCAGAGCTTTGAGCTCCTGTCTACCACCCTGACTACTGTTGGTGCTGCTGGGACCTTACAGCTACAGGGTCCTGTGGCCAGGCCTTTTTCCCTCAGTCCTCAACCTTCTGCAAGTCTCCTGCCTAGACCTATGCCTCAGTTCAGTTGCAAAAACACCTGAACTTGCATTCCAAAAGCTCAAATCTTGGCTCTTCCGCTCCCCAGCTCTCCATGTGACTTTGGACAAGTGACTTTCTCCATTGGGCTTCATCTTCCCTGTGGGTTACATAAAAAGATTGGACCAGATTGTTTCTTGGGTCTCTCCAAGTCCACAAGAACATTCTTCTAAGCAAGGTTTACTCAATTCCTCAGCAACTCCTTTAGTCTCTAAAGAACATACCTGGGGCCCAATACCCTCACTGCCCCCTCCACCTACCACCTTTCCCCACGGTCTCCTTGTCTCCTCCCTTCACCCCATCTGGACTTTTCTCAACATAGCAGCCAGAAATCCTCCCTTCAGTGCACAAGTAGTATCCTAGCTCTCCATTGTTCAAACTACAGTAACTTCATGATAGCCAGAGTCAGGGTCAAGGCCCTGATACAGCCCATGAGGCCCTGCTCCATTAAGGCCCTCAACATGTTCTTTCCTCTTTCCTCCTCCTCTTCCATTCATTCCCTCACTCCATTTCTTGAAGGCCTCAGGGCCTTTGCACAGGCTGCCTCCCTGCCTGGATGTTCCTCCCCAAGATAACTTCCTGACTTGCTCCCTTGCCTCCTTCAGGCCTCTGCCTACATGTCCCCATCTTGGGAGGCCTCCCCTTCCCCTGCTTTATGTGGCTTTGATCAGCACCTGACACATTCTCATGTTTTACTGCCTATTTTTCTGTTGAGCATATACCCTACATTAGAATATAAGCCCCTACAGGGCCAGAATTTCTTGATGTTTTATCACATCTTCATACTCACCTCCTGGAATAGTAGGTCCTCTCTAAATACGTATCACACAAGTAAGTTTGGATGCACTCTGGATTGATCCTGCCGCTAAAATGGAGAGTCTCAAGCTATACAACCCTCCTGCTTGAACAGCATCGTCTCAGGAATCCCTCTGAGAATTCTAACCTCTGGACACCGCCTCCAGGACTAAATGTGATTATTCTAGGCAGGAAGTGCATGAAGGAACAAAGCAAGGAAGAGACCTAGGAGACAAAGGTCCAGCAAGCTACTGCTGACTGCCCCTGGGTACTAGGAGGTGGGAAGTTGGGATATAAGCCAACATTCTGGGTGCCTCCTTTCAGGAAGATGAGGTCATTGTGTGGCTCCTCTGTTTAACTGGACATATGTCATGAGGACAAACAGAAAAGCACTGGAGCAGTGGTTCTTTTTTTTTTTTTTTTTTTTAGAGACAGAGTTTCAAAACCAGAGTTTTTTAGAGACTTTGTTGTCCTGGGTAGAGTGCTATGGCATCACAGCTCCCAGAAACCTCTAGCTCTGGGGTGTAGGCAATTCTCTTGCCTTAGCCTCCCAAGTAGCTGGGACTATAGGCACCCACCAAAGTGCCCGGCTATTTTTGTTGCAGTTTAGCCAGGGCCAGGTTCAAACCTGCCACCCTCAGTATATGGGGCTGGTGCCCTACTCACTAAGCCACAGGGGCCGCCCCTGGAGCAGTGGTTCTTTATCCAAGCCAAGGAGGGGCAAAAAGGGGAGGAGATGGGAGAAGGAAGGTGGCCAAAGGATGAGCATTGCTGAGAACCTGCAAGCAGAGCTCCAGAGGGGAACCCAACTTGGAATGCCAGGCTGAGCTGACAGCATACCCAGCCCAAATCCCTCCTAGCCCTATACCCTCATCTTACCTTCTGAAGGGGGGTGGCCTGTGTGAAGCTCCAGTGGACAAGACCAGCACCCAGAGACACACCCAGACAAATAAATGCAGCTTCTCCCACCTAGCTGAAAATAAAGTCCATTTGGGGGAAGACGTGCTTTCCCTAAACATGCAGGGCAAATTCCAGATTGGGCCTCAAACCTCCAGGAAACAGGAAGAGGAGGGAGACCAAAAAGAGCTGACCCCTGTGGGCACATGTGAGGGAAGGGTATGTAAGGAAGGGAGAGTCCCGAGTAGCGCTGGGGGTGTGTGTAAGTCAGGATGGGGACGGAGGACCAGGCTGCCCTGCCAGCCCATGTGTGATCAAACGAACCTAAGCACCATGGGGACAGCAAAGGGGCTCAGAACAAACTCCTGGCCCTTGGGAATCTCAAGGAGCATCTTCACTTCACAGCATGAGGTTGTTTATCCCCCTCCTTCTACTCCTGGCCTCCTAACAAGTGACTTAGCACAGCCCTAAACCCCACAGAACTTTCCCAGCATAATGGGGGGGGTGGGGGGGGGCTGAGGAGTAGGGGGTACAGAGGGTGGGGGCAGGTTTCTGCTGCTGCAGGTGAAGGAGGGAAGCCCTTTGCCACCTGGGTCCAGGCTGCAAACAAGGGGCCAACTGAAGGTGGGGGAGGGGACATGGTGGGGACTGCTGGGGACGCGCCCTGGAAAGTATATGTCGGTTACTGCTGTGGTTGAAGGCCCTGCCCGAATCATCAGCTTTCTTCCTCCTCAGGAGACAGTGACCTTGTGGGGCCTGTCACAGAGACAAAGGCAGGAAGCGCCCCTCCCTTAGTGTGTCCCCAAGGAGTCCGGAAGGAAGCCACCCACTAGCCTAGGACCCTCCCGGCCCAGGGATACTGAGGTTAATGCCAAAGCTAGAAGCTCTGCTCGCTCGCTCAAAATGGCAAATGTCTTCAACTCTGGGGGCCTGGGGGCACATACTCTCCCCAGCTGGGACCCTCTCTTTGAGGCAGACCTTCTGCAGTTGATGGCCAGGCTGTGCTGGCAAACACAACCCCGCCACCTCCCACCTTCTGGAAGGAAGGGCTCAGGTTCCTTTGAATCAAGAAACAAAAAATAAACCCTAGTCCTTGAGCCCTTTCCTTCCTCAGCCCCCTGCAGAGAAGAGAGAAGGAGAGTTCAAGTTCTCAGCTGCCCCTGGGGAGGGCTGCCTCCCTCCACCCATGACTCTCAACTCACTACCCCAGGGCTCAGTGGTCTCTGTGCCCATCTTGGCCACAAATTCCCAAGGGGAGCTCAGAGGCATGCAGCGGGGGCGACTCGGACTGTTTCCACTTGGGGCCTGACATTTTCCAGCTGGTTTTCAGGAAATGCAGGTGAGTGGGAAAGGCCTTAGGTAGGTGGTACGAGCTCTCTGATCCTGGATCTGGGGGTAAGAATGGGGAGTCCAATGACAATTCTCCCACATTAAAGGGTTCCCAGGCAGATGGCAGACACAGACACCTACCCAAATACTTCAGGGCAAATGGTGCCAAGAATTCTATGAGAGGTCCAAGCAGTATGCAGTGTGCTGTGACAACACAGGGGGAGGAAGAGAAGGACAGTGTTGGAGGATCCAGGGCTTAGAAGGGGCTTTAGAGAAAAGAAGGTGTTTGAAAAAGGGCTGGAAGAGAAATAGGAACCTGACAGTTGGAGGTGGAGAGAGGGAACTCCAGGACACTGGGACAGCACAGGCAAAGCACAGAGGGTACCAGGATGAAAGCTGGGTATGCGCAGAGACTCCTGTCTGTTTTGTTCACAGCTGCACCCCTGACACTTGGCAGAGTCCCTGGCACATACTAAATACTCAATAAATATTTGCTGGGTGAGTGTGTGAAGCAGAGCAATGACTGAAGACATCTGGGGCCTAAGTGAGGATCTTCAGGAGAGGTAGGCTCCAAGGCCATCATCTTTGCAAATCCACCCTCAGGAATGTAGTTGTCGAGAAGGAGAAGAACCTCCTTCCCATATGAAAGGAAACAGGAAGCCAAGGCCATGCTGGGGTAGGGTCCCTCAGAGCAATGGCAGCCAGTACCAGAGCTGAGGCCATGTGGGCCCGAAAATCTCTCCCTGGGCCCCTGGCTGAATTGGCAGCTAAATCCACTGGAAACAGGACGATGACAACCACAGGGCTCTGACATTACAGAACCCAAGTGACCTCTGATGAGGCTTCAAGTGAGCACTCCCCCACGCCCAGTCCCAGCAGCCAGGACATCTTACAAAGTGAATTAAAACAACACATAAAACCAAAAAATGTAACGCAGCACTCTCAGCACTTGGAGGCATTTTCATGGCAACTGAAAAGAATGAGCAATTAGAGAGAAAAATAGCCCATGGTGCCAGCCTGGAGCCACAGAACACCACAGAGCCAGAGGCAACCCAAGAGGTCATGCCCTGTCTCCCAAGAGAGGGTAGAGAAGCCCAGAGAATGGAGGGGACACATCTGGGGCCAGACAGCAAGTAAAAGCTGAACCTGGGCCAAATGAAGGGCCCTGTGAATGATGGGCTGAACTTGGAAAACCATGCCCTATGCTTTAAGCCTAGACCTGGGGTCCAATCCCAGTCCCACCACTGCCTAGCTGTGTGAACCTGAGCCTGCCACCTGCCATCTCTAAGCCTCAGTTTTCTCATGTAAAATGGGATCCTAACAGGTGCTGTGCAGGGTTCTGGTGGACTTGGCAGAGATGGTACAACTTACACAGCAGGAGCTAGAGAGATTAACCTCCCCCCTACCAAGCCCCACCAGCATCCTTCCCCTGGCTGTGCTAGATGTAAAGGAACATCAGTCCTTTACTCTCCAAAGTTCAAACAAGCCGATGAGTATCCAGGGAGAAGGGCTCATGGGAAGTTAGGAAAGGAAAAGGGACAATCACTTCACAGGCTTCAGCATAAAATGAAGGTCCCAGGACCAGGGCTTATGTCTGAGACTCAAGAACATGCTGATGTGTTCAAAAACACACACATGTACTGACCGTGGCTTTGGGCACAGCCTCTGCCCACTGCCAAGGCTGGAGAGTAGCCGGTCAAACTCCTGCCTGTCCTGCTTCATGTACTGGGATGGGCATGGCCAGGCTGAGCCTCAGGAGAGAAGAGAAAAGATCCACCCCAGGGAGAACAGCTTGGGGAGGAGGGGTCCTCTTGGGCCAGCCTAAGGAGTATTTTATCGTATTTGGAATCTAAAGCTACCAGAGTCAGAACATCAGTCTTTCCTATTTAGTGAAGAGAAGTCAATATTTGCAGAAGCACAATCAATAAATACAAGCTACCCCACGTTAATCAGATAAACTTAGGCTTTTAAGGGAAGGAAGCTGCAGCAAAGCTTCTGCACCCCCAAACTCCAAAGGCCAGGATGGCCTGTAGCCTCCCCTACTCTGGGAGACAAGTGCCACTGCACAGGTGGATGGTCCTTACCTGTTGGTCTTAGGAAGCTCCAGTGATGTCCCTGCCACAGGTAGAGGATGAATCCCTAGGCCCACAGAAGGTTGTCAGGGTCCAGGACACATGTGCTAGCATCCTGCAGGGAGAAGTAGAACGGGAGGTAAGAGTCTGGGAGGTGAAATTCCCAGGCTTCTGATCACTCCAGCCAACCTGACTGGGAGGTGGGCAAAGCCAGGCCTCCTCCTGAACCCCATATGCCAGAGACCAACAGTCCTGATGGACCAGGAAGGCTGAAAAGGGACATTTCACTGATGGAGTCTCCATTTACAAGAGAACCCAGGCAAGGATGCATTCAGGGAGCAAATTCCCAAAAACCATTGTACCTCAACATTGCCCAGTGCCCCTCTGCTCAGGAAAACTGCACAGTGAACTGGAGCTGAGATTCCCAGTATACACTGGAAGCCTGCACCCAGCTCTCCATCTCAAACCTGAGGTTTTTCATCCATGAATAATGTTGGGATTTAGAGGACTTCAGACTGCAGAGGGGAGGCAGGAAAATTAGACAAAGCAGGAAGAAGAGTGGGAGACACTCGACCCCAGATGTGGAGAGGAGTACGGGTATGGGCACTGACTGGGGCGACAAGATGACTTCCAGCCTTCCCGGCAAGCCTCTCCAGCTGGGCAGAGTGTGATCTGATGTCCACCTTTGCCAAGTGCCCAGAGGCAAGAGATGAGCCCACAAAACAAAATGATAAAGGTAGACAAATGGATTTCCAGGGAGTCTTAAGTCTAACAAACCTCAGAGATGACAGATTATTAACAGGCACCACTGAAGCTGCCACCTAACCCAGGGCTCCTATGAGGACCAGAGACCAGCCCACAGCCCTCATCGCAGCTCAATACACATCCTAGTTTGCCTGACACACCTCTGAGCCTCCTGTGCCCAGACAGCAGGCAGCAGCCTACGAGGTCCCCCAGTGACCATGACAAGAGGCAGCTCCCCTGCAGGCCATGGAGAACATGATGTTCCAGGAACCTGTACCCAATTCAAACCCTGCTTCGAGGGCTGAGGCCAGGCACAGGGGATCCTCAGATAGCTGGCTCTGCCTGGAATGACACTCTGGTGAAACCAGAGGGTAATGGACCGTGGAGTGGTGGCTGGGAGAGTGGGGGGCAGAGCAGTGTGACTGCAGGAAGCTTGGCTCTTCACATGCCTGTCCAATTCTGCAGTGCCCCCATCCTGCAGTGCACTGTGTCCTACACACATACCCCCAAGAGAAGCTGCAGCCAGTGGTGCAAATGCCCATGTGGAGGTGAGTGTGTATGGAGGTGTGCCCATGCAGCCATGGAGAGATTCTCTCTCTGGGCACACTCATACACACTCACCCCCCCTCCAAAAAAATAAAGCGCCCCAGGCTCTCCATGCCCTGAAGCCTCTCCTCCATGAGCCACCACCTGCTGCAAGGAGCCAGGCCTCTTAGTGATTTCTGCTCCTTAGCTTCCATCAGGACACCTTCCAGTGCCCCTGGGGTCTCCCGATTCTGGAAGTGAGGAAACCCGCTGGGAGGGTTGAGGGTTCACCATGGTAATGCACCAGTCAATGGCGAGCCCATTTATTTGGTAGGCCAGCCTGCTCCATCCCACCACGATGCCTCTCCATGGGTGAGAAGGGCAGTGGTGATTCATGCCCAACAGAATTAGATCCACAGGGGCTGTGAGAAAAAGGCACTCTTGGAACATAAAGAGGGGGCACTGCAGGGAATTGTGTTTCTGATAAAAAGAAACACAAGTGCACAAGATGAAGGCAGGTGAAAGAGCAAGCCCAGCTGCTTGGGGAACAGACCACAGGGACAGGGGGCTCCAAACATCAGGGGAAAGAAATAAAAACACACTGCTGGCTAATTCAGGTTTCTCCCAATGACCCTGACATAAATGGCCGAAAGTGGATTGTTCCACTCCCCTAAGGGGAAATGGAAAATCACAACAGAACACAATTCCATGCTGAGATTTGTAGTGTGTATGTTCCACACACATGTAATCACAGTCCTAGGAAGGGGGTAGGGGGGACCCAAAATCATGTGTTGCTGTTTCCCAGGAGCAAAAAGAAAACATTTCATTCCTTTAAGTTGTAAATCTAAATCTTCAGTATGCCTCTTGAATGATTTGGAAAATCTCAGTGGGAAAAAAAAAAAGAAAAACAAAACAAAAACCACCTTGGGAGACAAGAACAACAGACGTCAGAATTGTGTTCCTAAAAATGTTTCAGCTCCCTGACTCTGTTTCAGTCCATGGAAGCAAATTAGTAAGTGAATCTGTTTCTCTATACAATTCCTATTAATAGAATATCAGTCTCTCCTCATCCCCACTAAATAAATGTCAAACAAACACTTAAAGAAGACCGGTTTGACAGGGTGCCAGATTACTAGCCTGCCCAGACGTCCGCATGTCTCAGGCTGGCCCTGGTGCAAAGCCTAAGTTCCAAATGAGTGGGTAGTGCTGCCAAAGTGAGATGCTGCTGTCTCTATCCGCCGTCGACATGGAGACTGCAAGGCAGGTGGCTGAGGGATGGGGGAAAAGATCCACACATAAGGGAGGTGGCACCAAAGCAAACTGTCCAGGGTGCTGACACCAGAGCAGGGCCTTTGCCTCCATCTGGAGGTTTGCTTCCTAATTTTTTTTAATTCAGGTATCATGCACATGCCATAAAACCTATCCCTTTAAAGTATATGGTTCATTGTAGTTGTCTATTTGCAAGGTGGTACAACCATCCCCATCGTCTAATTCCAGAACATTTTCATCACCCCAAAAAGAAAAACCGTACACATTAGCAGTCACTTCCCATTGTCCCCTCTGCCAGCCCCTGGCAACCACTAATCTTTCTTTATGGATGTGCCTCTTCTAGGTATTTCACATAAATGGAATCATACACCACGTATCCTTTTGTGTCTAGCTTCTTTCGTTTAACACAATGTTTTTTTGTTTTTTTTTTTTAGATGGAGCCTCAAGCTATCCCCCTGGGTAGAGTGCTATGGCATCACAGCTCACAGCAACCTCCAACTCCTGGGCTGAAGCGAGTCTCCTGCCTCCGCCTCCCAAGTAGCTGGGACTACAGGCGCCCACCACAACGCCCGGCCATTTTTTGGTTGCAGCCATCATTGGGTTGCAGCAATCCCCCGGCTAGGGATTCGAACCCGCCACCTTAGGTGTATGTGGCTGGCGCCTTAGCTGCTTGAGCCGAGCGGTGCCGAGCCTAACACAATGTTTTTAACGTTCATCCACATCATAGCACATGTCAGTGCTTCTTTTTTTTTTATGACCAAATAATATTCTATTATATAAACAGAGCAGGTTTGGTTCACACACTCATCAGCAGATGAGGGGACTGTTTCCACCTTCCGGCTATTGGGAATAATGCTGCCGTGAACATTCGTGTAGAAGATTTTGTGTGGATGTGCGTTTTTCATTCTTTTGGGTAGGCACCTAGATATTTGCAATTTTTAAATATAATAGTATCACTTAATTTAAAACAAGTAATGTACTTATATTTGGGAAACTTTCAAAACTCAAAAGATAAGATTCTCTCTTGTCCCTGCTCCCCAGAGGCAAATCCCAGTTTCTGGTTAATCCTCCCAGAGGCAGTCAACATGTACCCAGCTTGCTTTATTTTAAAGATGGTTGGCATGGGAGGAACTCGGCAAATAGATCAGCAGAATCAGCCTACTAATGCTGGGGAAAGGGCATGGTTCAAGTGTCATCTCCACCTGGATGTCATCGGTAGGCTCAGAGGCAGCCGTGCAATCAGGTACTGAGAGAAGGCTAAGAGGCAGGTGGGTGCTGAAACTTGGCTTTGCTGCTTCGTGGCTATGACCACTCACTTCTCTGCATTTCAGTTTCTTTGAAGCGCAGATACCGGTACCTACTTCACAGAACCTCAGTGAAGAGTCAATGAATTAATGAAAGCAAGTGCTTACCATCACACATAGCACACAGTAAGCGCTGGGTGTTTGCTACTGCTGTAATTCCTATTGTACTCCACCTCACTGAGCTGGTCTTCAGCTTCCGTGTAGGGAAATGCAGGGGGCACCCCCTAGGCACAGTTATGGTATACAGCAAGCAACCCCTGCATGAGGGCCCAGCAGCAGAGCTCAGGGAAGGTCACAGTGGCTGGGCCACATCTCCCTCCAGCTCCATACCTGCTGCTCCAGGCCTTCTGAGAGGCTGTCCCCGTCCTCACTCCAACCCATAGCCCTGCACTCTCCCCACACCACATAGAACTGTAGGAAAAGCCTGCACATCTTAGGCAGGTGGGTTGGTATCCTTATTTCTTTTTTTCTTTTGTAGAGACAGAGTTTCACTTTATCACCCTTAGTAGAGTGCCATGGTGTCACATAGCTCACAGCAACCTCCAACTCCTGGGCTTAGGCGATTCTCTTGCCTCAGCCTCCTGAGTAGCTGGAACTACAGGTGCCCACCACAATGCCTGGCTTTTTTTGTTGCAGTTTGGCTGGGGCCAGGCTTGAACCTGCCACCCTCTGTATATGGGGCCGGGGCCATACCCACTGAGCCACAGGCGCCGTCCGTCCGGTATCCTTATTTCTTAACCCTAGTCCCTCTCTCCTTCCTGCTTCTTCTCTCCATGTTCTCAACAAATACTTTGAAGCTGAGCTTTTCTTCCAAAGCTCAGACTGTTAGAGGCAGCAGGGAAACCCATAGAGACCTTCAGAGTGGAGAGACCTCCAGTGAGGACGGAAGCATTAGCAGGCCATTAGAAAGCTGTTAGGAGCTATTTTTCTCCCAGCTGGTAAATGGCAAAGGCAGAGCCCTCAAAACAAAAGTGAGAGGGGGGAAAGCAGAGCAGGGAAAAGAAACTGAACAATGCCTCAAGCATACAGAAGTTCATGGGGGGTGGGGGGGAATCAACACACACACACACACACACACACACACACACACGCATAACAAAGAGAAGAAATTCTTAGCTTGCAGCAGTTGGTAGCATTATGTAAAATCCCAAGCCCACAAAAATATCATTTGGATGATAAAAAGTTAAATTTAGCTAAGTACAGAGTGACTAATACTATGAGGGAGAGGCAGCACCCCCAGTTGCCTGGAGCTGATACAGCTGGCTTTGAGAAACTTTTGACAAGTAACCAGGGCCTTGTGCAGCACAGAATAACAGATTATGTAATAAGAGGCACAGCCATCAGCGATATAAAACACAGAGAAAGGACTGCAGCCCTCTCCAAGGACAGGGACAGCTGGGGTCTGGCTTGAGGGACTCTAATAGGACCTTGAGTCAGGAAGCTTGGGCCATGGGAACCTGGGTAGTCTGGACTAGAGGCTTCCATGGACAGAGATAGGACTTGGATGGGTTTGTGTGAAAGGCTCTGCAAAGATCTTTTCCCAGAGTGACTGTAGCAGACTGTTACTTCTATGGCCTCTAATGAGCCACACCCTTTATCACCCGGACCTATGGCCTGTTTTAGCCAGCTGAATGGGGTAGAAGTTACCCCATGTGAGATTTGTACCTAAGCCCTAGGCAGCTCCACAAACAGATGCTTGTTTACCCATGTCCTTATCAGCGCTATTCAAAACGGCCCAAAGATGGCAGCAACCCCAGTGACCACAGATGTATGGACTGATAAACAGAATGTGGTCTATCCATATAAAGAAATAGCACTCAGCCTTTAATAGGAAGGAAATTCTGACCCATGCTATGATATGGATGAATCCTGAAGATGTTAAGCCAAGTGAAAAAGCCAGTCACTAAAGAACAAATACTGTATGATTCTGTTTATTGGAGTTCTCATCAAATTCATAGAAACAGAAAGAAGGATGGTGAATGCCAGAGGCTGGGGGAGGGGGAAAGGGGAATTAGTGTTTAACTGGGGACAGTGGTTTAGTCTTAGATGAAAAGAGTTCTATGAATGGTTGCACAACAATGTGAATATACCTAAACATTACTTTGCTGTATACTTAAATATGATTAAAGTGGTAAATTTTATATCATGCATATTTTACCACAACAAAAAAATTAAGGGGAAAAAAGAGGAGAAGAAAACAAGAAAGAAGCCATGGCAGTAGCCCGGCTGCTTCTGTGTGTGTATACTCTGGGGGATGCCACAGCCATGTCAAAAGTCAATTCCCTGGAGGTCCCCAAGCTGTGAGCAGCCCAAGCTAGCCATGGGAGAGGTTCTGTGCAGGGGAACCAATGCTGCCACAGCCAGCAGCCCTAGCAGATCCAGCCAGGCACCAGCTAGGGGAGTGGGGCCACCTCAGAAATGGAACCTCCACCTTAAATCAAATTGTCCCAGGTAACACCAGTGGAGCAGAGCTGAGCTAGCCCCACCAAACCCTGCCCTAATTGCCACATCATAAGCAAAAAAAAAAAAAAAAAAAAAAAAAAACGTAAAAGGCTGGTGTTCTAATTCACTAAGTATGGGTGTACTTCGTTACGCAGCAATAGCTGACTGATGATGGCCAAGCTTTCCAATGGGTTTGCAGTAATCTGTTTCTTTTTTTTTTTTTTTTGCAGTTTTTGGCCAGGGCTGGGTTTGAACCCACCACCTCTGGCATATGGGGCCGGCGCTCTACTCCTTGAGCCACAGGCACCACCCCAGTAATCTGTTTCTGACGTGAGACACATCAAGCCCTTTTGCACTCTCACACACAAGTTGCAGAAAGAAGTTAGTGCTTAAATGAGTCTTAGGAAGAGACTCATCCTCCTGTCCCACCATCCCGAGTGAATGCTAAAATAAAGCAGGTGCTGTTTTGAACAGCCACTGTGAGTGAGACCACAGAATTTCTCCAGTGATCCAGAGGAGTAAGCAGACTAACAAGTGATCAACTCAAGATTTCAATTCTGTGACTCTCCAGCTCCTTACTCAGAGCAGGGATTTGCACATTGCTGAGATGGGATTCTCTATGTGCAATAGAAATGCTCCCTGGTGTGGTGAGGCTGGAGCTAGGGCTAGCATTTTAACTCAGGGTAAGTTGACTCCCCTCACTGGGCCCCTGTTTCCCCATCTGTGGTGTGAGGAGCTTGGGCCGCATGATCTGTAAAAGGCCTCTCTGTTCAGCTCCAGCTCTCTGCAACCCCATGGCTTTGACAGAAGGCAAAACTGACAAGTAATATAAAACCCTGAACCCAGTCCAATGACTCATCTCCAGGTTTACAAGGCAGACACACTCACTGGGCTCCGCAGGTGTGTCCCCTTGGAGCCCTGCTCCCTTCTCTGTGTCCTTTGTGGGTTTTTAAATTCATTCCACAATTTTTTCTTCCCACGTCACACCTCTGGCCCTCTGGCCCTCAGGTAAGGCTATGGGATGTGTTCTGTGAGTAGAGGAGGTGCAGCACTCCCAAGCTTGGCCCCTATAATGCCTCATGTTATCCTCTATGCCTCCTCTTTCTCAGCTCTTCAGTTAGCTGACAGCACAGATCCAGTGGAGGACTCCAAGGGAGCTCCTAGCCACAATGTAAGAGGATCCTGGGTCCCCAAATCATCACATGGAGGACACCCACAGAGCATCCAATTCAACTAAGACAAGAGTGAGGACAAGCTTCTATTGTGATAAGCCATTGAGACTAGGAGATTGTTATAGCAACGGGCATTACTTATCCTCGTATCCTGATTAATATATTCACCACACTGACACTATGTCAGATATATGAACTATATACAGAAGAATTACACCTAGACCTAATCTTTACCCTTTTAGAACTACCAGTCTAGTTCTGCACTCTGCTGATCATATGCTGAGCACATGATGGGAGCCTGTTCATGTTATTCAAGCTCTACCCCACCCTGCCTGCTTCCAAAAACCCTACAACACAGGCTCACTACATTTCCCTCCAAAACATGAGAGGAAGAAAGAAAGAAAGAAACCAAACAAGAAGGAGAAAATCCACACCAAGATTCCTAATAGAGGGCAATCTACAAACAAATGAGTAAAAATCTTGGCTATTTGCTTCCTACTAGACAAAGCAAAAAGGGGAATATGCTGGGTCATAGAGGAAAACATACCAGTTCATGGTAAGAAACTTTAGGCTTGGAAAGAGCCATGACAGGCACAGTCCATGAGGTGGCCATGTGAGGGAATTTGTGTCAGGGCAGGAGGTGGCTAGAGGAGACCAAGCTGGCCCTGAAAGCTGTAGGGATAGATTTGTAGCCCCGCCTGTGGCCTCACTGGATCTTGACGGAGAGCTCCTTAGAGTAATTCTTTTTTTTTTTTTTTTTGAGACAGAGCCTCAAGCTGTCCCCCTGGGTAGAGTGCGGTGGCATCTCAGCTCACTGCAACCTCCAACTCCTGGGCTCAAGCAAGTCTCCTGTCTCAGCCTCCCAAGTAGCTGGGACTACAGGCGCCCGCCACAAGGCCCGGCTATTTTTTGGTTGCAGCCGTCATTGTTGTTTGGCGGGCCGGGCTGGATTCGAACCCGCCATCTTGGGTGTACGTGGCTGGCACCTTAGCCACTTGAGCCATAGGCCCCGAGCCTAGAGTAATTCTTCATCCTCGTTAATGTCAACACGGCAGCACCATGATAATGATGGAAAATACTTACATACCGTACTACTGATGGGTTGTTTGGACCATCTGGCTACTGGATGTGGTAAGTATTGTCAAACACATGGCCCTTCCACAAACACTGTGCCTTAGTACTGAAGGAGGCCAAGCTGCAGGGACTTGAAACAGTGTCACTCTGCCCATCTCTATCATACTCTTGACCTTGGGGAAGCAGAGAGGCCACCTCCTGCTCATGTCCTTATAGTCTGTGCCCACTATCGGCTTTGGTCACCTGCAGGTTGGGAGCAGGGTTCTCTGGCTCCCACCCCCAGATCCCTCTGGGCTCTGCATTGATAATGACAGTCTAACTTCCCTTTTTCAAGGGCCTCTTCAGGACTCAAGTGTTCTGAACAAGACTTCACGCGGAAGATAGCTCCATTTCCGAGGCCACCTGGGGGAGTTCTCCAGTGATCTCATTGGACTGCTGGGAATTCTCAGAGGCAAATTCAGCACAGTTCATTTGTATTTGAAGCAGCTCCTGCTAAAGCTCTGTCACACTCAGAGGGTAAGGACAAGGATTAAGTATCACAACTCCAGAAGGATGGAGGATGGTGACTTAACCTCACCTAAATGAGAATTTCTTTTTCTTTTCTTTTTTTTAATCTCAATCTTAAAATTATTTCTTCAAAGAGACCTACATGAGAATGTCTTCCTTTTGTCCTTATAACTCCATGAGTTCTAATACCAGGCAGAACATACAGGGTTTGTTTGTTTGTTTGTTTGTTTGTTTTTTCTGGGTCACCGTTAAACATTTTTCTTTTTTCTTTTCAGTTTGGGGGTTGGGTGGGCTATTTTATTATTATTTTCCTAATTTTAGTAAAAGGAAAAGTTCTTAATGGGAGGTGTATGCCTGCCACCCCTGAGAAGGCTGTGTCACCTGAGCAGTCACACTACCCAGTGAGGACTGTTAAGTCATGTTACCTGTTTGAACACTGATGAGTGCAAGGAAGTTCATCCCAAGTGCCTTATAGCCTGCTGGGGTTTGCGTCGAGGCTGACCGAGGGCTTCTGGAGGGGCACACCTGCAGGGAAGGCCTGCCTTTGTTTTTGTCAAATATGAATCTACAGATTTAAGGTTGTTTTATAATTAACACCCTCTAAGATTTAAAATGCCCCAACCAGGCTCAGTGTCTGTAGCACAGTGGTTATGGTGCCAGCCACATACACTGAGACTGGTAAGTTTGAATCCAGCCCAGGCCAGCTAAACAATAATGACAACTGTAACAAAAAAACAGCCAGGCGATGTGGCAGGCACCTGTAGTTCTAGCTACTTGGGAGGCTGAGGCAAGAGAATCACTTAAGCCCAAGAGTTTGAGGTTGCTGTGAGCTGTGTGATGCCACAGCGCTCTACCCAGGGCGACAGCTTGAGATTCTGTCTCAAAAAAAAATAAATAGGGCAGAGCTTGTGGCTCAGTGGGTAGGGCGTCAACCCCATATACCGAGGGTGGTGGGTTCAAACCCGGTCGCGGCCAAACTGCAACAAAAAAATAGGCATTGTGGCGGCTGCCTATAGTCCCAGCTACCCAGGAGGCTGAGGCAAGAGAATTGCCTAAGCCCAGGAGTTGGAGTTTGCTGTGAGCTGTGACAGCACAGCACTCTACCAACGGTGATAAAGGGAGACTCTATCTCTACAAAATAATAAATAAATAAATAAAATGCCCTAACCAAAGTGTTCAGGGCCTGGGCAGTACACAAACCGGGCTTAAGAGCCAACTCTAACTCTGCCCGGCTATATGAACCTGGGCTACCACCTCACCTCCTGGGATCTGTGTTTTGGCTGTGCAATGACAGGTAAGACAATAGGACCCTGGTTTAATGGTGGCTGGGATGCACTCACCCAGTGTAGGGGTCTCTCTACGGTCAGAGGCCCAACCCAGGGTCTCCCATAGGACTAATGTTTCCCTCTCTGCAAATTGGGTGAAGACCACAGGCCTCACATGTCAAGAGACAAGCATGGAAAAAGCCAAAGCCCTTGGCCAGATGCCACATGAGGCTCATTCGTGGTCAGAGGCACACCCTGGCCACAGTGAGAGTGAGTGCCATCCCTCTAATAGCACTGAGACCTGGTGGCATGTGTTTCCTGAGAATAATTATTTCTGGGATGACAACCTTCACTGGTAAAACACTCAGCACCTCCACGAGGCAGGATGGCCATGCAGAGACCAAGCCTTGTCTCTGCAAAGCTCCTCTGAGAAGCAGACCCCGAGCCTAGAGGTTGTACCCTCTGAGCACCTACTCTGAGCCACCATGTACTTCTAGACAGACATCTGCTCTGCTCACCTGTTTCGAAATGAAAACTGGGCAAGTGAACTTTTTACAAAACTTACCTGAGCCCCTGGGGAAACTGGACTCACAACCAGATCACTCAGTGCTTCACTTGTACTAGGCTCCAAAGCAACCCGCAGTGGGCCAGGGACACATGTCTTATTTAAACACAAAGAAATGAGACACCCCAGGGTGGACACAGTGCCTCGGGACAGGGACAGTGAAGCCAGCTGCAGGCCTCCCAAGTGAGAGAACAGGGTCTTTTCCCAGACCATGCAGCTGTTGTGGACTCATCCAAGCTCCATTCAGCAGAACAGTGCTAGGCCCAGCCTCCCTCTGACCAGTCTGAGGGGAACTGAGTACAGTTAATGGGCCAAGCTGTTGAAGAAGCTCTGCTTATTCTCTTGATTCTTTAATTAGATCTATCCCACTTGGGCTTTTTTTGTTGTTTGTTGTTTGTTTTGTTTTTTGAGACAGAGCCTCACTTTGTCATCCTAGGTGGAGTTCTGCGGCATTATAGCTGACAGCAAACGAGCTTGTGGTCTTCTGGGCTCAGGTGATCCTCTTTCCTCAGCCTCCTTAGCTGCCCACCACAATGCTCAGCTGATTTTTCTATTTTTAGTAGATAAAGGGTCTTGCTCTTGCTTAAGCTAGTCTCAAACTCCTGAGCTCGAGCAATCCACCTACCTCGGCCTCCCAGAGGGCTAGGATTACAGGTGTGAACCACTGCACCCAGCTATCCTACTTAGAAGAAGGATATCCTACTTAGCTAAGAAGTCATTTTGTTCATGAGACTATGGCTGCAGTGAGTTACAGCTCTTTTGTGTGCATAGTTAATATGCATAACATAACATTTACCATGTTAACCATTTTAAGTGTACAGTTCAGAGGCATCATGGGCATTCACAGTGCTATGCAACCATCACCACCATCCTCCTCCAGATCATTTCCATCTTTTCAAATTGTACTCCATACTCATCAAACACTAACTGCCTATTCCCTCCCCACTCTCTGCCCCCAGTTCCGATAACCTCTGTGAATAGTAGCTCTTTAGAAATAATGTCTTTATAGGGGCAGCACCTGTAGTTCAGTGGGTAGGGCTCTGGCCCCACATACCAAGGGTGGTGGGTTCAAACCCAGCCCTGGCTAAACTGCAACAAAAAAATAGCTGGGCGTTATGGCGGGCGCCTGTAGTCCCAGCTACTCGGGAGGCTGAGGCAAGAGAATCGCCTAAGCCAGAGGTCCTCAAACTTTTTAAACAGAGGGCCAGTTCACTGTCCCTCAGACCATTGGAGGGCCGGACTGCGGGCCCCAGGATGAGTTGGCTGCTAAGCAGGGCAGGCAGCGGCAGCAAAAACACCTGGCAGGCCAGATAAATGTCCTAGACAGGCTGCATGTGGCCCATGGGCCATAGTTTGAGGACACCTGGCCCAGGAGTTGGAGGTTGCTGTGAGCTGTGTGACGCCATGGCACTCTACTGAGGGCAATAAAGTGAGACAGAGTCTCTACTACAAAAAAAAAAAATAATGTCTTTATAAATCTATGAAATCCAAGTCACAGGACTCCTGAGGTTTCTCCTGGGCACATGTGAGTTTTCCCCAAACGCAAGCTCCCCAAAAGTAGATTTCTGGTCAGGTCAGACCTACTGAAATACAGCAAGTGCCTGGCCTGGTGCTTCTTAGATACCTAGTGATGGAAGACAACAGAAGAGAGGCCAGACAGCACTATCCCCACCCTCCCACTGGGATGGAAACTTCCAGAACACAACCTCACTATAGGAATCCAAAACCCAGGAACCCCTCTGGCATGTACAAGTTGGCACCTAACCGGAACAAACAGTCTTGACCAGCTATGTCAGGACTACGCCACAGTCTGCCCTTTGTGGTCAAAAAGGCTCTCACACAGAGGGAGTTTTTCCCAGATTTTCATTGTACTTAAAAGCTCTTCCTGGCCTGGGGTTTGAGGTTAAAAACCACTGCCTTGCACTCACACAGTGTAAGTGGGAATGTAAATTGGTATTACCTTTATGGAGAGCAATTTAGCAACAGCTAACAAAAATAAAAGAGAAACACCCTTGACCCAGCAATTCTACTTCTGGCAATTCATTCCACAGATGAGAGGGTATATTTGCATGAGAACCCACGTACAGGGATATTCGCTGCAGTGCTGTTTGCTTCCCATCTTCTGCTATTACAATCTGAGGCTCCATCCACAGGGAACTGGCCTAACAAATGAGGGGCTGCCAATCAGCACAGCACCAAGCCCATCGCTAAAAGGACTGGGCCGCTCTACATGAGCCAACAGAGAACCATCTCCAGGAAGACTTACATCTTGTGAAGTGGAAAAAAGCAGATGCACAGCAGTAGGCAGCCATTTGTGGGGTTTTTTTTTTAAGCAATATATATTCATATATACAGAAAATCTCTCCAAAAGAGGACACACACAAAAAACTAGCAACCATAGCTGTCTCTGGGGAAGAAAAGTAAGATATTGAAGACAAGGGTGTAGAAAAGTGCTATGTTTGCCTGTAGACCCTTTCCAGTTTGGTACCAAACATAACATATCGCTTATCCAAATAATTTTAAAATGTCATGTATGATCTCTGTATTTTATTACGTAACTATAATCTATGAATTTCTAAGTCCCATACATCAAGAAATGTATCTAATCTATCTTTAGACTCTTGCCAATGTCCAGGACAATGTCTGGCACAGTTTTTTGAGTGGTTTGTAATTTGTAATTATTTCTTAATAAATAAAGAATGAGTGATTAACAAATGAACAGTGAAGAAAAGCACCAGAAAATTATATTCTTTGAATACGAGAAAACTGTGAGTCTTGAATTGTTAGGGAAGGAAAAGGTTGAATAGAAGCAAACACTAAGTAAGACTGGACATCCAGGACCAGGCTGGGAGGACAGCTTGAGGTCAGGAGTTTGAAAGCAGCCTGAGCAAGGACAAGACCCCATTTCTATCAAAATGAGAAAAAAATTACCTGGGCATTGTGGCACACACCTGTAGTCCCAGCCACTTAGGAGGGTAAGGCAGGAGGATTGCTTGAGCCCAGGAGTTTGAGGTTTCAGTGAACTACAATGTTGCCACAGCACTCTGCCCAGGGCAACAGAGTGAGACTCTGTCTCCAAAAATAAACATAAAAAGAATGGGCATTCTAGTACAAAGAGTAGATTCAGTCATATCAAATGATGACACATACCATTGATAGCAATTAAGTTGATGTTCTAGGGTTAATTTTACAGGAGTTTTTAAAATTTAAACCCTAACAAGTATTTTTTTTTTTTTTTTGAGATAGAGTCTCACTATGTCACCCTCAGTAGGTGTGGTGGCATCACAGCTCACAGCAACCTCCAACTCTTGGGCTTAAGTGATTCTCTTGCCTCAGCCTCCCAAGTGGCTGGGACTACAGAAACCCACCACAACACCCCGCTATTCTTTTTTTTGTTGTAGTTGTCATTGTTTTCACTGGCCTAGGCTGGGTTTGAACCTGCCAACCTTGGTATACATGGCTGGTGCCCTACCACCAAGTTATGGGCGCCACCCCTAACAAGTATTTTATGTTAATAAAAAGAATGCCAACCAGGGCGGCACCTGTGGCTCAAAGGACTAGGGCGCCAGTCCCATATGCCAGAGGTAGCGGGTTCAAACCCAGCCCTGGCCAAAAACTGAAAAAAAAAAAAAAAAAAAAAAAAGCCAGCCAACAACTGAATGTTTCTTTTGAAATAGCAGAATGCACACAAAAGAATGGGTGGCCCTGGCTCGGCGCCTATGGCTCAAGCGGCTAAGGCACCAGCCACATACACCTAAGGTGGTGGGTTCGAATCCCCAGCCTGGGCCCGCCAAACAACAATGATGGCTGCAACTAAAAAAAAAAACAGCCGGGCAATTGTGGCAGGCGCCTGTGGTCCCAGCTACTTGGGAGGCTGAGGCAGGAGACTCGCTTGAGCCCAGGAGTTGGAGGTTGCTGTGAGCAGGATGCCATGGCACTCTACCCAGGGGCATAGCTCAAGGCTCCATCTCAAAAAAAAAGAATGAGTGGCCCAAACAATTTTAAAAGACACCTTTTAAAACCATACAATGGCCTACCCTTTCATTCTGTGAACCTCACTTTCCTGCAGAATCAGAAAGTAGGCCTAAAAAATAATCTGACACTTCAGTAAGTTGACCATCATTTTTAAGGGCAGGCTCTCCTGGGATAGATGCACACCCAGCTTAGGAATTCTCATCCTATTAACCTCTGACTCTTGCCCCATGCCCTCCATAACCCAGCCTGTCCAACAGGATGGCCTGCTTGGTGGTGAGAGGCCAACTGGCACCTCAGACCACCAAGCTCCAAGGGAAAAGCTGTCAAAAAGCTCAAGGACTTTAGTCCCAGGAGAATTATACCAGGCCCCCCCCACCCAGATGGTCCTACAAACGACTGTACTTAAAACAAGTAGCAAAACCATACAGAAGCAAGAAAAAAAAAAAAAAAGAACTAGGGAAGAGAGAGGACAACTTAGAAAGTATGACTGGCTGAGATGACCACATTCACACATATCAACAGCCCTCCCTCAGCCTCAAGGACAGCCCAGCTCATGACTTCTTTGCCTTCCTGGTGTAGCCCCCATCAGCCAAATGACTCAACAAACCCTCCAAGACTTGAGATATCTCTGGTGTTTTCTGTCAACTGAAAAGTGAGACATTACCTTTGAGAAAGGTCAGGACAATGATGAGAGGCTAGCTGATGAGTCCTCACATGAGTGATCAGGATGTGGCAGTGTCTATGCTCTGATTTCCAACAGAAGGGAATGACTTACTTGATTCCAACAACCAGACTCTGCTCACCAGAGTGTTGCTGAAACCATGCCCTCACTTTCAATCCCACAGCAGCCTTGGGTATGCCAGGGCAGGAACCACAAAGCAAAAGGAAAATTCTCAAGAGTCCTCCCACCCCAAAGATACATGGGGAAGGGAGAATGGTTCATCTCTCAAGTTGCAGTCTTCTTCCAGGAATGGTGTTGAGCTTGAGATAATGGACTTCCAGGCTCTGTAATAATGACTTAATGGTGCACAAATGTGTTCAAAACATCCTGGAAGAGTCCCCAGAATAACCCCACTGAGAGATGCAGACCACTTTGCATCACACCACTTACCCACTGCCCTCCATTTCCTGGGAGTCAGGAGCAGAGGCGCCCAGAAGGCACCAGCAGCTGCCTGAACTGCCTAGGTGTTACTCTCGTTTCTACCCAGTAAATGAGGCCGGGTTCACTGACACCCAAGCCAAGCAGTGTCAGAGGTGCTCCTGCCCAATAAGTTTACCAGTCGTTTCCACTGACACATGGGAAAGGCATTCGTTTACTTATTGCTTATTATTATTATTTTGCAACTAACTGGCTGCTATATTGCCTTATTACTTCTAATTATGTTTTAGTTTGTCTACTTTGAAAACCCAAGATGACCGTTGTATCCACTTAAGACATTAATTTTGCAATCTCTTACCTAAGAGTTATGTATGCCTCTTTTCTCTAGGCTAATGTATTGGCTTGAATCTAGAATAATGACCAATAATGAGAGAGAGCCTGGGCACGGTGGCTCATGTCTATAATCCCAACACTTTGGGAGGCCAAGGTGGGAGGATTGCTTGAGCCCAGGAGTTGGAGACCAGCAACATAGTGAGACCCCATCTCTACAATTTTTTTTTTTTTTTTGTAGAGACAGAGTCTAATTTTGTTGCCCTTGGTAGAGTGCTGTGGCATCACACAGCTCACAGCAACCTTCAGCTCCTGGGCTTAAGCAATTCTCTTGCCTCAGCCTCCCAAGTAGCTGGGACTACAGGTGCCCACCACAACACCCAGCTATTTTTGGTTGCAGTTTGGCTGGGGCCGGGTTTGAACCCGCCACCCTCGGTATATGGGGCTGGCGCCCTACTCACTGAGCCGCAGGCGCTGCCCTACAAAAAAATTTTTTAAACTAGCCAGCATGATGATATATGCCAGTATAGTTCCAGCTACTCAGAAGGGTGAGGAAGGAGGATTATTTGAGCCCAGGAATTTGAAGTTGCTGTGTGTTATGATGATACCACTGTACTTTACCCAGCCTGGGTGACAGTAAGACCATGTCTTAAAATAATAATAAAATCATTAATAACAATGAAAAAGGAGGCATGCTTATCTTGCAATATACATTAAAGGGAATATGTCTTACAGCAGTGCATTCTATTAATAGATAATACTTGGCCCCAGAATGCTTTTTTGATCCAATAACCATGAGCATTCTATGTTCCTTAAATATACTTTGGAAAATGCCGCTAGGGTGTTTGGCTATTAAGGATGAAGTCAGTAGTAATTGGGGATACTCCTTATCACATTGAAATCTTTGCCTATTCCTCAATCTCTATGTTTTTAAGAGTAGTGAGGCACATGCAGTGGCCTGTGCTTATAGTCCTAGCTACTTGTGAGGCTGAGGTGAGAGGAGCAGTTGAGCCCAGGCATTGAATGCCAACCTGGGCAACATAGTGAGACCCCATCCTATCTCTAAATAAAAAATAGTAGATGTTGAACTTTATCATATGCTTTTCTGGCATTAATTGAAAGCATCTTAGTTGTTTTATTTCTATTTTTCCTACTAGTACATCTAATATCTAATCAGCTTTTAATGTTTTTGAGGCAAGTCTACAACCCAACATAATGAGTACTGTGCTGGGTGTTTGTACTGGGGGAACACAGAGTAAGACACAGAAGAATACAAAGAGTTCTTGCCTACAAGGACAGGATGGAAGTGCACCTGCACACCATCTGAACAGCAGGCTAGTACTATGAATTGATGTATCACACACAGGACACAGTCAGGCCCCAAGACCTACATATGAATCAAGCTAATCACAAAGGGCTTTCTGCAGGAGGTGGCACAGAGCATTTGGGGACAGACTGGAAATGGGGGCCCAAGGGCACATTTTCCTGGCCCACAATTTTCTAAGCAGTAAAATAGTAGAAATATTTATAGACTGAAAGAGACCTTTGGAAACACCCAATTCAGCCTCCTTCCTTTGCACAGAGGCTGAAGCTCAAAGAGGGGAGCTGGGGCAGTGCCTGTAGCTCAATGGGTAGGGCTGCAGCCACATATACTGAAGCTGGTGGGTTCAAACCCAGCTGGGCTAGCTAAAACAACAATGACAACTGCAACAACAACAACAACAAAAATAGCTGGGCATTGTGGTTGGCACCTGTAGTCCTACCAAGGTCCAGGGAGACAGCTTGAGACTCTGTCTCAAAATAAAAAAAAAAAAAAAAGGGCAGCGCCTGTGGCTCAAAAGAGTAGGGCGCTGGCCCCATATACCGGAGGTGGTGGGTTCAAACCCAACCCCAGCCAAAAACTGCAAAAAAAAAAAAAAAAAAAAAAAGAGGGGAGCTGATTGGTCAGGTGTGGTGGCTCACACCTGAAATCCCAGCACTCTGGGAGATGGGTGGATTGCTTGAGCTCAGGAGTTTGAGACCAGCCTGAGCAAGAGCAAGACCTAGTCTCTAAAAATAACTGGGCATTGTGGTGGGTGCCCATAGTCCCAGGTAGTTGGGAGGCTGAAGCAAGAGAATCACTTGAGCCCAAGAATTTGAGGTTTCTGTGAGCTATGATGTCAGAGCACTCAACACCATGGCAACTGACTGAGACTGTGTAAAAAAAAAGAGGGGAGCTGATTCACCCAAGGTCATGAAGCCATCCTTACCTCCTTCTTGGCTCCAAGAGAAAGAGGAAGAGAAACAAAAAGGAGCTTTGAGACATTGGGCAGATAAGACGAGAACACCCATGGATCATGCCTTTCCCTGTAATAAACATTACTGCTTCTACCTGGAAAAGTGGCTAAACCAGGAGGTGGCCAGAGTGTGAGGCTCAGAGTGTAGAAGCCAGAGGTAGGAAGGGCTTGTGTGGAAGGAAGGGGATGATCCTGCCTTTCACACTCAATCACTCATTCCTTCAACAATCATGGAGACTGCTAGGTTGAAGAGTGTGTGTCCCCAAATTCATGTCCTTCTCAGACACTCAGAATGTGACTTTACTTGGAAATAGGGTCATTGTAGATGTAATTAGTGAAGTCACAATCAAGTAGTGTGTCCCTTAAATCCAACTAGCTAGTATTTATTTATTTATTTATTTTGAGACAGTCTCACTATGTCACCTTGGGTAGAGTGCAGTGGTATCATCATAGCTCACTACAATCTCCAACTACTGGGCTCAAGGGATCCTCCTGAGTCAGTCTCTGAGTAGCTAGGACCATAGGCACCCACCATAATGCTTAGCTAATATTTTCTATTTTGGTAGAGACAGAGTCTTTCTCTTGCTCTCACTACTCTAGAACTCTTGACCTCAAGTAATCCTCCTGCCTTGGCTTCCCAGGCTGCTGAGTTTATAGGCACAAGCCATTGCACCCAGCCACATGGCTGGTGTTTTAAGAGAAAAAGAGGCAGGAGAGAAGGAGGCAACTGTGTGATGACTAAGGCAGAGACTGGACTTGCATGTCTACAAATCAAGGAGGGCCAAGGATTGCTGGTGACCATCAGAGGAAAGGGGAGAGGTCCTCTCCCTCGCAGCCTCCAGAGAAACCAACCTGCTGACACTTCATTTTGGACTTCTGGCCTCTTGAACTAGGAGAAATATATTTCTGTCATTTTAAGCTGACCATTTTGTGGTCTTTTATTATGGTGGCTCCAGGAAACTAACACAAAGTCACAACAAGGCTCTGTAGGCTGCTCTAGGTGCAGAGGCTCTAAAAGGCAGAGAGAAGATTCCAGAAGCATCATCCTCACTCTCTGCTCCCCATTCAGTGGCCCTCACCTGCCAGCCACACCTTGCACCATGCTTCTAGTACACCCTGCAACCTGCCTCTGCACAAAGTCCTGAAAGATGAGGTCCCTGTCCACTGTGACTGCTTGCTGGAAGGGACTGCAACATAGGCCAGGCACAAAGATGAATCCAAGGCACAAGGATGTGTGCACATGCACATGTGTGCTTGAGTGCATGTACATGTGTGAGCCTGTCCGTCTGTGCACGTGCATGTAGGTACTTGAGTGCTCATGAATGTGCATGCCTCTGCGTGTGTGCATGTGTGTGCACACGCACACATGTGTATGAAGCAGAGACTGAAAGATGCTATTCCTGGTGCTGCTGCTGCCTCAGCTCTGGGACATAGCCCGGAGTACAAACGGTACCGACAGTCATCCTGTGCCTCAGTTGGTCTGGATTAAGACGTGGAGGCCAGGTTGAAGCTGTGCTTGGTGCATTGGGCAGGGTCACTTCACTTCCCAGGCCTTTATTTCCTCACTGGACTAGTTGGGATGATCATACTGCCCTACCCACTTCTCTGTACTGGTAACATAACAGACTTGTAATGCTAGTGCTCTGTGTGTGTGTGTGTGTGTGTGTGTGTGTGTGTGTGTGTTCAGTAATTCTTGTGATGCTGAGGTTACCCTCAGGAGATTATCTAGATATTTTTCTCCTACTCCTTTTCTTTCTGCTTTTTCCTGTACTCTGGCTTTTCCATTTGAAGGCAGAAAAGAGGAGGTTGAAAGGAATAGTATTTTAGTCCTTTCCATGCATTATAATAAAAGATATATCAAGGGAGGTTGAAACAGTCCCCTATTGTCACTACCTCTGTGTCATCCGCAGAGGTCATGAAAATACTCAAATACCCTCTCTTCTTTCTTCTGTCGTGTCTGATTCACAGCCCTACCTCTGGTGGGAGGTGACTCTGGTGTGTTAGCTCCATTCCCACCATGGCCATAACTGAGGCACTGAGTGGTTAAAATGTTTGTCTAGAGCTGCATATCCAGTGAGCATCAAAGCTGGACCCAGAGTGGAGTTCTCCTGAGCCTACAGCCTACGTTCTTTCCGCTGCCTCGCACACAAAGGCAGAGTTAAAGCAGACAAATGGCCCTGGAGCCATCTCTGGGGCTGTTCTGGTACCTATCTCTTCCCTTTCTTTAAAATTTCAAGTTTGGCTATTATCCAAGAAATAGAAACTAAAAAACAGAACATAACAAGTCCTGGAGAGAATGTAGAGAAACTGGAAACCTTGTGCACTGCTGGTGTGGTGGTTCCTCAAAAGTTTAGACATGTATTAGCATATGACCCACAAATCCCAGTCCTCGGTCTACACCCAAGAGAACTGGAAGCAGAGACTCAAACAGGTCCTTGTACATTAATGCCCACAGCAGTGCTAATCATGATAGCCAAAAAGTGGAAACAACCCAAATGCCCAGCAACAAATGAATGGTTAAAGAGAATGTGTTCTGTCCATATTGTGGAATACCATGCTGGCCGGGGAAAGGAATAAAGGCCTGACACGCAGGACTGCATAGATGGACCTTGGAAATATGCTAAATCACAGAAGCTAGACACAAAGGATAATATGGTATGATCCCACTTATAGAATAGACAAATTCACAGACAGAAAGTAGAATGGTAGTTACCAGGGGTTGGGGACAGGAGGTGGGAGTCATTCCTTAGGGGGTACAAAGCTTTCTGGGATGATAAAAATGTTCTGGAAATAGAGCGTGGTGATAGTTCACAATATTGTGAATATCCTTAAGTGTCACTGAACTGTACACTTAAAATGTTTAACATGGAAAAAGGAAAGAATACAAAATCTCCAACTCATAGGGCTGCTCATGGATACTGCTTAGAACCCTGAGTGTCTCTTGGGACCAAGTGTCCCTTGCTCTGCATTTATGGAGCACATCACTGTCCCGGGCACTGGGAGAAGTGGTCCCAAACATGTGGACTGGCCAACACCTCTGAGCTCAGCACCTCCCCTGCCATGCTCTTGGGAAGGGTGTTCCCAGCAGTTAACAGCCATGCCTGGTCGCTGTGTGTGAGTGACATCTGTCTCTGTAGAACGCTGGTGCACCTGACGTTGGGCATGTTCTTTTATGGCTTTTGCTTGCTGTCAGCAAGTGGAAAGATAAATACCTTTTCAAAGAGCACATGCCAACTGTGTGCAGGCCCTGATGTCCCCAGCTGCAGCACGAGGGGGAGATGGCTCTGCCCAGCGGCAGGTGTTTCCGTCTCTGAGGAACAGAGTGCTGGGTGTGCTGAGAACACAACAGACTCCACACAGACAGCCTGGATCTGGAGCAGAGAACTGCCATAGACATGCTGTGAGACTTTGGGCAGGTCACCCACTTTCTTGGGGCTTCTTTCCTCACCTGCCCCTGGCTGGTCTTGAGGTTTAAAGAAGAATGTACAGCCAGGTGCGGTAGCTGATGCCTGTAATCCTAGCAATCTGGGAGGCCAAAGTGGGTGGATTGCTTGAGGTCACAAGTTTGACACAAGCCTGAGCAAAAGCAAGACCCTGTCTTGACTAAAACTAGAAAAACTGAGGCAAGAGGATCGCTTGAGTGATAAATAAATAAATAAGAATGTACATGAAAGTGCCCAGCACAGTGTCTGGTACCTCCGAGAGCTTGATATGCACTCACATGCACACGTATACATGCATGAACACACATGCACAGACATGCATCCTGAGATCTCAACTGAGAAGTTCCAGGAAAGCACAAGACCCTCTGTCCTCACTGGCAGGAAAAGCTTGCAGCCTTGCGGGATACCAGCCCAGTATCTCCATAGTGACAGAATGGTAGAGGCTGGGGGCTAAAAATACCACCTCTACCTTCTGAAACCCTGCCTGTCTACTCAGCTCCAATCTAGCTGTGTGAGGGCTCTGTAAAGCTTGGGAGCCACCTCTGAGCCATAAGACCAGGTAATGGCACACCCAGGACCCGGGTAATGTGATGGAACACTGGTCCCCAAGAATCTTTAGTAGTGTCCTGCTTTAGCAGGGTCGTTGGACTAATGGGCAAGGTGGGACGTACCAGGAAGCCCTCTGGGCACAACTGTTCTTACACACACAAATGCCTCCTTCATGCCAGGCCACTGGGAGGCTCCTCTTAAGCCTTGAAAACAAAAATGTTCCTTCTAAGGTATGCCCTGGGACAGGTTTTCCCACTTCAAATTTTTTTTTAAAGTTTTACAAAATACTTAGATTCCCAGGTTAAGTAGGCTCAAAAGCCTGCTTAAGTCCAAAAAGCCTATTTAACTCCCAGTGGGTTCATTATACAGTGAACTATGAAAAGCAGCACTTCAGCATAAAGCTCAAGCCAGGTGGCCTGGATTTGAACCTATGAGCCATGAGACCTTGAAGTTTTCCCAGCTGTATAACAGAGTTAACTTCAGAAGGTTGTTGTGGGATTAAGTGAGGGCCTGACATAGAGTAAATGCCCTAATAAATGCAGGTACTGTACTTAATAGGCTTGGTAGGACAACTCAGATATTCAGTGGTGTTGTGGGTCATGTTTTGTTGGTGGGCTAGCCTTGGAACCTAACCATGTAAATGGACATTCCCATGAGAAGCAGCCTTTTGCAGTGCCAGCTGTACAATAGAAACTCCCCACACCAGCCAGCTTCTATACATGCTGAATTGAGCTTGGCTGCACCCAGCCTAGACGGCCACAAGGGCAGAAGTCAAGCAGAGTTGTCCACAATGAAGGTGGGACACTTCCCAGTGGAAGGAACAAACCTATAGGTAAACCTACAGGTTCAGGTTTCATTAAACAATAAACACAAAAAGCAAATATAAAAGGTCTTTATAGCTGGAGAACACTGTACTTTTCATTTTACATTTTTTTATTCTTTTATTTAAATTTTACCGTAATATGCACACTTCACATGAGATCAACCCTCTTAAGCTGTGAAGTGTACAATAGATAATTGCTGACTGTAAGTACAACTGTTAATGCAGCAGATCTCTAGAGCTTATTCATCTTGCTTGACGGAAATGTTGATTAGTAGCTCCCCATCAGCCCCTGGCAACCACCATTCCAGTCTCTGCACTCTCTGGGTCTGCTGTGTAAGTAGAAGCATGCAGTATTTGTCTTTCTGTGACTGGCTTATCTCATTTAGCATCATGTCCTTCAGGTTCATCCACGTTCATCCATGTGGCAGGATTTCTTTCCATTTTTATTTTTTAATTTTTAAGAAAAGAGGTTTCCTGTGTTGCCCATCCTAGAGTGCAGTGGCATAATCATAGGACACTGCAGCCTTGAACTTCTGGGTTCAAGCGATCCTCCTGCCTCAGTCTCCTGAGTAGCTGGGACTATCGGTAAGGCCTGCCACATCAGTTTAGGATTTCTTTCTTTTCTAAGGTTAAATAATATTCCACTGTATACATATGCTACATTTTCTTCATCCATTCATCAGGAGATGGACTTTTTTATTTTTTATTTAATTCATTTTATTTATTTATTTATTTATTTTTTTGGAGATGTGGTCTCACTCTGTTGCCCAGGCTGGAGTGCGGTAGCATCATTGCAGCTCACTGCAACCCTGAACTCCTAAACATAAGCAATCCTCCCACCTCAGCCTTCTGAGTAGCTGGAACTACAGGTGCACACCACCATGCCCATCAATTTTCTAAATTTTTTTGTAGAGATGGGGTCTCTTAAAATGTTGCCCAGGCTGGTCTCCAACTCCTGGCATCAAGCAATTCTCCCACCTTCACCTCCCAGAGTGCTCATGTTACAGGCCCAAGCCACTGTGCCCAGCCTGTATTTTTAAACTATTTGATTTTTAAAAATTTATCTTTGTTAATCTGCTGCAAACGTGAATTACTTTTAAAAACTTAAGCATGTTTTAAAAACCAGAAACAACAATAAGAAACAAATAAAAACTTGACTTAGTGCCAGAGAGAGGCCTCTTGCTTGTCCTTTCTGCCTCCCCCTCAATCTCCATCTCAATCTCTGTAGCCTTTGACAAACCCACCCTCAGCCACAATTACCTTCCACATAACTTGCAACATGGATCACTTTGTAAGATTCCTAGGACGATTATTAACCATATTATGGCCACTTTACAAGCTACCTTAAAATTCTCAAATAAAGCATGTTGAATGTACCATCTCATTAGTCACCCAGCCCTAAGTTAATAATTAAGCACCTTTAATTGGTGAAATGGAAGTAGACAGCACAGCTTCCTAGGCACCACTGCACGCAAAATTGGCCCTGGCCTGATAATGGATTTCCTAAATCACTCGCTCACAGAGAAATTTCACCTCAAAAGTTAATTAGCCTAATGAAGGCAAGTGTGACTTCGTGAATTCCAGGCTGACTTTCTGTTCTGCCTTAGCCACCCAAGAAGGCTGCCAATGTCATCCTCCTGACTTCACTTCCCAGAGTAGGGGAGGAAGAGAGCCTAGGGGTCAATACATGTAGGAGGCCAAATGTCCCCTGCCTTCCTATTGCTGTCTGCTGAGAGTCTGTAAGCACTCAGAAAGCTACCAAAAGCCAGGACACACACCTGCCACCCTCTCCTGGAGCTGGCCGCAGAACCTCTACAATGGAGAGAAACCCCCAGTAGGAAGAAATCACCGGGAGCTTCTTCCACACCCGGTCAGGCCAGGGAGGGCAGAAGGCTGTGCCCTACCAACCTTCATACCCATGACCAATGATGACCTGCTTTGGGTCTAACTGGGGTGTCAGCAGGTCCTGTGTCAGGCATCTGGCAGTTCACAAAGCCACCCTCCCAGCCAGCCTCTCACTGGATCCACACAGCATCCCTGGGAAGGAGTGCTGCTGCCCTAGGCCTTTGGAACCAAGGCACAGAAATGTACAGCTCTCAAAGGTCACCCCCTTGGAGAGGGGACAACTCACGCCTCTAGGTGCCTAAGCCCGTCTCATCCGGTGGTCTCTCATTGTTCCTCATCCAGAGACAAACCGAAGTCAAAATCTTGCTGGCCCAGAAATACCCCAATGTCCATCAATGGATGGATGGAGAAAGAAAATGTGGCCTATGCATACAATGGACTATTATTCAGGCTTAAAATGGAAGGAAATCCTGTCACATGCTACAACATGGATGATCTTGAGGACCTTATGCTAAGGGCAATAAGCCAGACACAAAAGACAATACTGTATGAGGTACTCAGAGCGACAATCCACAGAGACAGAAGGTAGACAGGGGCTGGGGGGCAGTTAGTGTTCATTGGGGACAGAATTTCAGTATGGAAAGACAGGAAGACTTCTGTGGGTGTGGAGTGGTGATGGCTGCAAAACACTGTGAATATCCTTAATACCACAGAACCATACAGTGAAAAACGGTTAAAATGGCAAATTTTATATTATCTATATTCTACCACAAAAAAGGAACAAAGGATGGACACATGCTACAACACTATGTTACATATAAGAAGCCAGACAGAAAAGGCCACATATTCCACGATCCTGCTAATGTGAAATGTCCAGAATGGGTAAATCTATGGAAAAAGACAGTAGATTAGCTACTGCAGGGTGAGGGGGCAAGGAGGAAACGGGGAGTGGTTGCTAGTGGGTCTGAGGTCTCCTTTAGGAGCAATCATAGTGTTCTGGAATTAGATAGAGGTGGCAGTTGCACACCATTGTAATGGACTAAATGACTCTAAATTGTACATTTTTAAAAAAGGACTTGTTTTACATTATGTGAATTTCACCTCAATTAAAAAAAAGACAGAGAGATGGGCGGTGCCTGCGGCTCAGCGAGGAGGGCACCAGCCCCATATACTGAAGGTGGTAGGTTCCAACCCGGCCCTAGCCAAGCTGCAAAAAAAAAAATAGCCAGGTATTGTGGTGGGCACCTATAGTCGCAGCTACTCAAGAGGCTGAGGCAAGAGAATCACCAAAGCCCAAGAGCTAGAGGTTGCTGTGAGCTGTGATGCCATAGCACTCTACCCAGGGTGACAAAGTGAGACTCTGTCTCTTAAAAAAAAAAAAGGAAGGAGAAAAATCTTGCATCTCTCCACTCTTTTTCATGCTTCCAGCACCTGGGATGCTGGGACTTGCTACCTGTCCTCTCCACACCCATAGCTCAAACATAGACAGGCCCCTCTGGGTTGTTCCAAGCACCTAGCCAAGGCTGTGGTGAAAGGAGGAAAGAAACTGGCTATCTGCCACCTGGGAGGGCAAGTGGGCCCAGGCCTGAGAGCTCACTGTCTGCTTTTAGGGGGATGCCTGGCACCACCATCCCAGGGGCTCTGCCTGTCTAGGCATGACTTATTATCCCCCTTTGCCACAGGGAGAGATTTAATTAAACCCCTCTTCCAAGTTCACAACTGGGTCAGGCAATCCGAGGAAACCAAAAAAGGCACAGATCTGACTCCAGAGGTCTGAGATGCTCCAGGGATGTGTCTCCATCTGGAGCAAGGAGCCAGGTTCAGCTGCTCTGACCACACCCCGTCAGGCCTCCTGGGGAAAGTGGGCCCTAAAAATCCTGTCCGGGGAAACTGAGCAGAGGTCTCCACACTGGGCCCACCTGTGTCACCTGCTAATCTTTGTGGTCTGGTGGCCACAGGCTCTTCCACTCCTTTGACCCAGAGGAGCCCAGAGACACCAAGGGTGACAGGCACCCATGGAACACAGGGCCACGAATTCTGGCTCCTCTTTCTCCCGCATCTAGCTTCCTGCTGCCCTCTTCACAAGGCCAGCCCTGGGCCCTGCTCCTGCTCTGATGAGTCAGAGAGCAAGGAAAAGACAGAAACAAGTGGGCAGGGGAAAGATAGACCGAGCTGACCCTGGCTAGAGGTGAGCAAGGCCCCTCCCTCCTGGACAAACCCTGGCCACCCAGAATTGTGATCTTTTTAAAAATATCCCCTGCCCACCCCCAACAAAAAGGAGGCCACATACATGTATCTGCCTGACCAGGCATCACCAGCCAGCCTGAAAGCTGTTCTTTCTTAAGGGAGAAGAAGAGAACAAACTCCCAAGTAAGATGGCTAAACCCTCTAGGACCACAGCACCAAGGCCCACACCTGCTCACTGACCTCCAGCCTATAGGTGCATGGCAGGACAACTTCACAACAGGGCTGGATTTTTACCTCAAAATCACATAAATAGACCTGATCCCAAGCCAGCAATACTGTCTTGGGGAATCTCTCAGTCTATGGCACCCTATGGCCTCTTTGAAAAGCAAAAGCTACAGAACAAGCAGAAGAGGAATTCTGTTTTCCCTTCTGGAAAAAAGGAAAGGGGTGGGGGGAACAACAACACAAACACAAATTGAAAAGTACTTTGCACTGTTCGAACGCTGTGTAGCAGAACGTGATCAAACACAAATGTGAACAAAGGACTAGGTCTCAAGTCTGGGCCAGCAGTTAACTTCCTATGTGGTTGGGCCTACATCATGATCTCCCTGAGTCACAGGGTCCCCATTTGTGAAACACAATAGCTGTCAGTACTGGAGATCAGACAACGATTCCTATGAGCCTCAGTTTCCTCACTGTAAAATGGGCACAGCAGAGTTCACATGAGTTAAATGAAGCGCAGTGGACAATGCCCTCTGTGCATGGGGTGGATTGAGGTATTATACAAAAGATGTATAAGCAGGAAAGGACCCCTCACCTCTGCACCAATAGCCACTGCCTCCCTAACGATGGTCAACAGGCACGGAGTCACCAACATGCCAGGTACCAGTAAACCAGAGGCAAATAAGCTAAGGTCTCCCCTAGCCTGTGGAGCAGGTGGGCTAGACCAGGGATCTCTATGGTTTGGCAGCTTCCTAGGAGAGGAAAAAGCAGCCCTCTCATTGGGCAGGATCTCAACAGTGGAAAGTCTATAATCTAAGGCCCACATGGCAAGGTGCAGTACAGATGCTGTTAGCCTGAACCCTCCAGGCACCAGTTCCATAGCTCCCAGGCCACCGAGATAAACCTGAGTGAACTGGACATCCCAGATTTTATGAGCCAGCTTGCAATTCACTAGCTATGTCCTTGAGTCTTAATCCCGCTCACTGCCAACACCCCACGCCCAGCCCTGTGATCTTAGGGTTTCAGGGAAATAGAAAGTCGTTCTCTCTTCGTGGAAAGGTCAAACCCTTGCACTTGGTTTTTTCCAGTGCTTCTTCTGGCTCTCCGTCTTGTTTGATTCTAAATTCCCTTTTTCCCTCCTGCCAGAAAGTCAGACAGAACATTCCTCAGGAAAGAGAACTTTTAGCCAGGGGGCAGGAAGAAGAAGAACCGAGGAAAAATGAAAAATGGGTGAAACCAGGTACTTTAAAACCTTGGTAGCCAAAGAGTTCAGGATGAATTGCACCAGTCAGCAGTCATTACTGTGAACTCACGATGCTTCGGTGAGTCATCCAAGGCTGAGAACTGAAATCAAACTAGCATTTTCTACCCGGGACAGGACAAGAGTTCAGCTGCATACTAATGGGAAGAAGCTGCTAAATGCACGTCCTTTGCTACTCCCAGCAGCAAATGCACAGGCTACTTCGCACTCAAGCATAAATTAGTGAGTTCCTTTCCTTGCTAGGTTAATACAAATCGTACTTCAAAACTTTGCTTCACTGTATTGGAAAATGCCCTGTGTAGGGGAAAAAATGAAGTCTCAGGTTCTGCCTGCCCAACTGGTGGTTAAGCCAGTGAGAGTGCTTTCAGAACTCTTGAGGCTTTTGTTATTAACGGTGTTTGAGTGCTGGGTTCTTAAATACATCAAACAAATTTCCTTTAAACCAGTAGTTACTGACTGCCACAGGGAAGGCTGCAGGCCTCCCACCTCCCAGATGGTTCAACCACAATAAACGTTTGGCCTGTCAGATGCACAACATTGACGAACTAATTGAAATATGCTGCAACAAGCAAACCCAAAATAAATGTGAAATAATTGTTTCATTACACGATAACCCGCCGAACTGCCTCCACGTCTGGCCGTCCCTGCTGATTGAATGTTCCCTTGCTCTATGAGTCTCATTTATGTGTGGTTTTCAAAGGATTTAAATGCTTTTTTCCAGCGTGATTACCCACGTGGGGAAAATCCTAATTGCAAAAATATGTTTGGTTTTTCTCCCTCTTACAGGGAAAAAAAATTGCAAGTGAAAAGTCAACTCTTATAAAGTGCCAAAGAAAGCAATTCATGGGTCCTTCAGGGGAAGAGAGTCAACATCCCTGGTTCTCCTGACCACCATCATGAGCCAGTACTACCACACATCCAGACCTCAGGGGACCCCATATGGAGAGGGAAGCTGGGGATGGCCACCTACTTCTACTCCAACACACCTGTACCTATTCCTCCCTTCAGGATAGCTTATCAAGGGGCTGACAAGCAAGAGGGTAAGCTGGGCAGGTGGCTGTGGTGGTTCACATCTGTAATCCCAGCACTCTGGGAGCAGGAGGATCATTTGAGGCCAGGAGTTCAAGACAAGCCTGGGCAACATAGCAAGACCCATCTCTACTAAAAATAAGCAAATTATATTAGCTGAGTGTCATAGTATTTGCCTGAGGTAGGAGGATTGCATGAGCCCAGGAGTTTGACACTGTAGTGAGCTACGATGATCCTACTGCACTCTGGGTGACAGAGTAAGTCCCTGTTTCAAAAAGGACTGCCAGCACCCACTGACAACCCCCACCCCTAAGTATAGGACACTAGCATCCAGTGGCCCCCCAATCCCAGGATGACAACAGAGGGAGAAGGCATGAGCCCCCTTCCACAGTACCCAGCCTGTGAGTCAGGTCTGGGAGAGACCCCAAGCTGTGAAAAGAGAAATTTTAGCCCCTCCCCAGAAATTGCCTCTCAAAAGGAGAATAAAGAGCCCTGAAGAGAAGAAATAGTAATAAGCTGTAGACTGATGCATCACCTCTCCTCAGAGGGCACACAGAGGGCCAAACATATTTGGAAAGGTTCCACTGAGAGAGCCCAGGAGAGAGAAGACCAGGATTTGAGGCACAGTGGCCCATAAAAGCCCCACATAGGCCTAAAATGCCTCGGTGTAAGAGGATCATTCTTCTGGTGGAGAGACTGGCCTCGGCTCCTCTTAGCAAAGACCAAATCCCTGATGTGTGTGAATTCAGGGTCTCTTCCATCTGTAGATGTGGAGAGAGATGGGCCTTTCTGGGAGAAGCTCCATGAGGGCTGAGCCCTTAAGACCAGCACATGTGAGAATCTGCCACTGTGTTCCCAAATTCTTTAACTGAGTACTGATTACAGAGTCTATATTTGTGAGTCCACCTGCTCACTAGAATTTATCTGCAATCCCCAAATCAATGCTCATGGTGCTTTTGAGGTCATTTTCAAACTTGTCCAGAGTGGCAAAAAAAAAAAAAAAAAATTGAATCACCTGATTTTTTGAGTTGCACGTTCCCAGCTGAGGTCAAACAAGGAGACACTCTGCCTTCTCGTTTCAGTTCTCATACTGTAAACAAGCATTCTTTCTTTGGTCTGTTTAGTGCCACATTTTCCCACTTTTGTGCTTTTCATTGGTGATTTCAATGTTTAAAATACCCGCCATGCACAGCACCATGGTAGTTTTGTGCGCTCCTTGGACACAAGAAAGTTATGATGCACAGAGAAAATACCTATGTTAGGTAAGCCTCGTTCAGGTATGAGTCACAGTGTTGCTGACTAGGAGTTCAATGTTAATGAGTCAATGATATGTATTAAATAAGGTATCTTTTAAGGAAAACATACATATAATAAGGTTATATTTTGGTAGATTGATGAAAAGGTACTGACCAGAGGCTCAAAGGAACCTAGCCCTGCATTTTCCCTAGGACCAACAGTTCAGTATTTGCTAACTCAGTGTTTGAAGGTGGATATAGAACGTAACTACCGCCAATAATAAGGCTAAACTGCCGTACGCGTGATGCATGATTCCTCTCTGCAGAGTCATCTGCTCTGAGGGCTATATACAGGTCAGCACGTCCATACCCAACAGAGAGCCTGCACTATTAGCTTCTGCTCGGAGACTAGAATCAGCCTCGGAGTTTTCCAGTCATGCTGCTGGATAACACTCCACCTTTTTCCTGGGCCCAAGACTCCCACCCATGCCCCTGATCTCGACCTCTCACACCCCTGACTACAAAGGTCTTCACTTCCATAACAAGGAAAAAGGAGTGTCGGGACAAGGGCACACAAGCTTTGTGAAGGATGAGGAACTTCAGCCAGGAGAGTGTGAAACCGACTCTTCCATGTTTTTTCCCCAAGGTTGTTGCTTGGGATTTTGATTTGTCTGTTACCAGAACCCTGCCTGTTGGTTAATTTCCTTTTTGTCCTCTGGCAAGGGTGATTGTTAATATGAGTAATGTAAGCAAATGCCAGCCTGCCCCTCCTAACAGCACTCCTTATGTCTTTGACCATTGAGAAGAGGTTTGTCCTGACATTTGGTAAACTGGACCTGGAGAAGTCAGTACCCCTGTGCCCATTTTACAGGGAAAAAATGACCAATGTATGGGGCTGCTGCTTTAAGAAAGAGCCCTCAACTGTTAATTAGGGACTTTGGTTCCAGGCTGGCAAAGAGATCTTGGACCAGTCTGTTCTCTTCTGCCAGCCTCAACCTCTCATCCTCAACAAGGTGCAGGCCCTCCCAGTTCCAATATTCTTGGACCCTCCACCAAGATTACAAATGATTTGGAAAAGGCACCACCAGCCTCCACACTTTAGTCTCTGGATCAGTTCTCTCCTTTCCCCCAGAAGACCAGTTCTGGTTGGGCCACTACTGTAACCACAGCAGTACACACCTTTACTATACTGGGACTATCAAAACTACCCATTCTTCAAGGCCTCATTTAATCCTCTCTTTTCCAGGAAGTCAACCCTGACTTCCTACCCAGAAAGGGCGTCTCCTCCTTTGAACTCTGCCTTCAAGTGACTCTTATCACACACACACCCCCTATTACCAGGGGACTGTTGAGTTGGCTCTTAGGTACAATATTACTTATTGCATTAAATTCACCTATCCATACGGTTTTCCAGAAACCTTTTGTGATGACCTATAAAGAATACAGACAGATCTACACACAAACATACACACAGACACACACACAGAGAAAGACAATAAAGGAAAGCAGAAATAAATATGCTGCCCATGAGGATAAGTGAATATAGTTGCTAAACGGAATATCACATTGCGTGCTGAGCAGCCTGGAAGCCAAGGAGTAGAGGGGAATCAGAATCAGCTGGAAAGATAGTGTGGTACAGAAAGAACCAGGCAGAACCAGGTACAAATCCAGAGAAATTCTGGGCTAGTGAATTGACTTCCCTATGTCTCAACTTCTTTCTCTAAGAAAATTGGGAGGAAATACCATCTACCTGCAGGGTGCGTCAGGAGCCCTGTGCACACACTGCATGGCGCAAAGTATGCAAACAGTATGTGTTCTCTGTCTCCAGTTTCCTTTTCAATATTAAAAGAAAAAGCAACCTAGTTTTCCAGGGGAATGGCAACATTCTAAAAAAAAATTTTCACACAAGTCCCTGTAAGACTTTTACAGAGGGGACAATGCCTCAGATTATGGTTTTATGGTTTTAGAGGAAACCAGACCAGGATTTGCTGTGGCTCTACTTAATAACATTCCAGGATAGCTACCCAGTAAAAGCTTAATGAACATTCACCAAATTACCTACAGAGAAGCTGTGCAAAGACAAGAGGCAGGGGGGTTCTGTGAAGCAGATTTCAGGATACGTCAGGGTAGCTGTCTGCAAAGAGATGGACCTCACCTGGGCGAAGCTGAGAAGTGGCATATAAGACAGCTTACTTGCTTTTTTGTTTGTAGACAAGAGTCTCATTCTTGTTGCCCTGGTACTCAAACCCAGTGGCTAAAGACACTGGAGTGATATCACTACCCTTCCATATCACTCCTCTTCCATTAATGAGCACACAGCCCCCAGTATCTTTTCCAAAAACAGCCGGGCAGTGATCTTGAAGCACCAGACATTTCCTCTTCTAATATCTACAAACAACTGCACATCCTCCATGACTGGCTCATCTCAAAGACCAAGTTGGAAAAACTTAACCGGATGGGCTAATTAGGAGAATAGCTATCTGCTTGGTTTTAAAACAGGCCTCTAACTCTCTCCCTCTTCCCCTCCTCCTCTCTCCTTCCTAAATGAAAAAAATAATAATAATAAAGAAGGCTGGGCAAGGTGACTCACGCCTATAATCCTAGCACCTGGGAGACTGAAGCGGGTAGATTGCTTAAGCTCACAAGTTCAAGATCAGCCTAAGCAAAAGCAAGACCCCCGTCTGTACTAAAAATAGAAAAACTGAGGCAAAAGGATTGCTTGAGCCCAAGAGTGGAGGTTGCTGTGAGCTATGACGTCACAGCACTCTACCCAAAGCTTGAGATTCTGTCTCAAAAAAAAAAAAAAAAAAAAGAAAGAAAGAAAATAAGAAAAGAATAAAAAGAAAAGGAAAAAAAGAAAAACAGGCCTATAGACATGGAGGAGGGCAATGAGTTCCCTAAGAGAGACTATACAAGCAATCAATAATTTTGGACAAGAAGGGCTCTCAGTGGTGACCAACTAGGCTAACCTCTGTCACTATCAAGATGTTTACCTGAGTGCCTACTATGGGTAAGGCACTAAGGATACAGAGACATATGATACCCTATAGACCATCCAGAGGGTCACATCCAGTAGGGAGGATCATGTAAACTGGTAAGGGCCATTCAGTGAAGCAGACAAGTAAGATTGGAGTGGCACAAATGTTAAGGGGACCAAGTCCCCCTTAGAAGGCCAGTGAAGCCAAGTCTAGCTCTCTAGCAGTGAAGAGTTGGTAAGGCACTTGGTGTGAGGAAGGTCACGGGGGTGCCTTGCCTTTGGCATCTCTATGTAGCCTACAAGGGCCAGAGATTCGAGTATTAAGGGATGAAATGGCAGGAGAGGCAACAGCAAGGTTGGCAGGGGCCCAGATCCCAAAGGACCTTGTCTATAGAGAAGAATCTTCTTTCAGATTCCATAGGAGCAACCAAGACCATAAGAAACCAAGCAACTCAGTGACACTTGTACAATTTATAGGGAAAGCCAGGCTGAAACCGAGGTCTCCTTACACTGTAGTCTAATTCTCTCCCCTAACTTCCTCCCAAGCACCAGCAGCCAGTGAGGGCCAGAAAAGAGAATGGTCCATTCAACACCCACCACGCAGAGAACCTAGAGTCTGTGCCCGGCCATCTTCCTAGCAGAGGATGTACTGTGCTGTTCATTTGGCAAGTCATACCCTACAAGAAAAACAGCCCTTCCTAACTCACTGTGTTTCTCTCTGCAGTGGGAGGGGTCTGGAAGTCTATTCAATTGCAGAATATAGCCTCCTAACAGAAGAAAAATAATTTAACAGCAACAGTCGGGGGATCAGATAAGCTAGAGTCCCAGAAGCAAGCCTCAGAGGGGGCTTCCGCTCCATGCAGATGCTGACAACACACAGGGTGCTGACCAGGGGTAGGAATGAGAGATGAATCCAACTCCACCCCAGGAGCTCACCGTCCAAAGGGAGATAAGCCAGACACAAAAGTAACTATAAAATAAGGCAGACAGTGATAAGAGACACAAGAGATATAGATAAAGTGCAGTGGGAGTTCAGAGCAAAGAGAGAGCGCTGTCCAGGAGTTGGGCAGTAGGGGAGATTTTCCCCCAGAAGTGAGGAGCAGTCTATCCTGTCAGCTCTGGTGACACTCAGATGGAGGCTGGGGAGAGAGCTGGCAGTGGACAAAGAAAGATGCTCAAATAAAGTCTCCTTTGAAGAAACCAGATTCTGAAGGGGTGGAGGTAGGTAGGCCTGAGTGTCTGGAACTGCCCCAGCCCACACTTCAGATTAGGAAGTGGAGTCTGAGATGAGGATTAGGAAGAGGAGCCTGAGATGAGGATTCTAGATTTCTATGTAGGGGCAGAGAGTCAGTTGAAAGGTGACAGAGCTAAAGGACTTGCCTTGAAATGACATTTGCATAGCTTGAACTGTATTTACCTGGAGGGTCCATGTGAAATTTCTTGAGGGAAATTCTTGCACATTGTGGGGGGGGGGGGGCACTAAAGTTCTCCCTCCCCAAGCCACCCACCCATCAGCCCAGCCACCAGTAAGAAAGGATGAGAGGTGGTGGAAAAGGGAGCTGCCCAGCTCTAAAATGGAGCTGGCACCACCACCACCCCCATTACAACAGGATGAAGAGACTTAGGACGAAGATCGGCCACACCCCAAACTTGGGCTCCTCTCCCGATCCACCCAGCCATGGCCAGGGCTGGAGGGGTGTCCAGTCGGAGGCTGGCTGCTGCAGAAGGCTGGCCTGGCTGGAGGGCTCTGCCCTCCAATTCCTGCTAGCCCCTTCTTTACCCTTTCCTCTAGAGTGGCGCACCTGGGCAGGTCCAGCACTGCACACACGCCTGCCTCCTGACCACTGTGACACTTGTCACTTAAGAGGTGGTGGGGGAGGGAATCCTCCACCCAGCCTACCCACGGAGATTCAGAAATCAGTATGTGGGACACGAATCCGGGGAGGCCAGCTCTGACCATCCGCTGGGGGTGGGGGGTCTCCCCGCACGCCACACCTTTCTCTCCGCCCGGGGGCCGGCCCGGATCTCTGCTTTTCCCTCCAACCCAGGCGGCTCGGTGGCCGGGTGGGCCGGCCGCTCGGGGTCCCCGGTCCGTGCCCGGCACTGCGGAGCTAGCCGCCGGCCTGGGGAGGGGCCGCCGCCCGCCGCCCTCCGGGCCCAGGGCTGCCGACATACTCACCCCGCTCGGCGCGGCCGCGGGCTCCGTCCTCTTCGGCCGCGGGCTGGGCCGCCACCTCGTCACGCCGCCTCCCGGGCAGCGCCGGCCCCGCGGCCCCGGCCCGGCCGGTTGTACCTCGCGGCCCCGCGCGCCCCCGCC
>NW_003852494.1:3577252-3604314 GCF_000181295.1 Otolemur garnettii
CCGGAAGAAACCTCTCCAACTTGGGCGGCCTGGCGGGCTCCTCACCCTCCCGGCAGCACGCCCGGCGCAGCTGTGCGGGCGCTCCCGGGCCGGGGGTCTGGGGCTGGACTCCGGGGTGGGGAAGAGGTACCGCCGCGCGCAGGTCCCCACTGGGACCTCTTCGTCCCCCAGCGCCCTGGGCCTGGTCTGTCAGCACGCCTGCTAGGCGCTGGGTGCACTTGGGGAGGAGACTCAGTGGACTTGCGGGGATTGTGCCTCTTAAATAGCCTCATTTCTCAAAAATGGAAGTTTCTTAGGAGTAAAGTGACAATTCAAGGGGAACAAACTACGGTAAAACTTCATAAGACATTTGGAATATTGTGGGGAAGACAAAGGCAGTTAACTGAAGCCCAGACCTGTGCGCTGAACGCTTACATCACAGATCAGATTTGGAGAAACAGGCATCAAGGAGTTCTTTCCTCAAGACACCAAATATACCACTGGGCAAAACTGAAAATGTGCGCTGGTCAGCGGAAGCGGGAGCAGGAACAGTGATGGTATGCAGGAGGCTCTAGTCAGACTTCTAAAGGGAACTGGAAGAGGTCCAGACATTGCTCCATCTTGATGTTCAGTGATGATAGGACTCCCCATTTGGAAACTATTTCAAAGGAAACGTTTAGTTTGAGCAAGGATGGAGGATTTGTTGGCTAAAATCTGAAGCCATGGAGCTAAAGAGGACACACCTGAAACCTGGCTGTCAGAAAATATCCCCTTATATGGTTGAGGAAAAAAGCCCAAAATGACTTCAGATAAAACGAGGAAGAGCAAACCCACAGAGGGCTATTCCTCTTCTTGGGATATTGCCAGAATTGGAAGACTGAATGGGCCATGAAAGCCATCATTACTTGATTGGCCTCAAAATGCCTGTCTTATGGTGACCACACCAAGGCAAGTGAAGGTGCCCACCACATACTTGCCTCCACCTAGAGGTGCCCTAAGAGTCATATGCAGATCCCCAGAGTGACTCCACACAAGCCAGTCAGAACAGAGGACCCGGGTGGTATACCAGGGTACCGCTGCAACCCTGCAATGAGGGTACTCAATCCAGGTAACTCCAAGGGCTTATATATATATGCCTGAAACATAAAGAACACCTTTAAAAACTAGATCTCACAGCTAGCCAGTATGAAAAATACACTAAAACCACAAGACAGTTCATAGCCACAAATGTTTATTGAGTGCCTATATGCAAGAAAGAAGTTATGGTTCCTGCTCTCATGGAGCTTACAATTTCATCACTCCAGTATCTGACTAGATTAAAAAACAACTCCAACAAGCACTTATCTTTTTCTAACCATCAGCAGCACTATATGAAGCAAATTTTTCACATTATTGGTCACTGTTACAGTGAAATTGTTAAGTGTGAGTAAAACCATCATCCATGAAATCTGTAGTTATAGTGATGATGTGGTATACGATGTCCAACAAATGCAAATTTATGGCTTGATTCCTCATAGCTGAGGGGTCTATTGAAATAAAGCAGAAAAGGTTTAGTAACACATCCTAAGAATACTGGTGTAGTTTATTGTCAAACTACCATAGAGCTCTTGGCAGAGCAGGAAATGATTTCCAGCAAAATTTGTGCAATATGAACAGTTTAATCAGACTTGCAGATCCCATAACCATATATGATCACTCATGACAGGTAAATATGATTTACCTTTATGATTCCTAAAAAGCTCTGGGTGTGCATTTACTTTTTAAAGCTTCTTAAACACACAAGTGGCATGTTAAAAATTAGTGAAAACTACTCTAAATGTAGTTATCCAAAAATTAAAGTGACAGAAGTGTCTAATTTTATCACACATACAGATACAGGGTTCAGAATTCAAACAGCCTTCAGCAAAGTGCCTGGCTTTTCTAGGGTAAAAAGGGGAACACTTTCTGGCTGGTTATTAAACTCTAAACCATAGTCTCCACATATATCTTCTAACACCCAGAAGAAGGCACTGCTTTTACATGGTTATTTCACAGGCCATCACTTTGAGATGTCTACTCATGGAACATGCAAAGGAAGAATCACTTTTATTACACTAGCAATAACTTTTAGGAAAGCAGACTATATCTCAACCCCCAAATTACCAATTTTATTAAGATCAAAGTTGAATTTATAATTGATAGGTTATCAGTTTTATTTTTAGTCATTAAAAAAAAAAAATCCCAAGGGAAGCAGCTCACTTAAACCACAAGCAAGCTTATGTTTTTGCAAATGGTGAAGAGAACATCTCAGACTACCTAACAGAAAAGTCAACCCATGGCAGTTTTTAGGTCAGTTGCTTGGAATAGTCTACTATTTTATTTTCAGAATGAATCTGAAACATATTATTTATTGAGCACTTACTAAGCACCAGGCACTTACAGAATTTCCCTCAAGTTTTCTTGTCATTTTCTCTTACTGATTATAGGATGTGACCCAGGTCTGACTGACTACAAGTCCCTCTTCCCAGCTGTGCCCAGCCCTAGAGCTGCCTGTGCTGTAGCTACATCTACTGTAGCATCAGTTGGAAAGGTCCTTTTCCTCACCTCAGGAATAGCTTCTACAGAGGGTCTGAAAAGGAAAGGAAGGGGGCAGATCTGGGCACTAAGGGCAAGTTCACTTCCTATCTGTATTTAAAAAGACACTTCCCAGAAGTGGAAGAATCACTTGGGTTTTTGTGAACCGCCAGGCTGTGCCTGCAAGCACAGCCCCATCCAACAATAAACAGTTTATCTCCCTAATAGTTGCTATTTAAGATTTCCACCTTTCCTACTTTCAGGGTGAATTGTTTTTCAATTGGTTGTTCATAAATAAGCATTACCAAAGGGAAAGACAGCTGAAAGAGTTTTCCCAGGTTTCCCTCTTCATAGCTATGAAAAAAAATTAAACAATTTTTAAATAAGTGATTGATAGCTCCAATCTATTATACACTTCAAATATCAAAGCATATGCTTACTGAGAGAAAGGCGCAGAAGATATTTTGATGGCGCTTAACACCTTTTTTGGAATAAGCCAATATAGGCTACTAAGAAGATAACTCGTTGGCAAGATAAAACTATCTCTTCTGAAATGGCAATTTCTTTCTTAAGACTGTAGTAGGCTTTACACTAACAGGGAACAAGGAGATAGCCCAACCATTTTCAAGGTAATTTTTAATATCATATTTAAGAACACATCAAGGAAAAAAATATCACCAATAAAGTCAATCCTTTACTAGATCTTGACACCAACTATACTGGAATTTGATTAAAATAAATTTATTTACTATGACTAAGAGTTTTTATTTTAAAGGCTAGAAAAAAATATCCAGAATAGCAAGGCATTGTGATTCATGCCTGTAATCCCAACATTTTGGGAGGCTGAGGTCAGAGGATTGCTCAAGGCCAGGAGTTTGAGAACAGCCTGGGCAATACAGAAAGATCCTATTTCTACAAAAAAAAAAAAAAAAGCTGGGTGTGGAGATGAGAGCCTATAGTCATAGCTACTTGGGAGGCTAAGGCAGGAGGATCACTTGAGCCCAGGAATTGGGAGGCTGCGGTGAGCTGTGATTACATCACTGCACTCCAGCCTGTGCTACGAGCGAGATCCTGTCTTTAAAAATATATCTATGTATATCAAGAATAAAGGCACTTGATACTGTCTATAAATAATTTTGATTTGCCTGAAGTCTTCAACTAGCAGCAAGAGTCAGGAGCAGAGGTTCAACAGGCACTGTTAGATGGGTCTCCCTCTTTGCTGAGAGGAGAGCAGGGCTGTGGGTCCCAGGCCTGGACACCAGCCAGGTGAAGCTTGGGTGAAGGGTGCCCAAAGACCACTTGATATCCTGCATGAAGTCATATATACACCCTAACAGAATAAGTGGGATAGTCTGGTTCATTGTAATTGCATATTAAGAGTCACAGAAGATAAAAGGCTCAAAAGCAAACCAAATCTTTTTTTTTTTTTTGCTGTCTTTGGCCAGAGCTGGGTTTGAACCCACCACCTCCGGCATATGGGGCTGGCGTCCTACTCCTTTGAGCCACAGGTGCCGCCGCAAACCAAATCTAAAACCTGAGCATGTTCAGTAGGAATCAGTTGAGAAAGTTGGGACAGTGTGCTTATCAACACATGCACAGCAAGAATATATGGGGTACTGGGTTCTGACCAGTCAACAAAAGTGGGTGGAAATGCAGTCTAGACTTAAATAGCAACCCCAGTACCAACTTGCTTGTGCTCCTGTAGTGGAGCAGAGCCTCTTGTCCTCATGCCACTTCTGAGTGACACTTGATACCATGGAGTCAGGGCTAGAGTCTTCTGTAAGGTCCAGGGGAAGGCAGCAGGCTCTATCTAGACATTCCCTGTCCATGAACAAGTGGAATGGATTGCTCTGATGTAAAGCCTATGGTCTAACAGCACCTACTGAAAATATTTCTTTTTGGCAGGGGTGGAGAAGGTGGAGAGGGGTGAAAATGTCCAGATGACAATTCCAACAGCGGAAGGCATGTACACTGAGGAAACCAGGGCTACTCTCTTAATACCTCACTGGGTGGTAGCTTGTGTTTCATCCAGGGTTTAATCTCTCCATTTATTGCCCAGGGTATAAAACAAGTTACATGCAGAATTATAGGCAGAGAGCTACATCTCTCTCATTGTTTAACTTTTTTAGAAAGTATTACATCTAAGACAAAATTAGAGAATCACATCCTTCTCATTTTTTCCTATCCTTGCAAAGTTTAAGGAAAACAAAATGGGTTATATTCATGTGGTTTGCAAAGCTTTCCAATAGTCTATTACTATTCTGACATTTACTCCAAGAAATGTATCAAATAAGAGTTGCATTATTTTTTTAAAACCTCAACACAACTGAAATCCAAGGCATGTTGTAATTGTCTTTGTATTTGCCTGAATTGGTCTAGCAATGTGGAAGCTGTTCAGCTTTATTTTTAAAAAATGAATCATATGTACAATGTAGAACAAGTTTATAAAATTGGTGTGCAAAGTTAATCTTAAAAGGATAACACTATTTGTTTAGAAACAAATAGCTTCCTGTTTACATTTCCTTATTCTTGATATAAATTGAAGGCATATACTATTTTAAAATAATACTTATTAAATAGTAAAATATACAAGAGATTCCTGAGCATAACAAAAATATCTTGAAAATATGTGACCTTTTGTAGTATAAAATAGCAAGTGTAAGAATAGCATGATTGTAAAACTACTGTTTGAAGGCTTATAAATAGTACAAAATAGTTCGCCTTTTCTGAGTGCATAATTATACATTAGTGCAAACAAAATGTCTCAAAATTTAATGGCTACAAATCTCAAAGATTTGCAGAGGTACGCAGAACATGAAATTTCTTTAGTGTCATGCGAACTGAACCCAGTTCTCGATTAATCCTTTCCAAACGATCTTCCAAGGCTTCCTAGGTGAAAACAACAGGAAAAGTTTAATTAGAATTCTACATGAAGTTCCCTGGTTCTACAATTACCACTAAATTGACATTTTTTTAAGTGAAAGAACTAGTATACACATTAAAATTAAAGATTGCTATTTTGCATTCTACATAAATAATCTTATCACTTATATTATTTCTTTTAAACTGAACAGAATGAATCAGGTTTTCAACCATTCAAGATTACTGCCACAAAATTTTAAAATATTCAATGTATTTGGCACATTGAGTATGTGGAAATTCTAGTAATAGCAATATAGCCAACTGGAAGGGGATAATTCTTTAGCTCTGCTGAACTAAAAACAGTGTAAGAGGAACCTAGAAGTTGCTTTAAACATTTCACAAGAAATGGACACATCTGAGCAGTGCTATATCCTACACAAGCATAGATCAAGTAACTCTCTTCTGACCAAAATTTCTAAGTTAAAGAAGAAAAACACTAGAGGATATGTTTAAAAAAAAACAAGGAATTAATATAACTGCTACTTTAAAATACTATTACTGTTAAATAAATAATACCTAGAATATACATAACTTTAGATACTTTATTCGGTATTAACTCCAACAATGCCCTGAAAAAACAATTTTTTTTTCCAAGATAAAAAGGTCTCCTGTTGCCTGTGCTAGAGTACAGTGGCATCATGATAGCTGGCTGCAAGCTTGAACTCTTGGGCTTAAGAGGTCCTCCTACTGCAGCCTCCAAAGTAGCTGGGACTACTGATGCATGCCACCACACCCAGCTAATTTATTTTATTTTTTATTTTGGTAGAGATGGGATCTTAAGCTGGTCTCTAACTTCTAGCCTCAAGTTATCCTCCCACCTCAGCCTCCTAAAGCAGTTAGGATTACAGGCATGAGCTGTTTAAAATTTAAAAAAAAAAAAATTTTTTTTTTAGACAGAGTCTAACTTTGTTATCCTTGGAAGAGTACTGTGGCGTCACAGCTCACAGCAACCTCAAACTCTTGGGCTTAAGCAATTCTCTTGTCTCACTCTCCCAAGTAGCTGAGACTATAGGTGCCTGCCACAACACCTGGCTATTTTTAGAAATAAGGTCTCACTCTGGCTCCGGGTGGTCTCAAACCTGTGAACTTAGGCTATCCACCCACCTTAGCCCCTGAGAGTGCTAGGATTACAGGCATGAGCTACCATGCCCAGCCCTAAAATTTAAAAATTTTAAAATCTAAAAAAAAAAAAAAAAAATTTTTTTTTTCAAGACAGTCCCCAACATCATGCTGGGTAGAGTGCCATGGCATCATAGTTCATAGCAACCTCCAACTCTGGCTCAAGCGATACTCTTGCCCTCAGTTTTTCTATTTTTAGTAGATTTGGGGTCTCACTTTTGCTCAGGCTGGTCTCAAACTCATGAGCTCAAACAATCTACCTGCCTCAGCCTCCCAGAGTGCAAAACTTAAAATTTTTAACAATTATACAAGGATTCATATAGAAGATTTAGAATACAGGATGTTTAAGATAGATGACCAAAAAGAAATAACCACTGTTCGTCTTTCGTATTTTTTCTGCATATGCATATGCATATCATCTTTAAAAAGAAAAATTAAAATAGAATCAAAATATTTTTTCAGGCTCGGTGTCTATAGCTCAGCGGCTAGGGCGCCAGCCACATACACCAGAGCTATTGGGTTCGAACCCAGCCTGGGCCTGCCAAACCACAAGGACAACTACAACCAAAACATAGCTGGGTACTTGTAGTCCTAGGTACTTGGGAGGCTGAAGCAAGAGAACCGCTTAAGCCCAAGAGTTGGAGGTTGCTGTGAGCTCTCTACTCAGGGTGACAGCGTGAGATTGTCTCAAAAAAATAAAAGCTTTTTCAGGCCAGGCGCAATGGCTCACATTTGTAATCCCAACACTTGGGAGGCCAAGGCTTGGATTGCCTGAGCTCACAGGTTCGAGACCAGCCTGAGCCAGAGCAAGACCTCAACTCTAAAAAGAGCCAAGCATTGTGGTGGGTGCCTGTAGTCCTGGCTACTTGGGAGGCTGAGGCAAACCCAAGAGTTTGAGGTTGGTGTGAGTTGTGATGCCACAGCACTCAACTCAGGGTGACAAAGTAAAACTGTGTTATAAAAAGAAAATACTTTCTTCAATTAACTTTTCATTTTATTAAATATCCTTCTACAATAGCCTTTTAAGGCTCGGCACCTGTGGTTCAAGTGGCTAAGGCGCCAGCCACGTACACCTAAGGTGGCGGGTTCGAATCCAGCCCGGGCCGCCAAACAACAATGATGGCTGCAACCAAAAAATGGCTGGGCGTTGTGGCGGGCGCCTGTGGTCCCAGCTACTTGGGAGGCTGAGGCAGGAGACTCGCTTGAGCCCAGGAGTTGGAGGTTGCTGTGAGCTGTGATGTTACGGCACTCTACCCAGGGGGACAGCTTGAGGCTCTGTCTCAAAAAAAAACAAACAAACCAGCCTTTTAAATTAATATATAATATTCTATCAGATGCAAGATATTTAACCAAGAATCTTTTGGTAGAAACAGGCTGCTTCTAATTTCAGATATCATAATAAGGCTATAATAAATTTCTAACTTTGCACATATCTGTATATCAAGCTGCACTCCAGAAAGTTTATGAAAATTTCTACTTCTACCTGCAGTAAAGAATAAGCTTTTCGGCCGGACCTGGTGGCTCATGCCTATAATCCTAGCACTCTGGGAGGCCGAGGCAGGTGGATTGCCCTGAGCTTAGAGGCTTGAGATCAGCCTGAGCCAGAGCCAGAGATCCCATTAGTACAAAAAAAAAAAAAAATGTCGGACACTGTGGTGGTTGCCTATAGTCCAGCTAGTTGGGAGGCTGAGGCAAAAGAATAACTTAAGCCCAAGAGCTGGAGGTTGCTGTGAGCTATGTCACTACAGCACTCTACTGAGGACCACTCTGTTTCAATAAATAAATAAACAGAAAAGAAAAGAATAAGCTTTTCTCCATTCTGAGAACTGGGGGGGGGGGGGGGGGCTTGCCCAGTTTTATTCTTTCACTTATGAATCACATAGGAATAACTTCAGCCCCTTGTTGCTACCAATTATCCTTTTATTGGATTGAAAAAGCTTTGACGTATATGAACAGAACAACCTTTAAGTCTTACTTTAATATACTTTATATAAAAATATATTAAACAGGCAGGACACAGTGGTTCATGCCTATAATCCTAGTACTTTGAGAGGCTGAGGCAGGAAGACTGCTTGAGGCTAGGACTTTGAGACCAATTTGGGCAACATAGCAACCAACTACTCAAGAGGCTGAGGCAGGTGGATCCCTTGAGTTGAGGAGTTGGAAGTTTCAGTGAGCTATGATGAGACTACTGCACTCTAGCAACAGAGTAAGACCCTGCCTCTACAAAAAACAGAAAAATTAGTCAGGTACGATGGTGCACACCTTTAGATACAGCTACCTGGAAGGCTGAGACAGGAAGATTGTTTTAGCCCAGGATTTTGAGGTTGCTATGAGCTATGATCGTGCCACTGTACTCTAGCCCAGGCAACAGAGACCCTGCTTCAAATATATATGTATGTGGGCTGGGCGCAGTGGCTCATGCCTGTAATCCTAGCACTTCGGGAGGCTGAGGCAGGCGGATTGCTTGAGCTCAGGAGTTCAAGACCAGCCTAGGCAAGAGCAAAACCCTGTCTCTAAAAATAGCTGGGCATTGTGGTGGATGCCTATAGTCCCAGCTACAAGGGAGGCTGAGGCAAGAGAATCACTTGAGCCAAAGAGTTTGAGGTTATTGTGAGCTATGATGCCATGGCACTCAAACCCAGGGCAACTGAGTAAAACTCTGCTTCCAAAAAAAAAATGTGTACGTGTGTATCTATTAAGCAGAACTTCAGACTGATTTAGAGTCAGTATCAACAAGTTTTTCTTCTGCTTTTTTAGGAAACTAAGAGTTTCTTCTTTAGAACTCTTTTTCTAAAACAGTGGTTCTTAGCCTTCCTAATGCCATGACCCTTTAATACAGTTCCTCATGTTGTGGTGACCCCCAACCATAAAATTATTTTCGTTGCTACTTCATAACTATAATTTTGCTACTGTTATGAATCATAATGTAAATATCTGCAGGATGTAACATAACAACAGGGTTGCAACCTAAAGGTTGAGAACCTCTGTTCTAAAAGAAATTTCATGTGTTAACTGAATCTTATAATTACTGACTAAAATTTTTGAGAGCAAAAATAATAAAAAGAAGGCGGCGCCTGTGGCTCAAAGGAGTAGGGCACCGGCCCCATATGCCAGAGGTGGTGGGTTCAAACCCAGCCCCAGCTAAAAAAAGAAAAATAATAATTAAAAAAAGACAAATTCAGAGAAAAAGAGAAGTTAGGGATATAGGCCCTAGGAAAAGACCTTCACTATAGTTTTGCATCTTTCTTTGTGGAATCACAGATCAATCTGAAAATGAACTTTTTTTTTTTTTTTTTTTTTTTTTTTTTGAGATGGAGCCTCAAGTTATCCCCCTGGGTAGAGTGCCATGGCATCACAGCTCACAGCAACCTCCAACTCCTGGGCTCAAGCGAGTCTCCTGCCTCAGCCTCCCAAGTAGCTGGGACCACAGGTGCCCGCCACAACGCCAGGCCATTTTTTGGTTGCAGCCATCATTGTTGTTTGGCGGGCCCAGGCTGGGGATTCGAACCTGCCACCTTAGGTGCATGTGGCTGGCGCCTTAGCTGCTTGAGCCACAGGCGCCAAGCCTGAAAATGAACTTTTACTGAGGGCACTGAAAAACCAAAGCATGCAATTATATAAAAGATACATACTTGATGTTATGTTTCAAATGTTACTAAAAGATTAAAAATGTCCCATGGTTTTATTCATTTTAATTCTCTTTGAAAAGCAACTAAAAGAAATGTGTATGGGCCACATCACCTGCACCACCTCCTGCTCAATAATGGAATCACATCTCTTTCCAAAACCTCTACATCTATTTAAGTTGCAGAGTGCAACCGTTTTACATCTTTACTAAATGGAAAGGGTTCAGAAATTATAGATATTGGGTGAGGAATACTAAAGGTGAGAGTTAATGTGTAAAATCTGTTAAAAAGCACACTGCCACTTGCTCCCAGTTCCCTGAAAACATAATGACATGAACAATGTTCTCTTAAAGTCTGAAGTAAAACTAGTTTTTAACCCTGAAAAAAGCTTGCGCTTGTAAAATTGCTATAATCACCTACGTTTCCTATACAGGCTAAAAATTTTGACTACTGTTTCAATGTGTCTAATTTTCATTGTGCCATGATTTTAAAAACTCCTCTTAGATAAATGGAAAACTGATTGGCATCAAGCCTTTAAAGTAGATTCAGGCTAAGACATTTCACCTGATCTAATCTTGTCTGTAAAGTGATTCGTCCTCCAGGAGAAGGCATCCGGCTTAGAGCTGCCTCAATCTGTTAACACAAAAAAATGTTTAAATGAAATTAGAAGAATTCTAATTACTGGCAGGGAGGTTTATCACACAGAATGGAAAGAAAAGATTTCAACCTAGTATTTTCTTATCCGTTTCCTCTTAACATAATTTCCCCCTGTCAATTAATAAGGACTTTAATAAGGACTGCAAAGCTCAAACATGTTTCCAGAGTAGCTTATATAGTACCCATTGTAATTTCTTGAGGCAGGTTGACTCAATAATTCCCTTCTGATTACTCCTTAAATTTAAACTTTAAGTTCAGGAAAGAAAGGTTTTTTATATTTTTGTTTTTACCTGGTCCTTTTCTTTAGTAAGTTCATCAAAAAATCGTTCCGTTTCAGCTAAGGTCCTAATTTTTGCTGTATATTCAAAATCATTACCCTGTGGTGTTACTGAAACAGGCTTACACTGTTCATAGCTAACTGATTTATTCTTCTCCCAGGCTGGTTTCACAGATACTTTCTTCACTTCATTTGGCAACGGTTCGGGGCAAGAACTATGATTAACATGGTTGTCGGTAGCTTTTTCTGAATACTTTTTTTCTGTCAAAGAGGAAAGAAACTTCTTATATTTCTTATCAATTTTTCCATAAGATTGCAGACATATTAAATATATTGCCCAACTTCACTCCCTGGAAATGGCTGCTATATAGCCCAAATAAATAATGAAAAGAGATACGATAATCAAGCATATTTGCTCAGTGCTTTTCCTCCAAAGAATTCTAAAAGCTTTGGCCTCGGTTTGACAATCTTCACAACTTCTTTAAATGAACTTAAGCAAACTTCATGTAAACATAAATGAACTTTAAGTAAACTTAAAGAAAAAAAGTTTAAAAACTAAACAACACATAACATTAAGTAGACATACACCAATACTAAAGAGTTAACATTTTGAGGGCCTACCGAAGTGATTTCATATACATTGTCTTATAACTTTATTCCAAACTTAAAATATGAGAAAAAAATTACCCAAAGCCTAAGTTGCACATAAATTGTAGAGTATAAAAGAATAAATGAACAAACAGTATGGCCCTGGTGATTAAACACTAACACTCCCTGTACCTCAGTTTCCCAACTTTTCAATGAGGATAACAACATTGACATAACAATATGAAGCATCATGAATGCTTATTTTTAGAGGTCCTTGGGTAGAAAAATATTTAAGTACAAGATATTATAAGATAATATTTAGAACCTTGAGAGATACCAGAATCTCAAAAATGACTAAAGCCATAACTAATAATTTTTTAGGAAAAGATACCTTCCGAGTCATCTAGAGGAAGAAACTGGAGTTGTTTTCTTGGATTGGTACGTTGTAATGTAGACACAGGAACAGTATCTAAATCATCCAAAAGTATATCAAATCTATTGAATGAAGCAAGTCACTTGTGAGAAAAAAATGTTAACTGTTTTTCCCTATGTCCACTAGAAAGATGAGCTGGCATCCAGTTAACTTACATATTTACATATTTTCTTTAAAGAAAGTTGGTTATATTATTTTCTAAAACAAATTTTATTTCTATTTTCTAACAAAAATTGTATTTACATACTAAGACTTAAAGCACTTACCCACACATTATCTCATGATCTTTCTAACAACCTTATAAAATAAGCAGGGCAGGTATTATTATCCCCGTTTTCTAGAAGAGGAAACTGAGGTTCAATGTGCTTAAGCCATCTCCCCATGAGCATATAGGGAGTTAGGTCTAGAACCAGGAACTATGTCCTTCCCACCACAGCACACACTGCTGCCCACAGGTCAGAGGACAGTTTTCTCAGAAGCACATTAAATATTCAGTTAGTGCCAGGGCCACACCAGCACAGCCCACTTTCTTAAATAATGGCTCAAAATTTTCCTTGTATCTTAAACTTTTCAGGAAAACAAATAACATTCTACATTCAAAAGCTAGATAGGGAATAGAAGAATAAGTATCCAATGAACTCAGCCCTACTATGAAACTAATTTATAGCTTTCATAGGAAAGCTATAACCCAATTATAGCCCAAGAATACGGGGAAAGGGGAGAGAGAAGGGAGGGGAGGGTGGAGGGTGGAGGGTGGGTGGAAGGAGGGTGATTGGTGGGATCACGCAAATGGTTCATCTTATAAGGGTACATGTAAATCTTTCTAAATGTAGAATATAAATGTCTTAACACAATAACTAAGAAAATGACATGAAGGCTATGTTAACCAGTTTGATGAAAATATTTCAAATTGTATATAAAAACAGCACAATGTACCCCATGATAGTATTAATGTACACAGCTATGATTTAATTAAAAAAAAAAGCTAGATAGGGTGCTGAGGTGGTATTTAAAATGTAGTAGTAGCAAGTTTACACAGTTAAAAAGTTTCATGTAATGTAGTACTTGATTTGTAGTATGACGTTGATTTAGATATTTACATGATTTAAATCTACAGCGTTCCCACTGACAACTGAAAAATTAGTGATAACTAGAGGCGTGAGTCAACATTTTAAAAGTCACTAATATATATAGTTTATTCTACAATTTTAAAGAACTTACCGAATTGGATTGCTTTCATTTTTGCTAAGTAGATGACTAAAACCTGGAGACAAATTTTCTTTAGGGGATCTCTTTGGACTATAAGCCACAGTCACTGGTGTTAACATAATCTCTCTCTTTGCTGAAGAAGAAAACAAAAAGGAAATATTCTTTTCCTTCTATATATGTTGTACATATACTGGCAGAGATAGTTCTTCAGTAGAGTAATTCTAATTATGAAAGAAATACAACTTTGTTGCAAAGTTGGAGAAAAACTTTGAGTATACAAAATAAAAAAAATTCATAATCCTAATATCCAGACAGGTAATGACTGTTAACATTTTAGTATATCAGAAGGTAGTTTCAGCACATTGACTCAAAACTGGTTTTTCAGGATTTTAGAAGTCGACTGGAAATAAGATGGAAACACCAGTGCAATAGTGAACATACCTATAAGAATCGACTCGGTGGTGCGAAAAATGGAAATTCAGCACACAGAAATTCAATGCTTAAACTTTAAAACCAAGCCTGTAATTAAAGCTATAGAAAAAAGGTGACATTTCTATTTGTATATATTAACCATGGGAGGGGAGATAGAAAAATGCTGAGATCTTGAGGTTAAATATATCAGAAGCATCTTTCCTTTTTTTTCAGAAGCACCTTTTCTTTTCAGACTAGTTTGAACTAACAAACGTTAATAACTTAGACAGCAGTCTACTATCTCAACAATTTTGTCTTTTTTTTTTTTTTTTTTTTTTTAAGACAGAGCCTCAAGCTGTCCCCCTGGGTAGAGTGCTATGGCTTCACTGCTCACAGCAACCTCCAACTCCTGGGCTCAAGCAAGTCTACTGCCTCCGTCTCCCAAGTAGCTGGGACCACAGGTGCCCGCCACAATGCCCGGCTATTTTTTGGTTGCAGCCATTATTGTTGTTTGGTGGGTCCGGGCTGGATTCAAACCCGCCACCTTAGGTGTATGTGGCTGGTGCCTTAGCCGCTTGAGCCATAGGCACCGAGCCATATCTCAACAATTTTGAAGGAATATTAGTTGCAAACAATTTACCAATACAAAAAAAATCTCACTTTAATAAACTTGAGGGTTTTTTCCATTATATTCATAGTATTTGTGTGACAGGCAATTTCACTTATTGAATAAGATTGTATGTAAAGACAGTGTGCTCAGAGTACTCAACTAGGTGCTAAGAAAAGTACAAAAGAAATAGGAAACACTGTGAGCAACTCAGATGTCATGCTTGAGCCCAAGAGATGTATAATCTAATTCTTACTTGGAATGCTTGATTTACGATTTGAAGGTGGTAAAGATGATGATCTCTGGGAGGCAGAATTAAGTCTCTTTTGTCTCTGTTGGGCACATTTCTCTGGGGAACGACTTGCATTGACTGAAGTTTCAGTTTGGCGAGGATTCACTGATTCTATACCAGATGATAAAAAAAAAAAAAATCATAGCAAGCCTAAGCTTTGTTTGTCTACCTTCTTAATAGGTGGTGACACCATGCAAAACCCTCAAGTAGACTTGGTGCTGCTCAAAACATCTCTTGTCACTATCTAGTGTAGGCGTCCTCAAACTATGGCCCGGGGGCCACATGCAGCCCACCTAGGACATTTATCCAGCCTGCAGGGTGTTTTTGCAGCTGCTGCTTGTCCTGCTTAGCAGCCAACTCGTCCCAGGGCCCGCAGTCTATTTAAAAAGGGCCCCTGTTTAAAAAGTTTGAGGACCCCTGATCTAGGGCATAATGATTATCTGCAAAAGTATGTTTAAAAAAGTGCTTGATGAAGAAGATGTGGTAATTTATAATAAATTCATCCTGGTTCCTCTCCCCACCATTTAAAATTGGCATTCAAGGTGATTTTTCAAAAGAGTTTAATTTTAGAAAGCAGGTTACTAATTTATTTACTAGGTGATGCAACATCAAAGATGTTGATGGTATGACTGAACAAGTAAGCACAGCAGAAAGTAAAAGGAGAGAAAAATACTATCGATCTAGATCTGTGGAAAAACACAGAATTGAAGATATTTCTTATCTACAGATGCTCAGTAACTCAGAAAGGGAATAACAGGAAATGTTCTATCTCACCTCATGAATACCAAACATCTGTCACAACTGTGTTATGTCCCAGTAAGAAAAACTAATGGAGAAATTTTTCAAGTATCCTTAAGAATGCTATGTAAGTCTATTTATTTATTTTTTTGAGACAGAGTCTCACTATGTTGCCCTCAGAGGCGTGCCGTAGCATCACAGCTCACCGCAACCTCCAACTCTTGGGCTTAAGTGATTCTCTTGCCTCAACCTCCCAAGTAGCTGGGACTACAGGCACCCACCACAACCCCCGACTATTTTTTACTGCAGTTGTCATTGTCGTTTTTTCAGCAGGCCCAGGCTGGGTTCGAACCTACCACCCTCCATGTATGTGGTTAGTGCCATAGCCACTGAGCTATAGGCGCCGAGCCATGTAAGCCTTTTTAATAATCAAAGTGTAAGATGCAATTTGCTTGTATAAAAGGAACATGTTATGGCTCAGCGACTGTGGCTCAAGCGGCTAAGGCGCCAGCCACATACACCTAAGGTGGCAGGTTCGAATCCCCAGCCCGGGCCCGCCAAACAACAATGATGGCTGCAACCAAAAAATGGCCGGGCGTTGTGGCGGGCGCCTGTGGTCCCAGCTACTTGGGAGGCTGAGGCAGGAGACTCGCTTGAGCCCAGGAGTTGGAGGTTGCTGTGAGCTTGATGCCATGGCACTCTACCCAGGGGGATAGCTTGAGGCTCCGTCTCAAAAAAAAAAAAAAAAAAAAGGAACATGTTATGCCAAAAGTGTGATAAACTATTAACTAGGGTATTCAGTTATCTATGAGGTAAAGGTGAAGCAACAGTAATTTAAAGTGATATAAATGGGGGGAAGAAAAAATATCTGATTAAAAGGAAATACTCACTATTTGAGGTGTCTTCTTTCTCTGTTTGTGTCCCCCAATTTTTAAATATTTTTTCTTCATCAAGTTCCTGCAAAGCTTTCATGATTGGTGCATCTGAAATCTCTCTTTGGTTTTTCATTAACAAACTTGTTGGTGAACTTCCAGATGAAGAATCCTTTTCCGGAGGGGAATGGTACCTTAAATAATAATTGTAAGACATACAGTGCTGGGAACTGCATGCAGTATGTCCTCCAAACACACATGTTGAAGCCTTCATTGTGATAGTATTTGGAGGCAGGGCCTTGGGGAGCTAATTAGGGTTAGATGAGACCATGAGAGTGATGGAATTAGTGCCCTTACAAAAAGAAGAGACACAAAAGCTCTCTGGGAACACACACCAAAGGAAGCCAATGTGAGGAAAAGGGCCCTCACTGAGAACTCAGCCAATGCCAGCACCCTGATCTTGTACTTCTAGCCTCCAGAACTGAAGAGATAAATGTTGATTGTTTATGGCTCAGTGCCCGTAGCACAGTGGTTACAGCACCAGCCACATACACCGAGGGTGGCAGGTTTGAACCCAGCCTGGACTAGCTAAACAATGACAACTGCAACAAAAAAAATAGTCGGGCATTGTGGCCAGTGCCTATAGTCCCAGAAATTTGGGAGACTGAGGCAAGCAAATCACTTGAGCCCAAGAGTTTGAGGTTGCTATGAGCTGTGATGCCACAGCACTCTAACAAGGGCAACATAGTGAGACTCTGTCTCAACAACAACAAAAAGTTAGTTTTTGTTTTTTTTTATAAGACAGAGCCTCAAGGTGTCCCCCTGAATAGAGTGCTGTGGCATCATAGCTCACAGCAACCTCCAACTTCTGGGCTTAAGCAAGTCTCCTGCCTCAGCCTCCCAAGTAGCTGGGACCACAGGCACCCGCCACAGAGCCCAGCTATTTTCTGGTTGCAGCCATCATTGTTGTTTGGCAGCCAGGCTGGCTTCGAACCCGCCAGCTTAGGTGTATGTGGCTGGTGCCTTAGCCACTTGAGCCATAGGCACTGAGCCAAAAAAGTTAGTTATTTAAGCCACCCAGTCAATGGTAATTTCTTAAAGCAGCCTAAGCTAAGACGCATAGTTTGTTACAGGCATCCTCAAACTACAGCCCATCTAGGACATTTATCCGGCCCGCGGGGTGTTTTTGCTGCTGCTGCCTGTTCTGCTTAGCAGCCGACTCATCCCGGGGCCTGCAGTCCAGCCCTCCAACGGTCTGAGAGACAGTGAACTGGCCCCCTGTTTAAAAAGTTTGAGGACCCCTGGCTTAATGGGATTGTTAGGAGACTAACATGAGAATTGACGATCATACTCCACAATGAATATGTATGCTTCATAACACAAATCAATTACAACTGAAACTGCATACAGTGCTTTCCAATCCTAGCAACATCCTAGCACATACAAAAATATTTGTGTAGCACCCTGGAGTAATGGCTGAGGTTGCTTACAGAGGCTCAGGCTATCCAGATGGTGAGAGGACCAACACCTCATCCTAACTGTAAGCCCCATACTATGTCACTGAGCACAGTGGGGAAGCTGTGCAGAGCTCATGAAAGTAATATACCCCCAAAGTACCAGCCTTTCAAAGTAAAATAAAAATTAGGTCATCAACATGAAGATATTAAAGAAGCAAAGAGATGGCTTCCTGAATATTTAAAGGTAATTGAAATCTCTAACAAAACAAGTCATTCCTAAACAGAATCTTTGGCAAAGTTGTCTTACCCAGGGACACAGGTTTCCTCCAGCTGGTCATTTACTCTACTGTCTGAGATGTCCAAAGGCTGGCCAGTAAAGATGGAATACTCTGCGCCTGGAATTAGCCACTTGCGCCTGCTGACGTCTGAAGTTGCGAGCGTGCTATTGGAAAGAGAAACGTCTGGGCAGCTGCAAGGTCCACCTTCAATTCAGACTGCATGTGTAAGTAAAATGCTCTTTTCTCAAACATTTACATATTTGTGCAGTAATTTATTTATTTATTTTTTCTTTCTTTTGAGACAGAGCTTCAAGCTGTTGCCCTGGGTAGAGTGCCATGGCCTCACAGCAACCTCCAATTCCTGGGCTTAAGCAATTCTCTTGCCTCAGCCTCCCAAGTAGCTGGGACTAAAGGCGCCTGCCACAATGCCCAGCTATTTTTTTGGTTGTAGTTGTCATTGTTGTTTCGCAGGCCCACGCTGGATTTGAACCTGCCAGCTCTGATGTATGTGGCTGGCACCTTAGCCGCTTGAGCTACAGGCGCCAAGCCTTATTTATTTATTTATTTATTTATTGCTAGGGCTGGGTTTGAACCTGTCACCTCCAGCATATGGGACTAGCACCCTACCCCTTTGAGCCACAGGCACTGCCGTATTTTTTTTTTTTTTGAGACAGTGTCTTACTATGTCACCCTCGGTAGAGTGCCATGGTGTCACAGCTCACAGTAACCTCAAACACTTGGGCTTAAGTGCTTATCTTGCCTCAGCCTCCCAAGTAGCTGGGACTACAGGCGCCTGCCACAATGCCTGGCTATTTTTGTTATTGTTGTTGTCATTGTTTAACAGGCCTGGGCCAGGTTTGAACCCACCAGCCCCGGTGCATGTGGCCAGTGCCCTAACCACTGAGCTACAGGCACTAAGTCTATTTGCGCAGTAATTTAAAAACCACATGTAGGCTCAAGTGGCTAAGACGCCAGCCACATACACCTAAGGTGGCAGATTCAAATCCAGCCTGGGCCTGCCAAAACACCAATGACGGCTGCAACCAAAAAATAGCTGGGCACTGTGGCAGGCGCCTGTGATCCCAGCTACTTGGGAGGCTGAGGCAGGAGACTCGCTTGAGTCCAGGAGTTAGAGATTGCTGTGAGCTGTGATGCTACAGCACTCTACCCAGGGGGAGAGCTTGAGGCTCTGTCTCAAAAATAAATAAATAAATAAATAAAATAAAAACCATATGTAAAAATGTATTTTAGATATAATAGACCATAGGTAACACTTCCCTACACTGACCACCTCAAGTTGACCTAATTTTCATAGAAATGCACCACATGTGCATATTATTATCCTAGGCGTAAGTCCTTATGACCATACAGCCATCTATCTCTGTATGTTGCCTAGTTTGTTACAGTCCCTTGGGTGGTCAACTTATAGTGGTTCGACTGTATATGAATTCTATTTTATGGTTTTAAGATTCAACTGAATTGTTATTTTAGATTTCTGTTACTCCCAAATATTTCAGAATCCCAGTTAAGATTCAGGTACTCCAGGCTGTGAACATCCCCCAGCTGCCTCCTACTGCGCTCTACACGCCACTTACACCCCGACAGTAGCTGAGGATAGGGACATGACTCAGGATTGCCCTTCTTGTTTCTTTCATATCAGCACCACCCAATGGAACTTTCTGCAAAGTCTGCACTGTCCAATAAGTCACATGTTGCTACTGAACACATGAAATGTGTCTAGTGAAACTGAAGAACCAATATTTAAATGTTACTTAAATTTTTTTGGTAAAATGGTATTTAATTTTAACAGTGAAAGTTATTAGTATCAAAATGGAGTCACTAATGTCAAATTCACAAAATGGAGCCAGAAGGCCTTGAAAGACAAGGCCTCACACACATATGCCTATTATGGAAACTATGTAGGAATTTCTCAAAACCACACTATTCTAGATAAGCCACTTGCACAAGAATACGCAAAAGGGCTGTCTTCACCAACAAGCTAACACCAGCTCCTGTGACAAGCCCTAGGAGCCGGTGGTTTTGTTTGCAAACGCCTACATGGGTTTATCTTTAAAAGCTTCCCCTTCACCAGATACAGAGGCTCACATCAGTAATCCTAGTACTCTGGGGGGGCCGAGGCAGGTTGATTGCCAGAGCTTCAGTTTGACACCAGGCTGAGCAAAAGTGAGAACCCATCTCTACTAAAAAAAATAGAAAAATTAGCCGGGCATTGCGGCGGGCACCTGTAGACCTTGCTACTTTGGAAGCTGAGGCAAGAAGAATACTCAAACCCAGGAGTTTGAGGTTGCTGTGAGCTATGATGACATGGCAGTTTACCCAGGTGACAGAGCGAGACTCTTGTCTCAAAACAATAAAAAGAAAACAAAAACAGCTTCCCTTCTGCAACCCCTTTGGACTTGCCTATGGTTCACCACAGCACATATACCCCAGACTGCAATCTCCTACTATCCCCAAGTACACTCTTTGCTTTGGAGAGAGTTTAATCTCTCTGTAGCTCATTCTAGGTTGACATGATTAATTTTAGCAGTCCCATGTAGCTATGGATACAACTGTATTGAACAATGCTGTCTAGACCATTACTTGCCCCGATTTTATGAAAACCCTGCTTATCTGAGGCTCACACCATCATGCTAACCCTGGTCACATCCTCCATACCTACTCTTTCTGTCATTCTATGCAACTTCACGAGTTGCCCTTGACCTCTGTCCAGTTCTGTGACTCTCCACTCTTCCTCAGTCAGCTACCCCAAAGGTACTCACTGAACTTCATCACCAGAGAACATACTTCCTCTTAGGAAGCCAGTAATCTCAAGATTCTGCTTCTGTTCTCCCAGTGCATGCACTCAAGCATGGGCACAGCGGTAAGCCCAGGAACCTTGGCTTCAGGCATTCTGTTCATGACCCACCTACCTGCACTGGCTCCCCTTTGCCCACTTTGAAGTCCATGCTCATGATGATTACTAATTGTCTTATTGCCTTGACTCCTTTCTTCTCTCATCTTTCTTTTTCTTTCTTTTTATTTTTTTGAAACAGAGTCTCACTTTGTTGCCCTGGCTAGAGTGCCATGACAGCATAGCTCACAGTAACCTCAAACTCTTAGGCTTGAGCAATCCTTTTGCCTCAGCCTCCCAAGTAGCTGAGACTATAGGCATATGACACTACATCTGGCTAGTTTTTCTGTTTTTAGTAGAGATAGGATCTCCCTCTTAGGAGATAGCTTAGGCCTGTCTCAAATTCCTGAGCTCTAGTAATCCACCCACCTTGGTGTCCCAGAGTGCTATGATTACAGGTCTAGGCTGCTATGCCTGGCCTTTCTTTTTTTTTTTTAAGGCTAGTCAACTGAGGCAGTCTCAGTTCTGAGTGGAGAAGGGACTAAGAAATCTGTAACTGCTCCCCTCTCACCTTTCAACACACCTGACTGCAGCAAAACCTAGGCCTGGCTGACTACAATTGTACTTCATGGCTACACCCCTATAGTTAAGCTCTGCTGGAAATAAAGTCACCCAGCTGTGCAGACTCATGGTCATCTCAGGTGGACACCCCAAAGTGCCTTCCCGTAATCAATGAGCTCTGGATTCTCCAAATGAGACTACCTTACACCTGTCTACTCCACCCCCACCAGACCTCCCAGCCCATGTTCACTATCAGGTAAAACCTTTTGATTGAACTTTAAGAAAAGTTCTGGTGGCTCGGCGCCTGTGGCTCAAGCAGCTAAGGCGCCAGCCACATACACCTAAGCTGGCGGGTTCGAAAACAGCCCGGGCCCGCCAAACAACAATGACGGCTGCAACCAAAAAATAGCCGGGCGTTGTGGCGGGCGCCTGTGGTCCCAGCTACTTGGGAGGCGGAGACAGAAGACTCGCTTGAGCCCAGGAGTTGGAGGTTGCTGTGAGCTGTGATGCTACAGCACTCTACCCAGGGGGACAGCTTGAGGCTCTGTCTCAAAAAAAAAAAAGAAAAGAAAAGTTCTGGCCAGGCACAGTGGCTCATGCCTATAATTCTAGCACTCTGGGAGGCCAAGGCAGTTGGATAAACTGAGCTCAGGAGTTTGAGCCCAGCCTGAGCAAACAGAGATCTGATCTCTGCCAAAAATAGAAAAACTAGTCAGGTGTTATGGCAGGTACCTGTAGTCCCAGATACTTAGAAGTGTGAGACAAGAAGATTGCTTTAGCCCAAAGTTTGAGGTTGCTGTGAGTTATGATGCCATAGCACTCAATCCCAGGGCAACTAATACTATCTCAAAAAAAAAAAAAAAAAAAGTTCTTCAAGAAGACAACTCTTTTCTTCTGTCCCTTTTTACAACCACATAGTATAAGAGCTCCCTTATCCATATTTACTTAGAGAGTAATCCCAGTTCCTCTTTTCTTCAATTTTTAAATCAAACCTTCTTAGAAAATGACAAAGAATTACAACAAGCACCAACTCATCCATTCCCAGTTTTAACAGATGCTAAGATCTTGCCATACTTGTTTTTAATTGTAAGACATGACATTTTAAGGGTATAATGTACATATCTTTTTAATGTTGCTTTCTACTCAACATTATATTTAAGATTTATCTCTTAATACATATAATTCCATCATTTTAATCATTTATCTTCAGTATGACTATACTTATCCTTTCCTTTGGTTTGTGGATATTTAGTTTCTAATATATCACCTTTCAACAATGCTAAAATTAATGTATGTAGAATTTCTCTAATATCTAAAAATCAAACTGTGGAATTTGGGGCATGTACATCATTCTTTCTGGATATTGCTACATAGGTCTGCAGATGAGCTGTAACAATTTTCAGTCAACTCTGAGAGTTCCTATTTATTTGAGTATCTTTGCCAAACTTCAGAATGATGAGGGTTTTTTTTTTTTTTTTTGAGACAGAGGTTTGCTCTGTCACTGAGGCTAGTGTGCAGTAGGATCATAACTTACTACAACCTCCAGCTCTGGGGCTCCAACAAGCAATCTTCTTGCCTCAACCTCCCAAGTAACTGGAACCACAGGCACATGCCATCAAGTCTAGCTAATTTTTTTTTTTTTTTTAGTCAGAACCTCAAGCTGTTGCCCCTGGGTAGAGTGCCATGGCATCACAGCTCACAGCAACCTCCAACTCCTGGGCTTAAGCGATTCTCTTGCCTCAGCCTCCCAAGTAGCTGGGACTATACGTACCTGCCACAACGTCCAGCTTTTTTGGTTGTAGTTGTCATTATTGTTTTTTGGCAGGCCCAGGCTGGATTTGAACCCGCCAGCTCTGGTGTATGTGGCTGGCACCTTAGCCACCTGAGCTATAGGTGCCAAGCCAGCTGATTTTTTTTATATTTTGTAGAGATCCAGTCTCGTTATCACCCAGGCTGGTCTTGAATTCCTGATCTCAAGCAGTCCTCTAGCCTGGGCCTCCCAAAGTGCACAGATTACACAATTGAGCCATTGCTCTTGGCTTGAATGACCAGATTTTAAGTTTAGACAGGCATCCTCAAACTAAAGCCCGTGGGCCACATGCGGCCTGCCTAGGACATTTATCTGGCCCACCAGGTGTTTTTGCCACGGCTGCCTGTCCACTGCCCATCCTGCTTAGCAGTCAACTCGTCCTGGGGCCTGCAGTCTGGTCCTCCAATGGCCTGAGGGACAGTGAACTGGCCCCCTGTTTTTTTTGTTTTTTAACTTTTTATTTATTTATTTGTCATTTTTGACCGGGGCTGGGTTTGAACCCGCCACCTCCAGCATATGGGACCGGCGCCCTACCTTTTTGAGTCACAGGTGCCGCCCTGGCCCCCTGTTTAAAAAGTTTGAGGACCCCTGGTTTAGCCTATCTAATAGTGTGAAGAGTATCCTATCATTATAATTTACGTTTTTCTGATTATTCATAACAGTGAGGACTTTTTTTTTTTTTGAGATAGTTTCACTTTGTCACCCTCGATAGAATGCCATGGCATCATAGCTCACCCTTGGGCTCAAGTGATCGTCTTGCCTCAGGCTCCAAAGTAGGTGGGACTAAGCACCCACCACAATGCCCAGCTATTTTTTAGAGACGGAGTCTTTACTCTTGCTCAGTCTGGTTTTGAACCCATGAGCTCAAGCAATCTACCTGCCTTGGCCTCCCAGAGTGCTTGGGATTATAGGCGTAAGCCACCAGCACTTTTTCATTTTTATTAGCCATTTAGGTTTCTTTTTCTGTCATCTACTTGTTCATACTCTTTTACCATTTTTCTACTGAGAAGCTTGTCTTTTCCTTATCAATTTGTAAGAGCTCTTTCATATTATGGATGTTCATCCTTTATTCACTCCTGTTAATTTTAAAAATATAAAATACCTCAAGCACACATAGACATACAGGTTAATAGTCATGCACTGACCATGCAGCTTTAGAAAATTGTGTTTCTTTGTTATAGGTCCTTTGGATTTTTATAACAAATAAGGCAACACTATATAGATACAACTAAACTCCCTACTGACCTCTCCACCCATCCTCTCCTCCTCTAAAACAATGGTTTATACAAAATATGCACGTGGCATTCCCAAGCATGTTTTTATATTTTTACTACGTTCGTATGGGCCCGTAAGATTTGCAGAACTATTTAACACGCTAAAGTTAATATAAACAGTATCCTATTTTTTCTACAACCAGTTTTTTGTTGTTCCATATTATGTTTTTAAGATTAATCCGTGTTGACAGTCTAGTTCAGGGGTCAACAAATTTTGGCTGTATAGGGCCAAATAGTAAATATTTCAGGTTTTATGGGCTAGACATATCCATTGTAACTACTCAACTTTGCTAAGTAGCAATAGACAATATGTAAATGAATATACTTGTTCATGCATTAGTTACTAATAAACTATTAATGAACACTGAAATTTGAATTGCATACAATTTTTATGTGTCATGAAATATTCTTTGATTTTTTTTCCCAAACATTTAAAAATATAGACACCATTGTTTACTGAGGGGCCTTACCCAAAAAGGCAGGCTGGATGTGGCCTTTAGGATAGTCTGCCAACCCCTGCCCTACACTGCATTACCACACTACCCAAGCATATGCATCAGTACATCACAGTAGTATCCATTTTTTTTTTCTGAGACAGAGTCTCACTATGTTGCCCTCAGTAGAGTGGCATACAGCTCACAGCAACCTCAAATTCTTGGGCTTAAGTGATTCTCTTGTCTCAGTCTCCCAGGTAGCTGGGACTACAGACACCCGCCACAATGCCCAGCTATTTTTTTGTTGCAGTTGGTTAGCTGGCCCAGGCCGGGTTCAAACCCGTGAGCCTTGGTGTATGTGGCTGGTGTTGTAACAACTGTGCTATGGCTGCCAAGCCATAGTAGTATCCATTTTGCAGCTACTAGACATTCAGGTTGTTGTCACTCACTCCCATGTGATCTGAATGGGCTTCTATCACTCTACCCAAAATGTTCTCTTCCAGGTCATCAACAGCCTCTAGGTTGCGAAGACCTTTCAGTCTTCACCTTGATCTCTCAGTGGCATTGTGATATGATACCTACATTGGTTTTCGTCCACAGTTCCTGGCTCATAACGTCCACAACCCTTGTAACAGTAAACAGAATCTCTTTTTCTAAACTTCTCCTGCCCTCCTATTACCAGCCCATGGAAGAACTTTAATCTGATTGTGACTCATAAGATTCTCATCTCAGAGGGGGTCTTGCCCAATACCCTGGAGGAAGGAATATCATACGAAGAAGCCAAAAGAATCTGGACAGACAGATATTGCTAGGCTTAGATCCTATCTATTTTGTGCAGCCACATTTCAAAATGGTTGTCCATGCTTTAATGATACCTATCCAAAGAAGTCCCCATAAAGTGGCCCATAGTGGGCCAGGTGTGGTGGTTTGTGCCTGTAATCCTAGCACGTTAGGAGGCCAATGCAAGAGGATCACTTAAGGCCAGCTTGAAACCAGCCTGGGCAACATGGCAAGACTCCATCTCTACAAAAAAAAAATAAGCTAACCAGGTATGTTAATGCAGGCATCCTCAAACTACGGCCTGCAGGCTACATGCGGCCCGCCTAGGGCATTTATCCGGCTGTCGGGTGTTTTTGCCACCATTTCCTGTCCTGCTTAGCAGCCGACTTGTCCCAGGGCCTGAAGTTTGGCCCTCCAACAGTCTGAGGGACAGTTGAACTGGCCCCCTGTTTAAAAAGTTTGAGGACCCTTGTGCTAGTGCATGTCTATAGTCCCAGCTACTTGGGAGGCTGAGGCAGGAAGACTGCTTGAGCCCAGGAGCTGGAGGTTACAGTGAGCTATGATGACATCATTGTACTCTAGCCCAGGCAACAGAGACTCTGTCTTTACAAATAAATAAAAGGCCCAAAGTGTCGGAGTTGGGGGGCAGTCTTGGGCATCAAGCCCTTAGCCTATGGGATCTGACACTATCTGTGGGGAGATAATGTCAAAACTGAACTGGCAGACACCCACCTCTTGTCTGCCACAGGATTGCTTCCTTACTTGCTGAGGGGAGAAATACCCACACATTTTGAGGTCACAAATTCTTCTGTGCCGATTATTGTGTTGGTATCAGAGCAGAGGAAAAACACAGTTTGAGTTCTTCCATTACACCCTGGTGACTGCTTCAGTTTTCCCCCTCATTTCCCAGCAGCTTTTTCTCAGATGCCTTTGGCAAGTCTTATATACCCAACAGCAAAATGCTGGGGTTCCTGTCCTAGGCCCACTTTATACTAAACATGCTCAATTTCCACCTATCCTATAGATTTAAGTCATCTAAAAGTAGATGACTCCAAAATTTATAGTTCCAGATAAAACCTTATTTCTAAGCTCCAAACTCAAGTTTATACTTGCCTATTTAATTTCCACTTGGAATCCACATGAATCTCTAACAAATATATTCAAGATGGAAATTCTGATCTCTTCTCTACTTCAGTATGTGGCTCCTTTAGTTGTGCAGGTAGAAACGAAAGAGTTGCCAGGCATGGTGACTCATGCCTATAATCCCAGCACTTGGAAGACCAAGGTGGGTGGATTATCTGAGCTCAGAGGTTTTTTTTTTTTTTTTTTTT
>NW_003852494.1:3607293-3613039 GCF_000181295.1 Otolemur garnettii
AAAAAAAAAAAAAAACTTTAAAAAGCTGAACAAAATCTGGAAAAACAGAAAAGCAGGGGGGCAGCTGTGGCTTAAGGAATAGGGCGCCAGCCCCATATACCAGGTATGGCGGGTTCAAGCCTGGCCCAAACCAAAACTGCAAAAAAGAAAAAAAAAAAACAAAACATTAAAATCTACAAAGGAATAGAGTGTTTTATATACTGAAACTGAAGGAAAAGTGAACAAATAGACTTATGTAAAAACATTTTAAATAAATTTAAATACAAATAAACATATACTTAAGTTAAAATAAAATTCAAGTACCAAATCACAGTCTATCTTTTTTTTTTTTTTTTTTGAGAAAGAGTCTCACTTTGTCACCCTCAGTTGAGCACTGTAGTGCCATAGCTGACAGCAACTTCAAAGTTTTGGGCTCAAGCAATTCTCTTGCCTCAGCCTCCCTAGTAGCTGGGACTATAGGCACCCACCACAACGCCTGGCTATCTTTAGAGATGGGGTCTCGCTCTGGCTCAGGCTGGTCTCAAACCTGAGAGTTCAGTCCACCTACCTCGGTCTCCCAGAGTGCTAGGATTACAGGTGTGAGCCACTAGGCCCAGCCTACATTCTATCATGTTTAATTCTAATATGTATACATTCAGGAATACAAAGTCTAATAAGTAGCATTTTCAAAAGAGAAAGCAGCTGAACTTTCAAAAACAGCTATTATAAGAAACTTCCTAATTTTTAAAAGAGGCAGAGGCTAAAATATCACCAACTATTCTCAACCTATAGATTGTCATGTTCAGAATGAAAGCCTATTTTCAAGTTTACCAACAGATAATAACTACTCTAGCCAAATAGCTCTTTTGCAGATATCCTAGCATTCCTTCCTTCTACTCTTATATTTTGTGTTATGTTTTCTTGGTTTTTGTTTTGTTGTTGTTTTTTTTTTGAGACAGAGTCTCATTCTGTCCCTCTAGGTAGGGTGCTGTGGTGTCACAGCTCGAAGCAACCTCAAACTCCTCAACTCAAGCAGTCCTCCTGGCCTCAGTCTCCCTGAGTAGCTGTGACTATAGGTGTCCGCCATGACTCATGGCTAGTTTTTCTATACTTAGTAGAGATGGGGTCTCACTCTTGCTCAGGCTGGTCTCGAACTCCTGACCTCAAAGGATCCACTTGCCTTAGCTTTACAGAGTGCTAGGATGACAGGCCTGATCCACCATGCCTGGTCTGGCATAGTATTTTCTTTCTGGAACTCAAAAATAATTCAGTGAACTAGACTATTTCTTAAAGTTCTTTCCAATGGTGAAATATCATTTAGATTTTATCTATATTGAGAAAATACATGTCTGGGGAAATGCACATGTCTGACACACAACTATCTAGACATTCTAGTCACTTAAAGATCCTGTTAAAAGGCACATGCAGTAGTATTCTAGTAGTCCCAGATACTCAGGAGGCGGAGGCTGAGGCTAGAGGATCTCTCTCTTTTTTTGGGGGGGGGTAATTTTTGGTCGGGGCTGGGTTTGAACTCACTACCTCTGGTATATGGGGCCAGAGCCCTACTCCTTTGAGCCACAGGCACTGCCCTAGAGGATTTCTTGAAGCCAGGAATTAATGGCTAGCTTGGATGACATAGTGAGACCCTATCTCTTTAAAATACAAACAAACAAACTAAAAGGAATCTTGTTTGGTTAAAATCAAATATACTTCTCCACCAGGGAAAGATTAGGATAAAACTAATTCTCAAACTGCTTAAAAATCCTCAAGAAAAACTTTTTTTCCATCATTTTCAATACACATAAAAGTACAATTAAAGGTATTTGACCATTAGTAAGATTTTACCTTTTCAAATCAGAAATCTGAGTATGTGCATCAAGCAATTTATTCTCTGTTGTATTTAATGTATCCTATAAAAACAAGGGAAAATTTTACGTAATGGAAGACAAACATTAAGATGAATACTTTTATTTTAAAATGCATAAAATAAAACTCATCTATGCCTAAACCACCAAGCTACAAATTACTCAACCAGTATGGCATCAGCTGGAGAGCCAGTACAGATAATTTCAAGGAAAACAAAAGCAAAACTCCGGACTATACATATAGCTCTGTGTAAGTCTCCTGTGCAGTAGGTGTAGCCCATTATGCTTTGCTTAATTAGAAACAATCCTGTGTTAAGATGAATATATTTTAATCACAAACTTGCCTAAAAACTCAGTAGAATAATAAATACAGTAAACCTAATTTTCATAGACCAGATATGTGCCATATGTACATGTCAGTACAGTAGGCCTATCTCCTTATATTGACTACCTGCATGTGTTGACCAGTTTGTTATAGTTCCTTGGGTGGTCACCTTACAGAGGTTCTGACATACTTTCAATGATGTAATATGCTCCTGAACCCTCAGAACTTTCAGGTGCCTAGCTATGCAGACCTCTCACTAACATTAAATAACCACAGCCCTGCACTTCATGCACTAGAAATACTTGAACCCTGCTTATAGCATTATTGTAGTGCTTCAGGAAACTTAAATATGCATTTCCCAAAGAATTCAAACATAATCAATAAACAATCCCACAAAAAGCTACTGCTTTTGGGGCAGCGCCTGTGGCTCAAGGAGTAGGCCACCGGCCCCATATACTGGAGTTGGCCGGGTCAAACCCAGCCTCAGCAAAAAAAAGAAAAGAAAAAGTAGCCCACTCCAAAAAGCTGCCCAAAACTTAAAGGGGCAAATGCTCCAATAGGAAGGATTTGACTTGGAACATCAACACCTACTTCTAATAAAGCGGTTTATTTAAACAAACAAAAAAAAAGCTACTGCTTTGATATTTAAAACTATATTTAAACAATTATTTGCATCTATATGGTACCCTATACTCTTCTAAACAATTGCCTCTCAAATGGAATAATCATTCAATAAAATTTGATTAATGAATCTAATAAAATGTGTGAGATACATAAGGCAGATACTTGAAAATAAGCATACTGGCTCAGCGCCTGTGGCTCAAGTGGCTAAGACGCCAGCCACATACACCTAAGGTGGCGGGTTAGAATCCAACCTGGACCCGCCAAACAACAATAATGGCTGCAACCAAAAAAAAATAGCCGGGCATTGTGGCGGGCATCTGTGGTCCCAGCTACTTGGGAGGCGGAGGCAGAACACTTGCTTGAGCCCAGGAGTTGGAAGTTGCTGTGAGCAGTGAAGCCATGGCACTCTACCCAGGGTGATAGCTAATGGCCCAGAGTGGTGACTCACACTTGTAGTCCCAGCTCTCTGGTAGGCCAAGGCAGGAGGATCCCCTTGAGCTCAGGATTTCAAGACCAACCTGAGCAAGAGCAAGATCCCATCTCTACTAAAAATAGAAAAACTAGCCAGGCATGGTAGTGAGTGTCTATAATCCCAGCTACTCGGGAGGCTGAGACAAGAGGATCGCTTGAGCCCAGGAGTTTAAGGTTGCTGTGAGCTATGATGCCAAGGCACTTCATCCAGGGCAACAGAGTGAGACTCAGTCTCATAAAATAAAAAAACAGAAAGGGCTACGCTCCTGTAGATCAGTGGTTAGTGCACCGGCCAGCCACCATGCACCGGGACTGGTGGGTTCAAAACCTGCTAAACAAACAACAACAACAAAATAACTGGTGTTGTGGCAGGGGCATGTAATCCCAGCTACAAGGGAGGCTGAGACAAGAGAAGTGCTTGAACCTAAGAGTTTGAGGTTGCTGGGAGCTGTGACGCCAAGGCACTCTACTGAGAGCGACATAATGAGACTCTGTCTCAAAAAAAAAAGAAACCAGAAAATGGCTACAAGGGGTGGAGAAAGAGGAGAAAGGGAGAAAGGAGGCAGAGGAAGAAGGGTAAGATCTCTTGATCCCTACTCCAATGCGTTTGCCCCCATGTAAAATCTAGAACACAAACAATCACCCGTTACCTTTACTCGTCCATGTTCTTTTCCAAGGGACTCATATTCTTCTAATAGCTACAAGGAAAAACAAAGAATTACAGCACAAAATTAAACATTATTCTATTAACTGAGGGACAGTCTACAAAATGACTATACCCATCAAAAATGCCAATGTTATGAAAAAGAAAAGTTAACTCAGAACTGGTGAGTGTGTATAAAGGGAACAAGACAATTCCTGAGCTTGATCTTGAAAGTTTTCCATAAGTTTGAAATTATTTCAAAATAAAAACTAAGACAAAATCATTTACTATTAATGCCCTTTAAATTATTTTGACTAAAATTTATTTGCATTGTTCTTTTATGAATTAATGCATATTACTTTTTTGCTAAGGACTGTTCAGGAGACAGGTGAGAAGACACAGGAGAAACCCAAGAATAAGTGAGGAAGGGAAACAAAGGCAAGAAAGAGAAATGACTAAGAAAAAGTCTTCAAATCGCCAGAGCCTGGCTAGTAGGTCCCAGGCAAGAGAATGGAACATTTCTCTGGGAAAACTGAACTACTCCAGAGAAAAAGACCTCTACATATTGCTATCTAAAGGTCCCCCTGACAAAATGGCTGACACATCACTCTATAATCATCTGTAAGTGAAGGCTATCAGGTCCTGTACACATACCCAGAGTCTTTCAATAGCTTTTTATTGCCTCACTTTTAAATGTTAGCCTGTAAAAGAACCAACATTTGAAAAACAGTATTCAATATGAAACTTCAAATCAAAACAGTTAACTTAGAAGAAATACTGGATTAAAACTAAAGAACAGTTGAAAGAAAGGCCTAATACCAAAGAAATAAAAATATTATATTTATAAAACAAAAAAAGCTGGTTGGACATAGTGGCTCACACCTATAATGCCAGCACTTTGGGAAGCCAAACAGGAAGATAATTCGTTCTCCACCCCCAAAAAAAAATTTTTATTTTTTATTTATTTATTTATTTTTTTTTTTTTTGAGACAGTCTCATTTTGTTGCCCTGGCTAGAGTGCCATGGCATCATCATAGCTCATAGCAACCTCAAACTCTTGGATTCAAGCAATCGTCTTGTCTCAGCCTCTTGAGAAGCTAGGACTATAGCCACCTACCACAATGCCTAGCCAGTATTGTTTTTTTCTGAGACAGAGTCTCACTTTGTTGCCCTTGGTAGAGTGCCATGGTGCCATAGCTCATAGCAACCTCAAATTCCTCAGCTCAAGCAATCCTCTTGCCTCAGCCTCCCAAGTAGCTGGGACCACAACACTCAACTATTTTTTTTTAGAGATGGGGTCCTACTTTTGCTCAAGCTGGTCTCAAACTTCTGAGCTCAAGCAATCTGCCTACCTTGGCCTCCCAGAGTGCTAGGATTACAGATGTGAGCCACTGCACCTGGCGAATTTTTCTATTTTTTAATAGAGATGGGGTTTCCCTCTTGCTTAGGTGGGTCTTGAACTCCTGAGCTCAGGCAATCTACCTACCTCAGCTTCCCAGAATGATAGGATGACAGGCATGAGCGAATGTGCTGGCCTCCACAAATTTTTTTTTAAATATTAGCTGTGAGGTAGTAAGCACCCAACTACTTGAGAGTCTGAGGCAGGAGGATCACTTGAGCCCAGGAATATAAGGTTATAGTGAGCTATGATAACACCGCTTCACTCTAGCCAGGGCAACAGAAAAAGACCCCATCTAAAAGAAGAAAAGAAAGAAAAGCTATTTAAAAAATGAGCAGTAGGCTCAGCACCTGTGGCTCAAGCGCCTAAGGTGCTAGCCACATACACCTGAGCTGGTGGGTTGGAATCCAGCCCTGGCCTGCCAAACAACAATGACAGCT
>NW_003852494.1:3614998-3617302 GCF_000181295.1 Otolemur garnettii
AAAAAAAAAAAAAAAAAGACAGTCTTACTTTGTCACCCTCGGTAGAGTGCCATGGCATCACAGGTCCCAGCAACCTCCAGCTCTTGGGCATAGGCGATTCTCTTGCCTCAGTCTCCCAAGTAGCTGGAACTACAGGTGCCCAGCACAACGCCCAGCTATGTTTTGTTACAGTTTGGCTCGGACCAGGTTTGAACCCACCACCCTCGGTATATGGGGCCAGCACCCTACCCACTGAGCCACAGGCACTGCCCAAAATGAAACATCTATAAAGGACTATAGACAACTGGGGAAATCTAAATACAGATAGACTATAAATTAGATATTAGTACTATATCTATGTTAAGTTTCTTTAGGATGAAAATTCTATTGAGATTATGTAGAAGAATGTTCCTGTTCATCAATGATACTTCCCGTTGAAGTATTTAAGGGTAAACAATCACTGTGGATGTCATATACTCTCAAATTACTCTAGCAAAAGAAAAAAACTTTCTATCTCTATGAAGACATAAAACATGGCCCAGCACCTGTGACTCAAGTGGCTAAGGCACCAGCCACATACACCTAAGGTGGCGGTTCGAATCCAGCCCGAGCCGCCAAACAACAATCATGGCTGCAACCAAAAAATAGCCAGGTGTTGTGGCAGGCGCCTGTGGTCCCAGCTACTTGGGAGGCTGAGGCACGAGACCTGCTTGAGCCCAGGAGTTGGAGGCTGCTGTGAGCAGTGATGCCACAGCACTCTACCCAGGGGGATAGCTTGAGGCTCTGTCTCAAAAAAAACAAACAAACAAAAGACATAAAACATATGTGATAAATAAAAGCTGCTCTAAATCTAGTTTATGGCGTATTATCCTGCCAGACCCACAGATAGCTTCAAGCTGACCTGCTAGACACAGAAAAGCACAGGAGTAACACTATTGTTCTAAAACTCTGACTTCTTGTTGCAAAATAAGACCTAACCAACTCCATCAGGAGTACATGTATTTGCATCTGTGGCAAAGTTATGTGAAACTAAAATCTGGAAAAAGGTCACCATAGTAAGAGAACAATGTCTAAATAAATTACATCTAGCCAGCCAGGACATTAAGTTGTCATTAGTCATTACTTACAACCTTTTTTTTGAGACAGAGTCTCACTATGTCACCCTCAGTAGAGTGCCAGGGCATCACAGCTCACAGCAACCTCAAACTCCCAGGCTTAAGTGATTCTGTTGCCTCAACCTCCCAAATAGCTGAGACTACAGGTCCCCGCCACAACATGTGGCTATTTTCTTGTTGCAGTTGTTTTGTTGTTTGGCTGGCACGGGCAGGGCTCGAACCCACCAACCTCAATGCATATGGCTGGCTCCCATAACCACTGCGCTATGGGCACCAAGCCTTACTTACGTCTTGAAACATTTTGTTCTCTTGTTTTAATCTAGCTTCTTTATTGTCTGAGAGTTTGTAAGCATTCTCAAATGCTTCTTCTAAATCCTGCAGTCTAGACTTTAGTCGAATGATCGTATTGTCTTTTTCTTTATTACTTGTTCTCATTTCCTCAATTCGTTCCTGCAAAATTTTGGAGGCACTGCTGGCTGCACAGAAGCGTTCTCTCAAATCATTCTAAAAATAAAGACAAACATAATAAACTACGTTAAATGAAAAATACATGTCTCAAAAATTTTGGCAACTGTTGGCATTAAAATATAAAATAAAATACACAAATGGAAGTAAACCAATTTAATGTTCCATTATATCCTAGGCTAGAGAGTCTAAAAAGGATCATTCTACTTGGAATAACACCTCCATGAAATTATCATAGGTAGACAGAAAATTGATGACCAGGCACAGTGGCTCACGCCTGTAATCCTAGTATTCTGGGAGGCCCAGGAGGGTGGACCGAGCTCCAGAATTCGAGATCAGCCTGAACCAGAGCAAAACCTTGTCTCTAAAAAGTAGCCAAGTGTTGTAGTGGGTGCCTATAGTCCCAGCTACTTGGGAGGCTAAGACTAGAGAATCACTTGCGCCCAAGAGTTTGAGTTTGCTGTGAGCTGTGATGCCAGAGCACTCTACCAAGGATGACAAAGTAAGACTCTGTCCCAAAAAAAGAAAAAAAAATAGATATTAAAAATGAAACTTGTAAACATGGACTTTGAGAAACTGACCCTTAAAAAGACTATATTTTATACCAAAAGATTGGGAATAACATGAGTCATAAAGATCTTTGTTCAAGTACTCTGGGAGGCTGAGAAAGGAGGACTGTTTGAGCTCAGGGGTTAAAGACCAGCCTGAGCAAGAGGGAGACCCTGTCACTACCAAAACCAGAAAA
>NW_003852494.1:3619559-3630610 GCF_000181295.1 Otolemur garnettii
CCGGGCTGGATTCGAACCTGCCACCTTAGGTGTATGTGGCTGTCACCTTAGCCACTTGAGCCACAGGCGCCGAGCCTGAAAATATAAACTTAATGAGACCTCCTTAAAAAGATAAACACTTAACCAATGTCATAAAGGTATTATTTGTCTCTCTAGTTCAGTTTTTACCTTTAAGTCACTAAAAGCATTATTAATAACAAAAGTACTTACCACTTCTATTTCCAGTAAGTTATTCTTATTTTCAAGTGTTCTCACGTGACTAGTAGCTTCATTCAAAGCACTATCTAATTGGGCACATCTAAAAACCATAAATGTAATAGTTACAATTAGAAGAAAAAAATTATCTTCCTTAAAAGTATTACATAAATTTCTACATATTATATAAAACAATTTCTCTAATGTTAGCTGTTTTAGTAGAATATGAGGCTGCCCAGAAAGTATCCAGCCATGGTTCGTACTATCTAGAGAAAATAAAAGGTGAAAATAATGACATGAAAAGATCTTTTAAAAAATTAAGTAGAGAAAAACAAGCTATGAACAGATATTTAAACACCCATATTCATAGCAGCCCTATTGACAATAGCTAAAAGATGGAAGCAACCAAAATGTCCAACAGATAAACAGGTAAGTATATATAAAATGAATTGAGTCTTTTTTTGGAGACAGAGTCTCACTTTGTCAACCTGGGTAGAGTGCTGTGACATCAGAGCTCACAGCAACTGCAAACTCCTGGGCTCAAGGGATTCTCTTGCCTCAGCCTCCCAAGTAGCTGGGAACTAGCTGGGAACCGCCACAAGCCTGGCTATTTTTATAGGTGGGGGTCTCACTCCGGCTCAGGCTGGTCTCGAACCTGTGAGCTCAGGCAATCCACCGGCTTTTGCCCCCAGAGTGCTAGGATTATAGGTATGAGCTACCATGTCCAGCCTAGATTGAATCCTAAAACAGGAAATTCTAATGCATGCTAAAACACAGATGAACCTTGAAGACATTATACTAAGTAAAATAAGCCAGTCACAAGAAGATAAATACTCTGAGTCTACTTATGTGAGTAGTCAAATCCATAAACACAGAAAAAAACGGAATGGTGTTTGGATCTGAGAATGAGAATAATGGGAAAAGTTTTGCAAGATAAAGAAGTGCTGGCTCAGTGCCTGTAGCTCAAGCAGCTCAGGTGCCACATACACCAGAGCTGGTGGGTTTGAATCCAGCCCGGGCTTGCCAAACAACAACAACTACAACCAAAAAATAGCCAGGCGTTGTGGCAGGCACCTGTAGTCCCAGCTACTTAGGAGGTTGAGGCAAGAGAATTGCTTGAGCCCAGGAGTTGGAGATTGCTGTGAGCTGTGATACCACAGCACTTTACCCAAGGTGACATCTTGAGGCGCTATCTCAAAAAAAAAAAAAAAAAAGACAAAGTGCTGAAGATAGATGGTGATAATGGTTGTACAATATGAATATACTTTAGCCATTGAATAGTACACTTAAAATAGTTTAAATGGTAAGTTTTCTGTTAATGCATATTTTATAATTTTTTGAGGCAGAGTCCTGTGCTGTTGCCTGAGCTAGAGTGCAGTGGCACCATCATAGCTTATTGCAACCTCAACCCACTGGGCTCAAGCATCTTCCTGCCTCAGCCTCCTGAGTAGCTATGACTATAGGCAGGTGGCTGTTTCTATTTTTGGTAGAAATAAGGTCTCACTCTTGCTCAAGCTGGTCTCAAACTCCTAAATTCAACCAATCCTCCTGCCTCAGCCTACCAGAGTGCTAGGATTATAAGCATGAGCTACTAAGCTGGCTCATATTTTACAATTTGCTATTAAAATTTTAACATATAGAAGACTACATAAAAAAGCTTGATCTTAGTTATGAAAAAAATCTATATGTACATATATGCATTATACTTTCTGGAAGGATGTAAAAAATTAAGTTTGGGATGTGGAAAACAGAGATTGGGTAGAAGACTTACATTGTGTGTGAGACAAGGTCTCACTGTCACCCAGACTGTCATGATCATAGCTCACTATAACCTCAAATTCTAGGGTTCAAGCAAACTTCCTACCTTAGCTTCTCTGAGTAGCTGTGACTACTATAGTATATGCTATCACATCCGGTTAATTTTTCTATTTTTGTAGAGACAGGGACTCATTATGTTGCTCAGTTTGGTCTCAAACTCCTAACCTTAAGTGATCCTCCTTCCTTAGCCTCCCAAAGTGCTAGAATTATAGGCATGGGCTACCACAGCCAGACTCTGTTTTTTGTTTGTTTTTTTTTAATAAGATAATTGACTCTACAAGTTCATGAGAACTATATAATATTTTAAAGTTATGCATGTCTGGGCTTAAAAAAAAAAAAAAGGATGAGAACTGTAACTAGAAATAAGTTATAGACTTATTAGGGACTCTGTAGTACTAATCCTCCCATAAATGTCATTATTCCACATATACAACATCTGCTCAAAAGTAAAAATACTTGGTTCGGCGCCTATAGCTCAACCGGCTAAGGCGCCAGCCACGTACACCTAAGGTGGCAGGTTCAAATCCCCAGCCCGGACCCGCCAAACAACAATGACGACTGCAACCAAAAAATAGCCGGGCGTTGTGGCGGGCGCCTGTGGTCCCAGATACTTGGGAGGCGGAGGCAGGAGACTTGCTTGAGCCCAGGAGTTGGAGGTTGCTGTGAGCTGTAATGCCACGGCACTCTACCTAGGGGGACAGCTTGAGGCTCTGTCTCAAAAAAAAAAAAAAAAAAAAAAAAGTAAAAATACTTTGGCAGACATGACTTTGTGTTAAAATTTCAAATTAAAACTACATTTTCAAAGTGTTTCATTATTACAATATATTATACTTTTGTAAGAATCATACCTTCAAAATGGACAAACACTAACTTTAAGTTAAATTAATGTTTTACCTGTCCACAAGAATTTGGTTGGTTTTCTTCCAATCTTCAACTGCAGAAATTTCTTTTGCCTCCATCTTCTGCTTCAAACTACTTATTTCTGACTCATAGTAAGCTCGAAGATCAGCTATATGCCGAGCATGCTTTTCCTTCAGATTCTGCCTAATCCTATTGGTGAGAAGTTTAAAAAAAAAAAAATTATATATATGTGTGTGTACATATATATATGTGAAAAGTATATCTTTCTTTATCCCATAATAGATACCAAGAACACATAGGGCCGGGTGCAATGGCTCATGCCTGTAATCCCAGCACTCTGGGAGGCCGAGGTGTGTAGACTGCCTAACCTCACAGGTTCTAGACCAGCCTGAGCCAGAGGGAGACCTCATCTCTAAAAATAGCGGGATGTTGGGTAGCGCCTATGGCTCAAAGGAGTAGGGCACTGGCCCCATATGCCAGAGGTGGCGGGTTCAAACCCAGCCCCAGCCACAAGCTGCAAAAAAAAAAAAAAAAGAAAAGAAAAGAAAAGAAAAAAAGCTGGATGTTGTGGCAGGTGCCTGTAGTCCCAGATACTTGGTATGCTGAGGCAAGAGACTCACTTGAGCCCAAGAGTTTAAGGTTGCTGTGAGCTATGATGCCACAGCACTCAACTGAGGGTGACAAAGTGAGAATCTGCCTCAAAAATAAATACATAAAAGAAACCAAGAACAATAACTTTCATAAGCAAAAATAGTGTTTTTCTTTTGCATACCCACAAACTATATAAAAGATCAATATACAAAAGGTTCACAAAATAAAAGAGATTTTTATATGCTCAATCTTAAAATGCTATCCTTAAGATTTTACACATTACTGAAGTTCAATAAAAATTATTTTGCCATTCAGACATCACAGAAAATCTTTTAATGTTATAAGCTATTCACTGAAATACATACTTCGACAATATCACAGGATCTTCCAAGGAAGTCAGTGCAATGCATTCTGGGACACTGTTGGCTGTACCTGGAAGCTGGGACTGACCAACTGAGGCTGAAGGTACCATGACAGTGTTTTCTTCATCTACAGTGTTGACTGAGACATCATTGCTAGTAATAGTATATACAGAAGGAAATGTAGAACTGGTTCTACTTTCATTTTGGAATGTATGATTTTTCCAAGAGTCCATTGGTGAAGCTTTTATATTTGAAGGATATTTTGGGAATCCAGATATCTGAGAAGCAATATTACTTGCTTGTGAAAATGAGTCTATGTCAGAGTGACTAGACATACTAGGTTCTAGAACAGAGTCTGGTGAAAAGGATATTCTGTCATCAAGGGCATTCAAAAAGTCATGCGGTTGAATCCTAGAAATCTGCTGACTTGGCTTCATATGTAACGATGGATCTAGAGTCAGTACCTAAAAACAAGACAGACAATAGTAAGGCCTTACCCTTAGTACCTGTTTTTTGTTTTGCTTGTTTTGCTTTAGGTCTCCTAGGGAAAATAAAGCTTAAAATAAAAGTTAGAGTCAGGAAGCATCGTTCATTTTTACTCAGCAGAACGTTGACAACTTTACCTCTGGAGGATGATTTGGGTTGGAAGCAGAAGTGAGATTCCTCTCAGGTAACTGCTTGTTTTCCCTTTGTTTTTTATGATAAATATCCTTCAGTGATGGTAGCTTCATCTCATTACTAGTATTAGACTTAAAAATATGAAACAAAATCATTTAAAAGGTATTATCAACAATGGAAAAATTTGACTGACATCACTATCAGTACCACAAAAACATTTTTGAGACATTTTAAATAAACTGAAATACTTTCCTATCTCCTACAAATGAACATTAAAGGAATAATTTGACCGTAATTATTTAGCAGCCTATAATTATACTTCTAAACAATAAAATCACTGGTAGTCTTCCCACCCAAAATAAAAACCAAGTTTTGGGATAAATAAAGACTTCATGATGAATGATTGAAGCAGAATGAGAAAACTTCTGGCTAAATTAATTTGACGTGACTCAGGGATAAGTATTAAGAGGCAGAGTTCCTCATCTATGTAGTTATGGACATGTTTTTTTCTTAGAGTTGGCAGACAAAAAAGTGTTAAGAAGTTATTCAATGAAAACAAGTCCCTTTTTTCATTAGCAAAATAAGAAACTATGACCCTATTTTCTTTTCCCAGATAGGGTCTCACTGTGTTGCCCAGACCAAGTGCAGTGGTATGATCATAGCTCACTGCAACCTTAAACTTCTGGGCTCAAGTGATCCTCCTCCTGGCTTGGCCTCTTAGTTAAGATCACAGGCACATGCCACTACACTCATCTAATTTTTTTTTTTTTTTTGAGACAGAGTTTCACTATGCCACCCTCAGTAGACCACACATCACAGCTCACAGCAACCTCAAACTCTTGGGCTTAAGTGATTCTCTTGCCTCAGCCTCCCAAGTAGCTGGGACTACAGGTGCCCACCTCAATATCCAGTTATTTTTTTGGTTGCAGTTGTCAGTGTTGTTTTAGCTGGCCCTGGCCAGGTTCAAACCCACCACCCTTGGTGTATGTGGCTGGCACTATATCCACTGTGCTACGAGTGCCAACCAGACTCCATTTCTTTAAAAAAAAAAAAAAGAAAAATTAGCTGGGCATGGTAGTATACCCATGTAGTCCCAACTATGGGGAGGGGGAACTGAGGTAGGAGGATCACTTGAGCCCAGGAGTTTGAGGTTGCAGTGAGCTAGTATTTCAAGGTAGAACTCATCATGGGGTGTGAAAGGAGCAACAATTAACCCTAGACTTCAAATTTAATGTCTCAAAAAAAAAAATTTAATGTCTCAAATGAGATTACAGAGTCAACAAAAGATATGTTGAAAAAACATGTTCACTTTACAACTTTAAATTTGGCCAGGCACAGTAGCTCAAGCCTGTAATCCTACCACTCTGGGAGCCCAAGGTGGGTGAATCACCTGAGCTCAAGAGTTCAAGACCAGCATGAGCAAGAGCAAAATCCCAACTCTACTAAAAACTAGAAAGGGCCAAGGGCAGTGGCTCATGCCTGTAACCCTAGCACTCTGGGAGGCCAAGGGAAGTGAGCTCAGGAGTTGAAGACCACCAAAGCAAGAACAAGACCTCATCTCTACCAAAAATAGAAAAACCGTGGCAAAAGGATCTCTAGATCCCAGGAGTTGGAGGTTGCTGTGAGCCGTGACACAATGGCACTCTACCAAAAAAATTAAAATAAAAAATAAATAAAAACTAGAAAAAAACTAGCCAGGTATTGTGGCCAGCTACCCAAAAGGCTGAGGCAAGAGGATCTCTGGAGCCCAAGAGTTTGAGGTTGCTGTAAGCTATGACACTATGGCATTCTACCCAGGGTGACAGAGTGAGACTTATGTCTCAAAAATAAATAAAAAACTTATGGCCTATTCCTAGATACTATACAGGCCATGGAGCACCACGAATTAATATTTTTTAGTAAACCCTATTAACTACCTTGGGAATAGAACAATTAATTACATTTTGGTTTGTGAACAATTCCCATAAACCTGCTTTGGAATTGTACCAACAAACTAAAGTTCTTCTGAACAAGCTTTATGACAAACAGCAGCACTCTGTCTACAGATGCAGCCTGAGACTTCCCTGTCTCATGCTCCAGGTAAACAGCTGGAGTTATTCTATTTACAGCTCATGGTAATAAAGCTACCTTTCACAAGGGGGAGGGACAGAGTCTCACTCTGTACCCTAGGTAGAGTGTCATGGAGTCAGCCTAGCTCACAGTAACCTCAAACTCTTGGGCTCAGGCAATCCCCTTGCCTCAGCCTTCCCAGTAGCTGGGACTACAGGCACCCACCACAACCCCCCATAGTTTTTCTATTTTTAGTAGAGACAGGGGTATCACTTTTGGTATTTGGGCTTTTATTTTTTGAGACAGAATCTCAAGCTGTTGCCCTGGGTAGAGTGCTGTGGTGTCACAGCTCACAGCAACCTCAAACTTTTGGGCTTAAGCAATTTTCTTGCCTCAGCCTCCCAAGTAGCTGGAACTACGGGCACCCACCATAACGCCCAACTATTTTTTGTTGTTGTTGTTGTTGTAGTTGTCATTGTTTGGCAGGCCGGGGCTGGATTTGAACCTGCCACTCCAGTATATGAGCTACAGGTGCCAAGCCAAGGGGGTATCATATTTGCTCATGCTGGTCTGGAACTCCTGAGCTCAGATGATCCACCCACCTTGGCCTTCCAGAGCACTAGGATTACAGGTGTGAGCCACCATGCCCAGCCAAAAAGTACCAGGTTCACTACTTCTATGTTTTCTTTTCATATTTTAACATCTCTGAGGTGAGGATTCCTCTTCTAATTAATGGCAGACAATCCTGGAGGCTACAATGAAACACCTAAGGGCCAATATTTAAGAGAAGGGTGAGTCAGACATTTTGGATAATCTTCCTCTGGGAGTCAAAAGTAGGCCAGTCCTACATAAATACTAAGCCAGGTAAAATCTCTTTTTGGTTTTTTTTTAAAAATAGTAGGCCGGGGCAGCACCTGTGGATCAGTGGGCAGGGCACCGGCCCCATATACCGAGAGTGGCAGGTTCAAACCCGGCCCCAGCCACACTGCAACAAAACATAGCCGGGCGTTGTGGTAGGTGCCTATAGTCCCAGCTTCTTGGGAGGTTGAGGCAAAAGAATCACCTAAGCCCAGGAGTTGGAGGTTGCTGTGAGCTGTGTGATGCCACAGCACTCTACTGAGGGCAACAAAGTGAGACTCTGTCTCTAAAAAAAAAAAAGATGGTACAAACACGATGAACATTCCTAAAACCTGCCAGATTTCCTCTAAGAAGTATGGCAAGTACCAGCCCCACAAAGTAACATGGAATAAGAAGGGCAAGGACTCTCTGTATGCCTAGGGAAAGTGGCATCATGACAGAAAGCAGAGTGGCTATGGTGGGCAGACTAAGCGAATTTTCCAAAGGCTAAAACTACAAAGAAGATTGTGCTTAGGCTTCAGTGTGTGGAATCCAACTGCAGACTAAAGAGAATGCTAGCTATTAAGAAATGCAAGTGGCTTGGTGCCCATAACACAGTGGTTATGGCACCGGCCACATACATCAAGGCTGGTGGTTTCGAACCCAACCCAGGCCAGCTAAACAATGACAACTACAACAAAAAAATAGCTGGGTATTAAGACAAGTACCTATAGTCCCAGCTACTTGGGAGCTTCTCTCTGCTAAGGCAAGAGAATCACTTAAGCCCAAGAGTTTGAGGTTGCTGCGAGTTGTGATGCCACAGCATTCTACCCAGGGTGAGAGCTTGAGACTCTGTCTCAAAAAAAAAAAAAAAAAAATCCTCTCAGGGGAAAAAAAAAAAAGACACATTTGAACCCCAAGAGTTTGAGGTTGCTGTGAACTATGACGTGACAGCACTCTACCGAGGGTGACAAAATGAGACTCTGTCTCAATTTAAAAAGAAAAAAAGACACAGGTGGCTCAAAGGAGTAGGGTACTGGCCCCATATACCAGAGGTGGTAGGTTCAAACCTGGCCCCAGCCAAAAACTGCAAAAAAAAAGACACCAATGCTCTTAGCGGCCTGGAGGAAGATAATATGTGAAAAAACACAGAAACCAACCAACACTGAGTTGAAAAGAAATGAATGTAAGTCTCTCAGGAGGAAAAAATTTGAGCTACTCTTACTTATGCTTTGCCTTTTAAAGTATGTAGAAGAGCCGGCCGCAGTGGCTCATGCCTATAATCCTAGTACTCTAGGAGGCTGAGAAAGGTTGATTGCTTGAGCTCAGGAGTTCAAGACCAGCCTGAGCAAGAGCAAGAGCAAGAACAAGAGCCCATCTCTACTAAAAACAGAAAAACTAGCTGGGCATGGTGGCACAAGCCTATAGTCCCAGCTACTCAGGAAGCTGAGGCAAGAGAATTGCTCAAGCCCAAGAGTTTAAGGTTGCTATGAGCTATGATGCCAGTGCACTCTACCCAGGGCAACAGAGTGAGATTCTGTCTCAAAAAAAAAAATTAATAAAGTGTATATAAGATATTTATGACAAAGCTATGATGCCAGGGCACTCTACCAGGGGCAAGAAAGTGAGACTCTGTCTCAAAAAAAAAAAAAAGTCTATGACAAAAAATCTAATTAAGTTTAAAAGCTTTTCCCATAAGAACAAAATAAAAATTCTCAAGTGGTAAAAAAGTATTATATCATCTTAATGTGCAAATTTCTTTCATTGGTATAACATGAAATGAGAAGCCTTAAAATTGATGGCATCGGCTCAGTGCCTGTGGCTCACGTGGCTAAGGCGCCAGCCATATACACCTAAGGTGGCAGGTTGGAATCCAGTCCAGGCCTGCCAAAACAACAATGATGGCTGCAACTAAAAAAATAGCTGGGCGTTGTGGTGGATGCCTGTGGTCCCAGCTACTTAGGAAGCTGAGGCAGGAGACTTGCTTGAGCCCAGGAGTTGGAGGTTGCTGTGAGCTGTGATGCCACAGCACTCTACCCAGGGAGATAGCTTGAGGCTAAAAAATAAATAAATAAATAAAATTGATGGCATTTTAGACTCAGCAAAATGCAGTGTCAACTTACTGGTGCTGAAGTCCCAGTGAGCCCTGCAATGGCAAAGCCTGCTAGGCCTTCCATGCCCCCACCAACCTCACCTTCCTCCACTTCATTTCTTTTTGTGTTCCTTTCCTTAAGTATGGAATGCTGGCTCTGTCACTCTCCAGTACTCTGATGCATACATTGGTGTCCCACATGTCTGTACTTGTCACTCATTTTTACATGTCTTGTGATTACTTTGTATATCCCCTTCCCCCAACCTAGACTCTCTCATTACCTGATCAAAATACAGAAATGAAATATGTACATTGATACTCGTCTGGAACAGTTTTACTTCTCTGCTCTGATACTTTAAAAAGTTTTCTTGCTCAAAGAAAATTAATACAACAAGTTAAATTGCTCACTATTACGGTACAAATGGAACTGTGAGAGGGGTAATAGGATGAAAAATCTAAACTAGGTCTGAAAAAGGGAAGAAGTTAAAATCTGAGAACCTACTATACATAAATTAGTAGGCACAAATCATGTCATTTAATTTCATAAAACACAAACTAATATTTTAAATTTCAATAAAATAGTTTTCTAAAGGAAATAGTTTAAATAGTTTTCCTAAGGGAAATTCCCTATAGGGAATAAGTGACAGAGAAAGAACTTAAAAATAGGTAAGAATGATCCTAAAGCCAATGCTTTTTCCAATATTTCAGAAGTTAAAAATATGAAATTTATAACAGAGTGCTCAATAATTATAAAATTCAAATACACACAAATACAATATGTGTTTGAGTTACCTGGCCTGGTGACATATCTGTGGAGGGTGATGGTACAAATGTCTTCTCTAAGGTTTCAGGCAAAGAGTGATATGTATCCTTCTCCTCTAGTTTCCAGTAAGTCAGTCCTAAGGTGCATGAGCACACAGAATAGAAGTATGTGAACAGAAAACAAAAATGCTTTCTAAAACAACTTATTTCTACCTAAAGAAAATTAAATATGGAAAAAACCTGCTTTTTGGCTATTTGTTAAACAAGTTGAATGCTGATGGAAAAAGAGTCACATGAATACTTTGCCATGTAAGAGTCCTAACTTAATGCTGATATATAAAGCTGAGATATTATTAAAAACTGAATTAGCATGATTTTAAAATATGAGGGGTTTTGTTTGTTTGTTTTAAGAGACAGAGTCTCTCTTTGTTACCCTCAGCAGAGTGCCATGGCACATAGCTCACAGCAATCTACAGCTCTTGGGCTTAGGTGAGTCTCTTGCCTCAGGCTCCCGAGTAGCTGAGACTATAGGCACCCGCCATAACACCCAGCTATTTTTGTTGTTGCAGTTTGGCCGGGGCTGAATTCGAACCCACCACCCTTGGTATATGGGGCCAGAGCTCTACTCACTGAGCCACAGGCACTGCCCTAAAATATGTTTTAAAATAGGTGATTTCTCTGTGAGTAGTGTAGACATAAAGAATCAATGGGCTTGGCGCCTGTGGTTCAAGTGGCTAAGGCACCAGCCACATACACCTAAGGTGGCAGGTTCAAATCTAGCCCGGGCCTGCCAAAACAACAATGACGGCTAGAACCAAAAAATAGCTGGGTGTTGTGGCGGGCGCTTGTGGTCCCAGCTACTTGGG
>NW_003852494.1:3631314-3640287 GCF_000181295.1 Otolemur garnettii
AAAAAAAAAAAAAAAAAAAGAAAGAAAGAAAGAAAAGAATCAAAGTGAAGAATTCAATAATCCATATTTGTTGAGCACCCATATGGCATGGCTAGGGAGGCAGGAAGAGTAAGACATAAATAATAAGTAAATTATGCCCCATGGACAGTATGTGAGAAGGTGGGAAGAACTCTGATGATAAAAATTTTACAACAGGATTAAGGGGGTCTTGTGGTTTGGGGGGTGCAGACACTAATTTCAAAAGGGTGATGGGTTGCTGAGAGTATTAAGAGAGAGTCAGCCATTTTAGCCATATATGAAGAAGTTCCCCCCATAAGAAGGGGGGAGGGAATATTCCAAGTAGAAAAAGCAACTACTGGAAAAGTCCTAAGATGAGAATCCATCTGGCACATCTGAATAGCCTCCCTGTTCTAGCACAGAAAGGGAGAATACAGACAGACCCCAGCTACGATGATTCAATTCACAATTTTTTGACCTTATGATGGTACAAACACAATAAGCATTCAGTAGAAAATGTACTTCAAGTACCCATACATTCTGTTTTTTACTTATAGTATGGTATTCAACAAATCACATAAAATATTCAACACATAAATAGGCTTTATGTTAGATGATTTTGCCCAACTGTAGGCTAATGTAAGTGATCTGAGCACATTCAAGGAAGGCTACACTAGCCATGATGTTTAGGAGAATGATGTAGTAAATGCTTTTTCAACTTGATATTTTCAATGTCCCATATTTATCAAGACAAATGCCATCGTAAGTCAGGAGCACCTGTAGTAAACAGTGAGGTCAAAGAGGTATCAGGACTGCATCAGCTGGGGCTGACAGGCCTCTGTAAGGACTCTAGCTGTTACTCTGAGGGACAGAGGCAGCCACTGTAGACTTCTAAGCAGAGTTGTCACATAATTTGACTTCTCTTTTAGAAGGATCATTTTGGCTACTGTGTTGAGAATAGACTGAAAGGATGTAAGGGCGGGACATTTAGGAATTTGGCAGCCACCCAAGTGATAGATTTGGGGAGGGCACTATTAGGCTATTAAGGTGGCAGCCATGGAAGCAGCTATGAGAAGTAGTTGGATTCTGGAAATTTTTGTAAGGCAAAGCTGATTCATCCTGATGAACTGAATGTGGGATATAGGGAAAAAAGGACATTAAGGCATTAAGACAAGGATAAGCTCACCATGGCATGTAAAAAGTGGCTAACAGGGTTTGAATTTGTTAATTCATTTTGGAGCACCTGAAAAAGGCTAAGATGATGTTTGCAGCTATTTGTAAATGATCCTTCTAATTGTAAAAGTACTTCATTCTATCTTTACAGAACTTGTAACAAATTAAAGTCACAGCTACCAAAACACATAAAAGATTTACAAAACCATGACACTATATTGTATCCGATTATCATTCTACAATGAAAAAAATGTAGACAAGTTGTTTTTAAAAAGTAACTCTTAAAGTTCTATACCTGTGACAATTATAAGAGGGACTTTAACAAATGCGATCAGTGTAACATAATTCTTTGTACCCTCAATGAATCCCAAACAATAAAAAATAATAAAAATACATATAAAAAAATATTTTTAGGTTCTATACCTGTTCCTGAATCAGACATCCAAGAATTTGGAGTTTCATCTGGCTTACTGAGGTAAAAAGCAGGAGGATGTGGAACAGCAGCAAAATCAGACTATAAGAAAGAAATGACAGCTAAAAATCATTAGGCATAACTGCTGACATAGAGAAACCTTCAGAGGGTTCATGAAGCAGGAAAGCCTTCCTACTTTCCCCATGGTTACAAGAATGCAAAACCAGAGGAATTAACTGTGAAGTATATTCTTTTCTTGTGGAACTTATTTTATCTTTTGAAAATTATTCTCTGTGGAGTTAGAAGAAAATTGGGGCAGGTGTTATTTAATGGATTCAGACCTAAAATGTACTATATTTATAATCTGTCATCTACTTAAAAAACTTGAGGTATATAGAATTAAAGACATTCAGTATAAAAATTCATACACATATAAAAACCAAACACTTCATTTTTATCATTACAAATACCATAAGTCAAATTAACTCTGGAAACCACAAATAATGAACTACTTCTTATGTACAATTGGTTATTAGACCCAGAAAAGGCTGAAAAGGCTTATATGGCTTGGCGCCCATAGCTCAGTGGTTAGGGCAAAGGCCTAACCAAGGCTGGTGGGTTTGAACCCAGTCCAGGCCTCCCAAACAATAAGGACAACTAAAACAAAAAACTAGCCAAGCACTGTGGTGGGCACCTGTAGCCCCAACTACTTGGGAGGCTGAAACAAGATAATCACTTGAGCCCAAGAGTTTGAGGTTGCTGTGAGCTGTGATGCCATAGCCTCTACTGAGGGTGACACAGCAAGACTCTGTCTTAAATGAATAAATAAATAAATGCTTAGGTATCAATTCTAATAAAACTTCTTAGCCAATCTCTCTTCACAGCCCCTCTAACATTGCCACAAGAAATGTGGCAATTTCCAGAGATGGGTGACAATATTTCTATCAGAATTTTTCAATTCTCCCATCAACAAACCTTTTTCTTTTCTTTTCTTTTTTTTTTTTTTTTGGTGACATTCTCAAGCTATCACCTTGGGTAGAGTGCAGCAACCTCAAACTCTTGGGCTTAGACTCGGTGCCTATAGCTCAGCTGCTAAGGTGCCAGCCACATACACTGGGGCTGGCACGTTCAAACCCGGCCTGGGCCTGCCAAACAACAATTATCAACTACAACAACAACAAAAAATAGCTGGGCATTGTGGCTGGTGCTTGTAGTCCCAGCTACTTGAGAGGCTGAGGCAAGAGATTCACTTAAGCCCAAGAGTTTGAGGTTGCTATGAGCTGTAACGCCATGGCACTCTACTGAGGGAGACACAATTCAGATTCTGTCTCAAAAAACAAAATAAGGTGGCACCTGTGGCTCAGTGAGTAGGGTGCCAGCCTCATACACCAAGGGTGGCAGGTTCGAACCCGGCCCTAACCAAACTGCAATAAAGAAAATAGCCGGGCCTTATGGCAGGGGCTTATAGTCCCAGCTACTCGGGAGGCTGAGGCAAGAGCACTGCCTAAGCCCAAGAGCTGGAGGTTGCACTCTACCAAGGGCAACCAAGTGAGACTCTGTCTCTAAAAAAAACAAAATAGGGCGGCGCCTGTGGCTCAAAGGAGTAGGGCACTGGTGCCAAATACCAGAAGTGGTGGGTTCAAACCCAGCCCCGGCCAAAAACTGCAAAAAAAATAAAAAATAAAAATAAAATAAAAAATCTTTTAGGCTTAAGCAATTCTCTTGCCTCAGCCTCCCAAGTAGCTGGGACTACAAGCACCTGCCATGATGCCCAGTTCACTTTGTTGTTGTTGTTGCATTTGTCATTGTTGTTTTAGCTGGCCCAGGCCAGGTTCAAACCCACCAGCCTTGGTGTATGTGGCCAGCACCCTTTCCACTGAGCTATGGCGCTGCCAAACAAACTTTTAATTCCTCTTAAAAGCATGGAAGTTGTGCAGCGCACTGAGGCTTATGCCTGTAATCCTAGTACTCTGAGAGTCCGAGACTGGTAGGCTGCTTGAGTTCACGAGCTCAAGACCAGCATGTACAAGAGAAAGACCTTGTCGCTAAAAATAGCTGGGCATTGTGCCAGGTGCTGTTGTCACAGCTACTCATAAAGCTGAGGCAAAGGAATCACTTGAGCCTAAGAGTTTAAGGCTGCTATGAGCTATGACACCACAGCACTCAACTCAGGGCAACAGAATGAGACTCTGTCTGCAAAAAAAAAAAAAAAAACCACCCATCCGTGCTTGTAGCTCAGTGGCTAGGGCACCAGCCATATACATGGGAGTTGGCAGAACCCAGCTTGGGCCTGCCAAACAACAATGACAATTACAACAACAACAACAAAATAGCCTGGTGTTGTGGCAGGCACCTGTAGTTCCAGCTACTTGGGAGGCTGAGGCAAGAGAATCGCTTGAGCCCAAGAGTTTGAGGTTGCTATGTGCTGTGACGCCACAGTACTCTACCAAGGGCGACATAAACTCTGTCTCAAAAAAAAAAAAGCATGCAAGTTGTATAAACCCACTGCAAAAGTAAAAACATACTGAGAAGAAAACGTTTTACTTACCAAGAGTGGGGATTAATGCATCAGCCTTGTAAAGGCACCACTTAGCCACTTTTTTATTAAGAGAAATTGCTAAGTCATCTTTTGTCTGTTAATAAAACTCCTACCTATTTGAATTTGTGTAAGTACCTGAGGACAGGTAAAGGTGACTACAGGTAAAGGTGACTGGAGAAGTCCAAGTCAAATAATCCCTATTTTGTCCTCGTCCTGATTCTGACGTGCAAATTCAATGCTTTGGGGTGACAGACAGAATGGGCTAGAGCTGCTTACCTTACTGAGCTGCCTGCTACATTTTTTCTGGACAAACAAAGCAGCCACTGAAGAAAGCAGGCCCAGCTTTTAATGAAAAATCAAAATAGGGTGCAATGAAAAGCTCTTTTAGGGTGGTACCCGTAGCTCAGTGGGTAGGGCACTGGCCACATACACCAGGTTCGAACTCAGCCCAGGCCAGCTAAACAACAAAGACAACTACAACAAAAAAATAGTGAGGTGCTGTGTACTCGCTGTAGTCCCAGATACTTGGGAGGCTGAGGCAAGAGTATCACTTAAGCCCAAGAGTTTGAGGTTGCTGTGAGCTGTGATGCTCCAGTACTCTACCAAGGGCGAGACGATACTGTCTCAAAAAAAAAAAAAACCCCCCAAAAAAAAGGTCTTCTAAATGTGTAAACTCTCTTAGCCCAAGAAGGTGACTTATACCAAACACAAAGACCTTAATTAGTTTCAGTAACAGTCTAGTAGCCCATCTGAAAAACCTCTAAGTCCTTCCACCTGTGAAATGTGAAAGTCAAGTCTAAGACAAAGATCCAAAGAAACAAAGAACAAGAACTTTAGAAAACCCTTTTGTTAAACAATATACAATTTCAAGATGTACTTCAAATTAGCTGTTATCCAAAATAAACTACCAAGTATAAAAAGAAAACTGGATCAGACAACAACCATTCCCTGCTTTACAATGAAACTAAGAACAATAAGAAAAAGGAGCAAATAAAGGGGAAAGTTCCACCTTTTGTGAATCCAGAATTATGAAGGAAAGAAATGCATTTCAAGAATGCTATCTCTGATTCACCAACCACCACCAGCTCAAAATCATTTAAAGCTCAGAAATATCAAACACATTTGATTTTCCCTAATGATTTAATACCAAATAAATTATTTACCTAAAAGATGGAAAAACAAAACTTGTCCAGAAGATGATTAAAGGACAAAAAGCACTAAGAGGGAATATCGCCTCTTCTACTCTACCCTCCTTATCATGAGAAGCAAAGGATGCTACCAGAAGGGTATTTCTCACACCACACAGCAGCAGATCTGACCCTCCACTGAACAGAGGAGAAAAATTAGGCCGGGTCAGCAGTTCCCAGACTTTAATGCACATCAAAATCACCTGAGAAGCTTTAAAACGCCTTCTATACAGATTATCCCCCACTCTGAAGAAGTCAGAACACCTGGAACTGGCAGCCAGGATAAGTGGATTTTTAAGTCTCCTCAGGTGACTCTAATTGTGCAGCAAAGTTTGGGGACCACTGGGCTACGTCAAAGCCATATCCAGTTGCAAACAACAAAAGACAGCAAGAAAACCATGAATGAATCCACCAAGTATCTAACAACAAACTCAAAGTTATTCAGATGTGGAAAAGTTTTCACAGAGTTTCAATTCCAACTTACCCTCAGTAAAAACAGAAGAAACTACTATGAAAAGTCTCCCTTTATGCCAACCTATTCCAATGAAAAAAAGCAATTTTTACCCCAGCCTCCAAATGTTTTTATGCTATCATAACAAAAAATGATATACCATCTTTGATAGCATACAGGGTCAAAAGAGTAGAACTACCAACATAGTATATACTAAAGAGGTTTTCTAGAACAGAACTAGCCACATAGCACTAAAGAGCATTCCCAGACCACAGAAGATTCATGCAGCTTCATTTACATTTACCTCCTTCCTCCTCAACACAAGTCTGAAAAACTTCAAAAAAATGGCAAACCTAAATATCACAAATTGAAGAAAGAAAATTTATTGAAATAAAAAATAAATAATGCCTTATAAGGCTGAAGGATTATCTTCATAAGACTTCATTAACAGACCTTTTTCATAGGATGATAGATGGTTTTGGATGATAGAAACATGGTCAATTTCTAAAGGTATCTAGTTTGTAGAGAGCTCTGACTTGCAATTTCCATGTTTTATATTAAACAATGCTATGATAATTTGGTCCAGTAAAGGCCATAAAGATGTATTAAGACAATTAAATTTCTTATAATTTGAATTATAAATTCATAGTTGTCCAAATTTTAACACTTTTTTGTTTGTTTTTTAAACAGAGTGACTCCATTGACCAGCCTGGAGTGCAGTGGTGTCAGCCTACCTCACACCAACATAAAATTCCTGAGTTTAAGAGATCCTCCTGGGGGCGGCACCTTTGGCTCAAAGGAGTAGGGTGCTGGGCCCCATATGCCGGAGGTGGAGGGTTCAAACCCAGCCCTGGCCAAAAACTGCAAAAAAAAAAAAAAAAGAGAGAGATCGAGCCTCCTGCCTCAACCTCCTAAGTAGCTCAGACTACAGGTGCCCATCATAGCGCCTAGATAATTTTTTTTTTTTTTTTTTTTTTTTTTGCAGCTTTTGGCCGGGGCCGGGTTTGAACCCACCTCCTCCGGTATATGGGGCCAGCGCCCTACTCCTTTGAGCCACAGGCGCCACCCAATTTTTTCTATTTTTAGTAGAGATAGGGTCTCCCTTTTGCTCAGGCTGGTCCAACCTCCTGAGCACAACTGATCTCCCACCTTAGCCTCCCAGAATGCTAGGATTACTGACCTGAGCCACTGCATCTGACCTCAACTATATTTATAAAGGCTTTTTTTATTTTGAGTCAGAGTCTTGGTATGTCACCCTCGGTAGAGTGCTGTGGCGTCACAGCTCACAGCAACCGCAAACTCTTGGGTTTAAGCGATTCTCTGCTTCAGCCTCCCAAGTAGCCCACCACAACACCCAGCTATTTTTTTTTTTTTGGAGACAGAGTCTCACTTTATTACCCTCAGTAGAGTGCCATGGCATCACACAGCTCACAGCAACCTCCAACTCCTGGACTGAAGCGATTCTCCTGCCTCAGCCTCCGGAGTACCTGGGACTACAGGCACCCACCACAACGCCTGGCTAATTTTTGTTGCAGTTTGGCCGGGTTTGAACCTGCCACCCTCGGTATATGGGTCTGGTGCCCTCTCCACTGCCACAGACACCGCCCTCAACTATTTTTTTATTGCAGTTGTCATTGTTGTTTAGCAGGCCCAGGCTAGGTTTATACGCACCGGCCTTGGTGTATGTGGCTAGAGCCCTAACCACTGAGCTATGGCCGCTAAGCCTATAAAGGCATCTTAAAGTTTTCAATACATATAGTATTACTTCTTTTCCCAATTTTTTTTTTTTTTTTGAGACAGAGTCTCACTTTGTTGCCCTCGGTAGAGTGCTGTGGAATCACAGCTCACAGCAATCTGCAGCTCTTGGGCTTAGGCCATTCTCTTGCCTCAGCTTCCCAAGTAGCTGGGACTACAGGCCCCCACCACAACGCCCCGGCTACTTTTTGTTGGCGCCCTACTCACTGAGTCACAGGTGCCACCTTATAGTATTACTTCTTAAAACCTGATAGTAATATTTTGAAGGCTTTTTTAAAAACAATTAAATGGATTCTTCCCTGGCAATGTAAACATTTGCAGTACAAAGAGAAATAGGACCTTTATAAACAATTCACTTTTTATAGTATTTTATCCATCATTAGCTTTGATTTCCAGCCTACCAAAGAAGCAACACTTACAGCAAGTCATTATTTCCAACCCTTTGAGATACCAAAGGAAAGATTTGTAAATATACAAATTAACAATATAGGGCAGTGCCTGTGGCTCAGTGGGTAGGGCACTGGCCCCATATACCAAGGGTGGTGGGTCTGAACCTTACCCTAGCCAAACTGCAGCAACAACAAAAAATAGTCATGGGTGGCACCTGTGGCTCAAAGGAGTAGGGCACTGACCCCATATGCCGAAGGTGGCAGGTTCAAACCCAGCCCCGGCCAAAAACTGCAAAAAAAAAAATAGCCAGGTGTCGTACTGGGTGCCTATAGTCCCAGCTACTCGGGAGGTTGAGGCAAGAGAATCATCTAAGCCCAGGAGTTGGAGGTTGCTGTGAGCTTTAACGCCACAGCACTCTACTGAGGGCAATAAAGTGAGACTCTGTCTCTTTAAAAAAAAAAAAAAAATTAACAATACAAAAGAAAGGGAAAAACCAGATCTGGTGGCTCACACCAGTAATCCTAATACCCTAGGATGCCAAGTCAGGTGGATTGTTTCAGCTTAGGATATAGAGACCAGTCTGAGCAAGAGTCAGACCCCTTCTCTACTAAAAATAGAACATCAAGAAGGGCATCTTGGTGGGTGGGTGTCTGTATTCCCAGCTCCTGAGGAGGCTGAAGCAGGAAGATCACTTGAGCCTAAGAGTTTGTGAGCTACAATGCCACAGCACTCTATCCAGGGCGACAGAGTGGGACTCTGTCTCAAAAAAAAAAAAAAAGAAAGAAAGAAAGAAAGGGAGAAACTATCGTTGGTAAGTGTGTAGTAAACCCAACTTAATTGGGTAGCACCTGTGGCTCAGTGAGTAGGGCACCTGCCCCATATACTGAGGGTGGCGGGTTCAAACCCAGCCCCAGCCAAACTGCAACAAAAAATAGCCAGGCGTTGTGGTGGACGCCTATAGATCCGGCTACTTGGGAGGCTGAGGCTGGAGAATCACCTAAGCCCAGGAGTTGGAGGTTGCTGTGAGCTATGACTCCACAGCGCTCTACCAAGGGCAATAAAGTGAGAC
>NW_003852494.1:3641314-3644436 GCF_000181295.1 Otolemur garnettii
AAAAAAAAAAAAAAAGAAAGAAAAGAAAAATAGCCCTGCATTGGGGCAGGTACCTGTAGTCCCAGCCATTTGGGAGGCTGAGGCAATAAGATCACTTGAGCCCAAGAGTTTAAGGTTGCTGTGAGCTATGATGCTATGGCACTCTACCGAGGGTGACAAAGTAAGCTTCTGTCTCAAATAAATAAATAAATCTCTACAGTAAAAGCATTATTTTATTGGCATAAATATTTACACTTAGTAAATAAGATTTATGTTGCTAGAGCTAAATACCTTATTTTTGGTTACACATTTCAAAGAAACAAAACTTTAAAAGATTTAAATAAAGTTTTAGAATAAACTACGAAACTTTAAAGATAATTTGTGTTTTACAAACATTGAACCACAGTTTACAAAAAACCTTTGTAAGTCAGCAGTCATCAAAATGTCTTTAGGTCTCCAAAAATTCTTCTTATGCATAAAAAAGCATAAAATTAACTATGCGTATATATATATATTTTGGGTTACAAATTATGTGAACATGTATGACAAAATTCCACTACTGATACAGAACTTTTCTCTAACTTCTGGCAGATTTATAGTGACTAAAAAGTAAAGGTATTACCCACTTCAAGAGTATAGTCTCAGGGCTGGACGCAGTGGCTCACTCCTGTAATCATAGTTCTTTTTGAGGGTCGACATGAGTGGACTGCCTGAGCTCATGAGGTTCGAGACCAGCCTGAGCCAAAGTGAGATCTCATCTCTAAAAACTAGCCAGGCACTGGGGCCGGTGCCTGTAGTTCCAGCTATGCGGGAGGCTAAGGCAAGACTCAAGCCTGAGAGTTTGAGGTTGCTGTGATCTATGATGCCACAGCACTCTACCAAGGGTGACAAAGTGAGCCTCTGTCTCAAAAACAAAAGTGTAGTCTCACACCTATAATCCTAGCCCTCTGGGAGGCTGCAGGTAGATCATCTGAGCTTAGGAGTTTGAGACCAGCCTGAGCAAAGCGAGACCCTATCTCTACTGAAAATTTAAAAAAACTAGCAGGGCATTGTAGTAGGCACCTAGTCTCAGGAGGGTGGCTGAGGCAAGAGGATGGCTTGAGCACAAGAGTTTGAGGTTGCTGTAAGCTATGACGCCACAGCACTCTATCCAGGGCAACTCAGAATTTAGTAGGTTTTTTTTCTTTTTTGAGACAGAGTTTTACTTTGTTGCCCTCAGTAGAGTGGTGGTGTCATAGCTTATAGCAACCTCAAACTCTTGGGGTCAAGTGATTCTCTTCCCTCAGTTTCCCAAGTAGCTGGGACTACAGGTGCCTGCCATAAAGCCTACAGTTATTTCTAGAGATAGGGTCTTGCTCTACCTCAGGGTGGTCTTGAACTCCTGAGCTCAGGCAATCGACCTGCCTCGGCCTCCCAGAGTGCTAGGGTTCCAGGTGTGACCCACGGTGCCTGGCCTAGACTTTTAATTTTTTTTTTTTTTTTGAGACGGAGCCTCAAGCTATCCCCCTGGGTAGAGTGCCATGGCATCATGCTCACAGCAACCTCCAACTCCTGGGCTCAAGCAAGTCTCCTGCCTCAGCCTCCCAAGTAGCTGGGACCACAGGCGCCCGCCACAACACCTGGCCATTTTTTGGTTGCAGCCATCATTGTTGTTTGGCGGGCCCGGGCTGGGGATTCGAACCCACCACCTTAGGTGTATGTGGCTGGCGCGTTAGCCGCTTGAGCCACAGGCGCCGAGCCAATTTTTTTGTTTTTTGAGGCAGGGTCTCAATGTGTTGCCTAGGCTGGTCTTGAATGATCCTCCCACCTCAGATCCCAAGTAGCTAGGACTACAGGCACATCCTACTGTGTCCTGGAAAAGACTTTGATTCTTTTTTTCTATTACAGATGGAAGAGTCTTGCTACATTGCTACTATGTCCAGCCAAGACTGATTTCTTGGCAAAACTGATAAATGTTCTAATACTTCTATTATAATGCAACTAAAAGGAACTCTATTTTGTAGATTATAAATGTTATGAACAGCCCAGGCACAATGGCTCATGCCTGTAATCCTAGCACTTTAAGAGGCCAAGGGAAGATCAGTTGAGGTCAGGAGTTTGAGACCAGCATGACAAAGAGTGAGATCCCATCTCTACACAAAAATAGGAAAAGTGTAGTCAGGTGTAGTGGCATACACCTGTAGTCCCAGCTACTTAGGAGGCTGAGGCAGAACAGTCACTTAAGTCCAGGTGTTTGAGACTGCATAAGCTATGATGGTGCCACTGCACTCTAGCCCAGGCAACAAAGTGAAAGACTATTCCAAAAAAAAAAAAGTAATAAACAAGTAAAACTCCCTTCAATGGAGAAATTCTACTTACCTATTTGTTTTTCCACTATATACTTCAGAAATCTTACTTTCACCAAGAAAATTATGTTCAAATTCACCTGGACAAATGGAAATATCTTCCTTTAAACATGCACCAAACTCTTCAGTAGTCTGTATATAAAAACTCTTGTTTTTCATACCATCCGCAAGTGAATCTGGCTGCACCATAGGTGCTACATACGGTCCTTCAGAAACATCTTTGTGCTCCATGAACTCTTTAGGGTCTTTGGGTTTATATGTATTTAATTCTGAGATACAAAAGGTACCATATCCACTGCTCACTGAACTACTATCCACATTAGAGTCTGCTTGTGATGAGGATGTTTCTTGATGCATTTCAGGTTCTTTAGATTTAGGATAACTGACAACAGATTCATTTCCCTCACTGTTTTCAGGGAAAAAACCCATTTGACTCTCTGAAGATACTTGTTTGCATGAAGAACTTCTATCACAGGAAGCCCAGGAAGCATTACTGGTCTGTAATTTGACTAAATTTTTTATCTCCTCTTGTATACGCTGAAAATAAAAAGAAGAGATTTGGGTAAGAAAGTAAACTAAACTCCCATTTTTATAAAAGTTATGAAACTTTAATATTTCAAAACATGATAAACGGCTCGGCGCCTGTGGCTCAAGTGGCTAAGGCACCGGCCACGTACACCTAAGGTGGCAGGTTCGAATCCCCAGCCCGGGCCTGCCAAACAACAATGATGGCTGCAACCAAAAAATGGCTGGGCTTTGTGGCGGGCGCCTGTGGTCCCAGCTACTTGGGAGGCTGAG
>NW_003852494.1:3645727-3648624 GCF_000181295.1 Otolemur garnettii
GGCTTAAGTGATTCTCTTGCCTCAGCCTCCCAACTAGCTGGAATATAAGCACCCACCACAATGCTGGCTATTTTATTGTTGCAGTGTCATTGTTGTTTAGCAGGCCTGGGCTGGGTTCAAACCTGCCAGCCTTGGTATATGTGGCCGGCACTGTAACCACTGTGCTACAGATGCTGAGTCTTTAAAGACTTTTTTAATGTAAAATTTGTAAGCCAGATTAAAATAGTTATAAAAATATATTTAATATGAAAGCTCCAAGTACATAGATTTGGGTATAGCTCTCTCTTACCTGTGATCTGGATAAATCTTATTTTTCTTTTTTTTGAGACAGAGCCTCAAACTGTCCCCCTGGGTAGAGTGCTGTGGCATCACAGCTCACAGCAACCTCCAACTCCTGGGCTCAAGCGAATCTCCTGACTCCATCTCCCAAGTAGCTGGGACTACAGGTGCCTGCCACAACACCTGGCTATTTTTTTTGGTTGCAGCCATCATTGTTGTTTGGTGGGCCCGGGCTGGATTCGAACCCACCACCTTAGATATATGTGGCTGGCACCTTAGCCACTTGAGCCACAAGTGCCGAGCCAGATAAATCTTATTTTTCAAATGTAATCTTAATTTGATGCCACCTGGTATCATTTCTAATTAATCAAGAATGGGTAGTTACACTCTTACATTCTTCACTCCTTTCCCCGTAACAGCTAACAATTTCTTTAAATGTTAACATGTACCCAGAAAAGTATCCCACATCCTAAAATAAGAAATATGTTGATATTATGAGAATTTAACCCCTAATTTATTTGTTCAGTTAAAAGACCCTTTTAATGTCAGATACTAAAGTGTTTCAAAGCAATGCAGAGCTGAAAAAAGCAAAAGGAATGAAAAAGTAACTCAGAAAACCTATGGAAGTGGCCTACAATCCTTTCGCAGCCCTTTTTTAGGTCATGGTTGAGCCTGACTCTCAAGAGCACTCTTCTAAAACAGGTGTCCTCAAACTACAGCCTGCGGGCCACATGCGGCCCACCTAGGACATTTATCAGGTCTGCCAGGTGCTTTTGCCACCGCTGCCTGTCCTGCTTAGCAGCCGACTCGTCCCGGGGCCTGCAGTCCGGCCCTCCAATGGTATGAGGGACAGTGAATGGGCCCTCTGTTTAAAAAGCTTGAGGACTCTTGAACTAAGGTATACCAAAACATGGCAAGACAGGGCATGGAGTTCTCCAGGAGGCTAAATTCAATGTTAAGACAGTATCCTTTCGGCTCGGCGCCTATAGCTCAACCGGCTAAGGCGCCAGCCACGTACACCTAAGGTGGCGGGTTCGAATCCCCAGCCCGGACCCGCCAAACAACAATGACGGCTGCAACCAAAAAATAGCCGGGCGTTGTGGCGGGCGCCTGTGGTCCCAGCTACTTGGGAGGCGGAGGCAGGAGACTCGCTTGAGCCCAGGAGTTGGAGGTTGCTGTGAGCTGTAATGCCACGGCACTCTGCCCAGGGGGACAGCTTGAGGCTCTGTCTCAAAAAAAAAAAAAAAAAAAAAGACAGTATCCTTTCAATAGTAGACTGTGTACAATAATACGAAACACCACTAAGTAGCTGCCATGAAAACTAGCTTCCTTGTTTAAAATCTTCCAATGCGTTTCCACTTCTAATACTTCTTTACAAGGCCTTGCACTGCCTGGCTCCTACACACCTTCCGACTTCACACTGCCCCTCTCTGTCCCTTACCTGAAACACTATGCCTCATGGGCCTCCCTCTGCTCCTTAAGAGTATCAAAACTGCTAGGGTAATTGCCATGCCTTCTACCTGGAGAGTTTTCTCCACAGCTCTTGATATGACTTCCCATCCTATGATTCCAGTCTGTCACCTTCTCCAACCACCCTAACAGTTCCTTTCTTTCCTGTCACCCTATTTACTTCCTTCACAGCGTTTACCACAGTCAGAAAGAATCTCATTTGCTTACTCTGTTACTTATCTCTCCCCACCCCACTCTAATGCCCACCTGTCCACTAACAACTTGCGTAGTTCTAAACAAATAAATTTAATTTCTCTATGCCTCAGTTTCCTAATTTATAAAATGGAAAAAATAACACCTTATAGGACCCTAAGAGGATTAAATTAAGATGATGCACATGAAGCAGTCATCTCAATGGAGAGAGAACTGCATTTTTAGAAGTCAGTGGGGCCACAGTTCACAAAGGAGGGGAGGCATCCCTGGCATTTAGTGGGCAGGATCCAGGTATACAAATCATAGGCCAGTCCCCCACAGTGAAGAGCTATCCTGTGTCCACTCTGTATTATAAAAATAATAAAGTTAGAAGTCAGTGGGGCCACGGTCTTCACAAAGGAGGGGAGGCATCCCTGGCATTTAGTGGGCAGGATCCAGGTATATGAATCATAGGCCAGTCCCCTACAGTGAAGAGCTATCCTGTGTCCACTCTGTATTATAAAAATAATAAACATTTAGCTTTCATATCACTAAAAGCAAACTTAAATTTCAGAATTTCATCAGAAATCATCACCCTTTCAGCTCAGCACCCGTAGCACAGTGGTTACAGTACCAGCCACATACATGAAGGGTGGCAAGTTCAAACCCAGGCAGGCCAACTAAACAAAAATGACAGGGTGGCACCTGTGGCTCAAAAGGGTTGAGCGCCGGCCCCATATGCCATATTCAAACCCAGCCCCGGCCAAAAAAATAAATAAATAATAATAAAAAAGGTGATACATTTAAAAAAAAAATGACAACTGAAATAAAAAATAGTTGGGCATTGGCTCGGCGCCTGTGGCTCAAGTGGCTAAGGCGCCAGTCACATACACCTAAGGTGGCGGGTTCAAATCCAGTCCAGGCCCGCCAAACAACAATGATGGCTGCAACTGAAAAAAAAATAGCCAGGCATTGTG
>NW_003852494.1:3648849-3650069 GCF_000181295.1 Otolemur garnettii
AAAAAAAAAAAAAAAAATTGTTGGGCATTGTGGTGGGCACCTGTAGTCTCAACTACTTGGGAGACTAAGGCAAGAGAATCGCTTAAGCCCAAGAGTTGGAGGTTGCTGTGAGCTGTAAAGCCACAGCACTCTACTAAGGGTGACATAATAAGACTCTGCCTCAAAAATAAATAAATAAATAATAAATAAAAAAGAAATCATCACCCTTTCAAAAAAGCATGACAATGGAGTGGGAAGGAAGGGGATGGGGAGGTTTGCTAGAGGAAGGGTAAACGAAAGGACCACACGTATGAAGCATATTCCAAGGGTACAAGTCAAATCTATCATGTATAAAACATAAATGTCTTAACACAATAATCAAGTAAATGAGGCAAAAGCTATATTAATTAGTTTGATGTAAGCACTCCAAATTGTATAAAAAAATCAACACACTGGCTCAGTGCCTGTGGCTCAAGTGGGTAAAGCACCAGCCACATACACCTGAGCTGGCGGGTTCGAATCCAGACTGGACCAGCCAAACAACAATGATAGCACAACCCAAAAATAGCCAGGTGTTGTGGCAGGCTCCTGCAGTCCCAGCTACTTGGGAGGTGGAGGCAGAAGACTTGCTTGAGCCCAGGAGTTGAGGTTGCTGTGAGCTGTGATGCCATGGCACTCTACCCAGGGGGGATAGCTTGAGGCTCCGTCTCAAAAAAAAAAAAAAAAGAAAGCATGTCTGGATCATCAATACATGCCACTGTTATTGATCTGTGTTTGTAGCTACTGCACCCACAGGGAGTCATCACAGAGATAAACACCAGACTACTTCAATATGTCTTCCAATGAAGAAGTGATTGAAAACTTATATATTAAAATATATATTCTTTTACTATCAGTAACTTTTAGTTCTCCTTTATATCACATTTAGGACAGTATATTGATTTTTTTAAGTGAATACATGTAAGTTATATTATCTATGAATTTCATTTCAGGACAAAATAAATTGGTATTAATTAATAATTGAAAATTATTATGGCTCGGTGCCTGTGGCTCAAGCAGCTAAGGCGCCAGCCACATACACCTAAGGTGGCGGGTTCGAATCTCCAGCCTGGGCCCACCAAACAACAATGACGGCTGCAACCAAAAAACAGCCAGGCGTTGTGGTGGGCGCCTGTGGTCCCAGCTACTTGGGAGGCTGAGGCAGGAGACTCGCTTGAGCCCAGGAGTTGGAGGTTGCTGTG
>NW_003852494.1:3650174-3655088 GCF_000181295.1 Otolemur garnettii
GCGCCTGTGGTCCCAGCTACTTGGGAGGCTGAGGCAGGAGACTCGCTTGAGCCCAGGAGTTGGAGGTTGCTGTGAGCTGAGATGCCATGGCACTCTACCCAGGGGGACAGCTTGAGGCTCCTGTCTCAAAGAAAAAAAAAAAAAGAAAGAAAATTATCATAAAAAATGGCTTTGGGTCCAATAAAGTTAAGGACTACTAACTAAAGTATCTGGTATACCAGCTAACAACTATACATTCAACAAATGGTAAATACTACAATAATAATAATGACTATTCTATAACCATTACTATTGTAAACAATCAGTAGTGATAGTTATAATGCTAAAATATCTAGTTAAACAAATAAATGAATGTGTTTAAAAATTCTTACCATCATAAATATTGCAAAAGCACTATTTAAGAATGTATTAAAGTATTTCTATGCAAAAACATTAAAAGAGTCTTTCAACTGAATCAAAATATATAACCTTCCCACATTCAAGCAGTAATAAACTTAAAAATTCCAGCAAAGCAGTTTTATAAAGGAATGCTAAAGAAGTCAAATGATTTCCAGAGCTTTTAGCTATTCGATTGTGGAAGGTTTTGTTTTATTTTAATAATGGAAATTAGTCCCTTATAAGTGGTAGGGATCAGACAAATATTACTCTTCCAAATACAGAAGAAAACATGAAATTCATGGGGAAAAGGTTAAGCTAAGACTGCATGATCCTTACTCCTATTCTTTCTAAATAGCTACACTAAAATATCAGGGGATTTTTTTTTTCACATTCTATAAAGACATGCTAAATAAATTCTAAAGTCTGGGTGTAGTGGCTCATCCCTGTAATCCTAGTACGTTGGGAGGCTGTGGCAAGAGAATCATTTGAGGCCAGGAGTTCAAGACCAGCCTGGGCAAAAAGACCCTGTCTCTACAAAAAATAAAATTAGCTCAGTATGGGGGCTCAAGCTTATAGTCCTAGCTACTCAGGAGGATTGCCTGTGCCCAGGAGTTTGATGGGGCACTAAGCTATGATACCACAAGAATCTGTAGCAATCAATAAAAATAAGTAAGTTCAAGAAGTTTTACTGAAATAACACAAGCAGTGTAACCTGGCTCATCTCACTGTACCCTCAATGATTCCCCAACAATAAAAAAAAAAAAAATGTTTTACTGAAATGGCCAGAAGTATTCTTCATATTATATCCAAGTTAAAACTGTATAATCAATTACATGACTACTTTATATAAAAATCGGGCAGTCAATTATTACTAATTATAAATAAAATTAATAATCTGTCATATCACAGGTGAATAAGGACAGAAATATAGATTTAAATGTTAAAAGGTAGAAGTAACTGCTTAGTATTCTAGTTTATAAAAGTCAAATCTGTACTTTTTTTTTTTTGAGACAGAGTCTTGCTCTGCCGCCTGGGCTACAATGTAGTGGCACCATCATTGCTCATTGCAACCGCAAACTCCTGAGTGGGAGCAATCCTCCTGCCTTAGCCTCCAGAGTAGTTGTGACTGCAGACACATATTACATCTGGTTTTTACAGAGACATGGTCTTGCTCTTGCTCAGGCTAGTCTGTCTCTAACTCCTGGGTTCAAGCCATACTCTGCCTTCGCCTCCCAAAGAGGTAGGATTACAGAAGCAAGCCCAGCACAAACATATTCTGATTCTAACTTAAAATGCTTATTTTTTATAAAAAAGATATTGATTACAAAGTATTAAAAGCAACAACTTCTATGCTGGGAGGTTAATGCAAGTATCATAAGATAATAAGCTGAATCATTAGGGGAAACATTTAGTAAAACATTCTATTTTGCTTTGTTTAGTTTTTTGAGACAAACTTTTGCCCTGTCCCCTACACTAGAGTGCAGTGGCATAGCTCACTCATCATAGCTCGCAGCAACTTCATACTTCTGGACTCAAGTGATTCTCCTGCCTCAGCCTCCTGAATAGCTTGGACTACAGGTAGACACCACTATGTCCAGCTAATTTTTTTATTTTTTGGAGACAGAGTCTCACTTTGTCGCACTTTGTCACTATGTTGCTGTGGTGTCATAGCTCATAGCAACCTCAAACTCTTTGGGCTCAAGTGATTTTCTTCCCTCAGCCTCCCAAGTAGTTTAGACCATAGGTGCCCACCACAATACTCAGCTATTTTTAGAGACGGAGTTTCACTCTTGCTCGGACTAGTCTCGAACTCATGAGCTAAAGCAATCCACCTACCTTGGGCTCCCAGAGTGCTAGGATTATAGGCCTGAGCCACTGCACCCAGCCTAACTTTTTCTATTTTTGACAGAGACAGCATCTCACTTTTGCTGGTCTCAAACTCCTGCCCTCAAGCAATACTCCTTCCTCAGCCTCTCACACTGCTAGGGTTATAGGGGTAAGCCTCTGAGCCTGGCTAACATTCCATCTTTAATTGCCTCATTTACAATGGCATCTTATGGATGTTTTGCATTAGCATATATATACTATTATATGGGAATAACACAAAAAGTATATAAACCAAAAACTTTTTTTGTTTGTTCGTTTGAGACAGTCTTATCCTATTGTCCCTGGGTACAGTACAGTGGAGTTTTAGCTCACAGCAACTTCAAGGGGCTCAAGCGACCTTCTTGCCTCAGCCTCCCAAGTAGCTGAGACTACAGCTGCCACAGCCACAACACCCGACTAGTTTTTCTATTTTTTTTTTTTTTTTTTTATTAGAGATGGGGTCTCATTCTTGTTCAGGCTGGTCTCCAACTCCTGAACTCAAGCAATCCACCTGGCTCGGCATCTCAGAATGCTAGAATTATAGGTTAAGTCACTGCACACTGCTTGAAAACTCAATTTTTTATGTATAGTTTTTATAACTTCAGTAATCATGAGTAATGAATACAAGTAATTACACTTAAGCAGTGGCAGCTACTGAATTCTTAAACCAGATAATCTTTCATTCCACTGGTTCTAAATGTATAATTAATATTTAAAACAAAATCTAGTACTTAAGAGTTTAATGATGTTTTATACATTTCTATAAAGCATTACCAAATCTAGCTTTGGTAAAGTCTACCTTGAGCATTATTCTATGAAACAAAATTTACATATAAGTATTCTTTCAACTGTTAAATTTTTATATCAGAATTAAACTCACAGACCAAAGAACGAATCACTGATTTGAAGGAAGAGAATGTAACGTGTCAGAGCTGAAGCTAATAAGGTACTAAATAGAAGCCTTAATTGACAATTAGAACATTCAAAATATTTCAAAGTAAATTTAGATTTTTCTGAAATGGTGACAATTCCATATAACTTCCTTAAAACATTAAGTTTAGTAAAAATTTTAATAATTTTCATATTCTCAGTTCTCTGAACAAAATCATTTTAGTTCACATTTAATATACAAATTAGTATGTCCAATCACATGTTTTTGGGGGGTTTTTTGGCTGGGGCTGGGTTTGTACCTGCCACCTCCGGCATATGGGGCTGGCACCCTACCCTTTTGAGCCACAGGTGCCACCCCAGTCAATCACGTGTATTTTTAAAAAATATTTTTGATCATCTTTTTCATATTTGTTCAATTTTGTTCTCCAATTAATACACTTGACTTTTTAGCAATAACTTAATGGTCAGGCTCTCAAGATATAAGTTTCTAGTAATTTAGAGTTTAGTAGAGGTATGTTTAAATCCAAAAATAAAACAAAACTAGATACCTCACAGTTTTTCCAAAGTTCTGAATCAGTCTTTCCACTGTTTTGCAGCTCTTGCATTAAAGAAGTCAGGACTTCAACTGTACCTTGAATTACAGATGGTCTGGTCTTCCCTGAGAAAGAGGATACCCCATTTGTACTAAGGTGGGGACTACTTCTGTTGAAACATAAATAATTCAAATGGTTTCTTCATTCTACCAAAGTGTTGAATAATTCAGCAGTTCAAGATTTAGCAGAGCAGTACAAAACCACTGATATTTAATCCTTCTAATGGCACCTCATTTGTTGAAAATCTGATAACAGATTTGTCCACAAAAGGAAAATAGCAATAAAAAGACAGCACTGTTTTTTAAGAACAGAAGAGAAAGACCTCCAGAAGTGAGCACTCCAAAGTACATATAGCAGAAAATAAAGTTTGTGCTAAACAACAACAAAAAAATTCCAGCTTCTCTGATCTAAATTATTCCAGAGGATTATTTCACCCCACTTCAAGAATAGCCATTCATTATGTAGTTGAGATTCTTTCTCTACTGCCTAGAATTACAGTCAAATCTCATTAATCTGATCCCCTTAATTTGGTGTGATAAACTGATGCTTATCTCTACACTATCACTGAATAAAAGTTGCACCAAGCAAATTAGCAGCAAATATTCAGGACTTATTTAGCCTATTTGTGATTTTTTTTTTTTTTTTTTTTTTTTTTTGAGACAGAGTCTTACTGTGTTGGCTAGGCTAGAGTGTCCTGGCATCAGCCTGGCTCCCAGCAACCTCAAACTCCTCAGTTCAAGTGATCCTCCTGCCCCTGTCTCCTGAGTTGTATGTAAAATGTTAGCAACACTGATTCTTTCCAGAACTGCTTTTCCAAATCTGTGTGTTTTATTAGCATACAGAGTATAATTCAGGACATTAAAATTTGTTTAAAATTCAGTTACCAAAAGGTCATTTTCATTAATTTATTGTTTAATACTCTGCTTTGCTGCACAAAGAATTTTTTAAAAAGGGGACACTCAGCTTGGCACCTGTAGCTCAGCAGCTAGAGTGCTAGCCACATACACCAGAGCTGGCATGTTCAAACCAGCCCGGGCCTGCCAAACAACATGACAACTACAACCAAAAAATAGCGAAGCATTGTAGTGGGCACCTGTAGTCCCAACTACTTGGGAGGCTGAGGCAAGAGAATCGCTTAAGCCCAAGAGTTTGAGGTTGCTGTGAGCTATGACGCCACAGCATTCTA
>NW_003852494.1:3657092-3675247 GCF_000181295.1 Otolemur garnettii
GAGCCGGGACCTCATCTTTAAAAAATAATATCAGCCAGTGTAGAGTGCATCGCATCATAGTTCACAGCAACCTCAAACTCTCCAGCTCAAGTGATCCTCTTGCCTCAGCCTCCGAAGTACCTGGGACTAAAGGCACTTGCCATAAAGTCCAGCTAGTTTTTCTATTTTTAAGTAGAGAACAGGGTCTCACTATTGTTCAGGCTGGTCTCAAACTGCTGAGCTCAAGTAATCTACCTGGCTTGGCCTCCACAGTGGTGGATTATAAGCATGAGCCAACTCACCCAGCCTGAAATTATTCTTAACTTAAATAACTGTCCCTGAACAGTTCCTGATCTTAGTCCTTTTTAAAAAACAAACACAAATCAGTATCTATGACACTATTTAAACAAGTTGGTAAACTAAGCAAATAGTTTTGATTTGTTGTTACATTAAAAATATCTATCCTATTCTTACCTATTAGAATTTAAGTTCTGTCCAAGATAATGGGGAAATTTTTTGGTATCACATTCTATAGAAGATGAAGTTTTGTGTAAGGTTTTCACCAACTCAAAATCTTCCATAGTGTACAGAAACTGTTATACTCTCTTATTTGAAAATAAAGTTTCTTTGACTGTTTGAGGAAACTGAATCAGAGTCATCTTCAGATGCTTCATCGTCTACCGGCATTTTCAGTTGCTAACATTCAGAACCGTGAAATATCCTAAACTTCCAAGAGAGTCTGAAAATGAATGAGGAAAAAAATACTACTATAAAAAGCCACTAAACCTAGCAAATATCTTTTCATGATTTTGGAAACCTTGACTTCTTTCATACATATTTACCTCAAAGACAGCAACACTATTCATAATAACCAAAGTGTAGAAACAACCCAAATGTCCATTAATAGATGATTGGATAAACAAATATGGTTTATCAAGCCAGTCACATATGATTTCATTCCTATAAAATACCTAAAATAGGCAAATCCATAGAGACAAGATAGATTAATGATTGCCAGGAATTGGGGAAAAGAAAGTATGGAAGTAACTGCAGGTGGTTTGGGGGTCACTTTATGGGCTGATGAAAAGTTCTGGAATTAGATAGTGGTGGTGGTTGTACAACCTTGTAAATATACTACAAACCACTCAATTGTATACTTTTAAATTTTATGCTATCTGAACCATAAATAGTACCAAAAAATCTATAAGGGTGATTTGTAAAAAGCAGCATCATATCTTTAGTTCTTATTTCAGAATGTTACATGTTTAATAATCAAGGTTCTAGACACAATTCCATTATGTAACAATTGGAGTATTTACATGCCTTGTTCTTTTGTTTAATAAATTCTACCACACATACATGCTGGTTTACATGACTAGAATAACTGAAGTACTTCATATTTAATTTTCATTTAAAAAAAAGCCAATTAAATAAACACAGTTGCCTCCTCATTGGCTGGAAGTACATTTTACACTAGTATGACCTTTTGTTATCTGTGCACTTATTACTTCTTAAAAAATAAACTGTGGGGCCAACTAAAATTTCACTGAAGCTGAGCATACAGTGGTAAATTGGTTAAAATGAATCCAACAATATGCCTCCTGCTTAGGGAATTCATACATTAGAAAAAATTAGAGAGCAAGAGAAACGGAAGAAAAATGAAAAGTTTACAGAGAGTGTGACAGCGGAAAATTATCTAGTATTTCAGTCCCTCTAGATTGTTATACTCTCACTTTTCTAGGACCTGGTTTTAAAAAGCACTACATAAAAAAAAAAAAAAAAAAAAAAAAAAACATCAGTTCATCAGGGCCAGACCTAACCAAAGATTTTCTCCCCAGTGGCTCAGTTCAAGTAGGACACTGAAAAAGTCAGGGACTGCCCCTTCCAACTGGCAGTAGAAATACCTGGATTCAAATCACCTTGCTCGGATACCAAGAAAACACAAGGTCTCCGGGGAGGTGGATCTGAAACCATCTATTATTCCCCCTGCTGAGGTAATCCGGATACAGCAGATCCAGACGGAAAAGTGCTAGAAATTCAGTGATGCTTCGCCAGCGGGAGTGGGGTACGCGGGGAGCATTAAAGGAGGGGGAAAACCAAACACCCTGATATACAATGCAAAATTAAGGACCAAAAAAATATAAAGAATGAAGCTGGAAGAATGGTTCTTCCAGCACCAAGATATAACGCTTTTGGTCCCCCATTCCTAGCAGAGCTGAGGGAAGAACCGCCGATGGGGTCTGTAGATGATATGAAAATGAACGAGGCGTTCTGCTGAGACTGAGCGGAGAAAAGGGGTGATTTCAGGAGCTGAGGCCAGGTCCCTACATTCTGGAGCTCACAGCCCGACTTCAATTGCCGGTGGCGGTTTATCGAATTCAAGTCCGAACGCGAGGGACAACCCACGCAGCCGCCTATGCCACAGAAAGCAGAGGAGACGGAGAGAAAGCGACAGCTCCAGCAACTACAACTTGAGATTCCAAAAGGAAGCGACCGTGGCACCTCTACCCCAGACCTAAAAACCAAAAGCCCCCCGCCCCTCGGGAAGAGCGCTCGCGATTGGGTCACGCGGGTGTCACTCAAAGGCACTGAACCCAGAAAAGGCACTCCGCAGCCCGGCAGAACCCCCACACGCCGGAGGACGCTGGTGGGCTTCTGTCGCTTGTCTGTCGTCTCCCCTTACCCTAGCGCACCAGCACATTCAAAGGTCTATTAAGACGGTGTTCCCTAAATCTCATCCCCTGTCCTCCGCGACTAGCAACTTCCCACAGGCCGGTGGCCGCTTACCTGGCCGCCGCTCCCACTGCCGATGTCAGGGTAGAGCGAGAGGCCTCTCGCGACCGTTAAACTCGAAAGAGCGTGCGCGCGGCCCCCGTCTCGCCTGCGATTGGCTGCTGGGAAGGGGGCGGAGACAGCCCGCTTCGGTGCCATTCCAGCCAAAGAGAGACGGCCAACATTGGGGGCGTGGCCGAGGGGGTGGTGCTCCTGTCAAGTTGTCCCCTCTGATTGGTTCTCTAGGAACCTACGTCTGCCACGCGGGAAAAGAACACTCAGATTCTCGCATGCGCAGTTAATAAGAATGAGTCTCGGGCTGGTGAGGGAAGCCACAGCGAAAGTACAGCGCTTGCGCAGACCCGGGTACGCGTTGCTATCTGTTTCTTGAGGTGATTCGGGATCTCTCAGAACGTTGAGGGTCGGAAAGCGATCCTGAGGCCAGGTAAGCGTCCGCTGGGAAGCCAGGTACTCTTATGGCTGCCCACGACACCCAAGGGCTCTGAAGAAAGGACGAGGAGCCAGGATGCCAGAGCTTTTCCGTGCTCGTGACCCGGAGTCGCGCAGCTGCTTTAGCCGAACCCCTGCTGGCTGTCAGGTGAAGCCTGTCCTGCCACCTGTGCTCGGTTTTCTCTGGCTTTGACTTACCCTGGGTTGCTAGAGGTCGGGCATGGGGCTTTTCCAGCACTTGTGGCTGGGGAGAGGAGGAGCGACCCTCCTGGAGAAAACAGATCCCTGAAGGCCCAAAGAAAAATAGAAATTCACTAATTCGACAAAGCAGGATGGAGCTCTAACCAATCATCAGAGCCTGTTTCTGTCGTGGCATGTAGTAGATGTCACCACTACATCTACTTGATTGGCCTTTGAAAGGCCACCGAGACCCCGCCCTCCTCCCCGCAGGCCTCTAGCCCATCTCTGGAGCGCCGTTCAGCCCCAATTCTTCAGCCTAGTTAACTTATATGCCTCTTCCAGCTGTTAGATTTCACTCCTCGTATCGTGGCCCATAGTAAAGGGACTTCGCAAGCACTATCATTCAGGCATGGCAGAAGTGGCGCTGAGAAACCAGGACAGGGGAGATGTATTTGCCCCTGGAATGACAGATCTACCAAGAGGCATTCCATCTCATCAGAGCCTTCTAAGAATACTACCAATTCCTTTTAACAGCAAAAATTCAATCTCTATCCAAAACCCCATCAATGTTAAAATCTTAAGCTTAAATAAATTGACAACCCCCCCCTCCAGATAGTGTTAATCAACCAGTCAATATTATGTTCATGTTACCCTTAACCAAAACAAAATCATCATGAAGCACATGGCTCTATTTTCAGGGATGGGCTATTTTCAAGCCCACCAAAGAAAACAGTTTTAGCACTAATTTCAGTTGATCACAAAATCTATCGTTTGAGACACTGTAGAATCTTGCACCTATGTGATTGAGAAGTGTGACTTCCTGAGACAGTGCTAGGCAGAGAGGTGTGTTTCCCTACAAGAAAAATATTAATCCCCAAAATGAGTACTACTGATTAGGTATTCATCATGCAAGAGGCAGTAGTAAATCATTTCTTTTGGCTATAAAATTGAATGGACTGTGTTCAGTTTCAGTGTGTTTGGGGTTTTTTTGTTTGATTTTTGGCATTGTGATTTTAGGTAATTTTTAAAATCCATTTATGTCTTAATAAGCCAAAATGTTTAGGAACTAGTATTCTGATTATCTGTATTATCTTGTTAACCCACTCATGCAATGACACACTTTGGCAAGGTTATTTATACCATACTTCTTACCTTAGGTTTAGCTATTTGGTAGGGTCTTGATTTAAAAACATTAAAAGTGGAAATTCTCTTTGACTAATAACAATAGACAGAAGAAATGCCCCTTTCAAAGCTTTATCACAGATGAAAGGGTAGTTTGTAAAGCCAAAAAAATTATTTCTGGTCTCGGTGCCTGTGGCTCAAGTGGCTAAGGCACCAGCCACATACACCTAAGGTGGCGGGTTCTAATCCAGCCCGGGCCCACCAAACAACAATGATGGCTGCAACCAAAAAATAGCCAGGGGTTGTGGCGGGCGCCTGTGGTCCCAGCTACTTGGAAGGCGGAGGCAGGAGTCTCGCTTGAGCCCAGGAGTTGGAGGTTGCTATGAGCTGTAATGCCACGTCACTCTACCCAGGAGGACAGCTTGAGGTTCCGTCTCAAAAACAAATAAAAATAAATAAAAGAAATTATTTCTGAATGTAGAAAACAAAGTAGAAGTCTTCAGAAATTTAAAGTAGGAGAATTGTTCATCTAATCTAAATAACCTCCTCCCATACTGGATATTTTGCACTATTTGTAAGCAAGCTTACACAACTATTTTATGGCCTTTATAAAGTTATGGCTACTGTACAATTTTCTTTTTTTTTGAGACAGTCACACTATGTCGTCCTTCATAGAGTGCCATGGCGTCACAGCTCACAGCAACCTCACTCTTGGGCTTAAGCGATTCTCTTGCCTTAGCTTCCCAAGTAGCTGGGACTACAGGTGCCCGACACAATGCCTGGCTATTTTTTTGTTGTAGTTGTCATGGTTGTTTAGCAGGCCCAGGTCAGGATCAAACTTGCCAGCCCCAGTGAATGTGGCTAGCACCCTAACCACTGAGTATAGGCACCAAGCCATACAATTTTATTATAAGGAATTACTCAAGTATTTCTCAGGTGTCTTGAAGACATCAAATTGACAGCTTTTGAACTGTGATCTTTTCCATTTATCAGGCTATTCGGTAATAGTAGCTGATGATGGCTTAAGGCATTTAGTATAGCATCTTAACCAGGATGTTACTTTGTGTCCTTGATTTTTATGTCCAAACAGTTTGTTGTTTGGGGTACCTTCTCCAAAACATGATTTGTTAATCACATTTAACAAACATGGAAGGAAAGGATCAACTTTATTTTTTTTTCTTTCCCGTCTTTCATGATTTTTTTTTACTATGTTACATAGTTCCTAAAGATATTTATGTTTAAACTAGGACTTATCCACGAAGATGGTTGCTATCATTCAATGTGAGCCTGTTAGGAAGCCAGGCTGTATTTTTGGCATCATGATAATCTTCTTGGCACCTGATTTCATAGACCAGAATTGTGACCCCACTAAAAAGCATATTTTCAGTAATATCATGGTTTCCATGTATTTCTCATTATAAATTCAACCATACCAAGTAAAGTAACTTGCAAGTCACTGTTCTAGATGCCTTTCACTCTGGGCTCTAAAACAAAAGCCCAGGAAATAATCAGTTCCCGGATTGGATTTGTGCCATCCCAAATGTGGAGTGTTAGACAGGGATTCCTATAGGTAGGGATCTGAAGTGCTACCATTTCCTGAGCACTAAGGACTTTACATTTGTGGCAAGATACATGAGTTTCTTCTCACTATAGGTTTAGAAATGAGGGAAAGTGGCCAAAGGTGGTGCTTTTTGATTTACTAAACATGGAGTTGAGACATTAAAAGCAGGGCACAATAACTACAAAGCTCACAATCTCTGCAGTATGGCTTTTCTGGAAAAACAAAACAGGAGGGAAGAGTCAAAAAGAGAAAGCTAAGGAAAACGTACCAACATTGCTTAAGCAACTGGGAAAAGAACAGATATAGTTAACAAAATAAGCTCTAGAAAGGATAAATTTAGTTTGAGAAATTGAAAACCTAATAATCTTCCAAAATAAGACTTCCTGAGACAGTCCACATAGTATGCATCCCTTATTTTCTTTATCTGTATTAAATACAATCATGTATTTTGAAAGTACACTGGAAACTGTTTAAGTCCTAAACAAATACAAGGCATCATTAATGGTGATATAAGCTACAAGACTTTTAGAAGAAAATGTATAGCCTTATTATTGCTGGGGTTTGGTTTGTGTTTCTGTTTTAACAGTGTAGTTCATAAATTTTATAAAGTTCCAGGCCCAGCACAGTGGCTCACACTTGTAATCCCAACACTTTGAGTGGCTGAGGCAAGCCTGGGCGATACAGTGAGACCCTATCTCTACAAAAAGTAAGAAAAATTAGCCAGACAGGGTGGCATGTGTCTGTAGTCCCAGTTACTTGGGAGGCTGAGAGGGGAGGATCACTTGAGCTCAGAATTTTGAAGTTGATGTGGGCTACAATGACACCTCTGTACTCTAGTGCAGGCAACAGAGTGAGACCCTATCTCTAAAAAAAGAAAAAAGAATTATAAAGTTCCTGCTAGATGCCTTAAATAGAAGAAATGTGATGCACATGAATAGGAGAGGTGTAATTTTCTGTGGATGTTGGTATATCATGAATTGAATACTTTTCTCTTTAAATACTTCATTAGTTGTCTCTTGACCTTCACAGCAGTAAGCCTCTTAAATTTAGACCAGGCAGAATAGTCTCCTTTTCCTCTTGTTCTCTAGAATCAAAGATAACAGCTTTGTGTTTTCTGCTCAATCTATTATGTTTTCCTTGTTTGAGAAGTAATTATCTATAAACACTTATCTAAAGGGCACTGTATTTTTAGTGCAAAACTCCAAGCCTAGGAAATGACATGGTGGTTTGTTGCAAGCCTAACCCATGATACTCAGTGATTCCATCTGAAGAGGTGTTTCAAGCATTATAAGGATTTCAGGCATCTAGAACTGGAGGATGAGCTAGATGTGAAAGAGAAAGCCTACTTTCTTTCAACTCCCATTTTACAAGGAGCACAAAAATACACTTTTGAAACATTAATTATTAGTTCTTTTTTTTTTTGAGGCAGAGTTTCACTATGTTCCCCTCAGAGTGCTATGGTGTCACAGTTCACAGCAACCTCAAACTCCTAGGCTCAAGTGATCCTTTTGTCTTAGCCTCCCAAGTAGCTGGGACTACAGGCACCCACCACAACACTCAGCTAAAATTGAATTATTAGTAAGAATTTCTTTTTTTTTTCTTTTTTTTTTTTTTTTGAGACAGAGTCTCACTATGTTGCCCTCAGTAGAGTGCCTTGGCGTCACAGCTCATAGCAACCTCCAACTCTTGGGCTTAAGTGATTCTCTCACCTTAGCCTCCCAAGTAGCTGGAACTACAGGCTCCTGCCACAACACCTGGCTATTTTTTTGTTGCAGTTACCATTGTTGTTTAGCTGTCCCGGGCAGGGTTCGAACCTACCACCCTCGGTGTATGTGGCTGGTACCATCACCACTGTGCTCTGTGCTATGGGAGCCGAGCCTTAGGAAGAATTTCTTAAAACATTCTCCTCTCACTTGGCCTCTGCTGTTATCAGCTGACCATTTTGTCTTTTCAAAGCAGCAACATTGCTCATTGGTCTGTTTAAGCTCACTATGACCTTAATCATTTATTAGGTCATTAATTTAAGACCTATGGTTTCATCTTCTTATTGAAGAATAGATAAGTGGTGAATAAACAGTAATCAGCACTCCTGAATTCTGGTCTCAACTCCTTTAATGTTATAAAAATAAGAAACAATAGCTTTCCAAAGTATCTTTCCTAGCAACCAGTAGAACTTGCTGATTCCTGTGTTCTGGGGCAATTCTTACCAAACTTTAATATGCCTCTGAATCACCAGCAGATCTTGTTAAAATTCAGGCTCTCACTAGGTCTGAGTAGGTGTCAAAGACCTGACACCTTCCAAGCAATGCTATTGCTGCTGGACCACACTTTGAGTAGCAAGATTCTAGAGCTACATTGTCCAACATCATCACCACCAGCACATGTGGCTAGGAAGCACTATGAATACACTCCATATTTTGAAGACTTTATATGAAAAAAGTATCTTCTTTTATTCATTACATGTTGTAAGAATGTTTTGAATATATTCAAATTAATCATCCATTTCTTTTTATTATTTTCTAAGGTAATTTGGAATTTCACATGTGGCTAGCATTAGATTTCTTTTGGACAACACTATTCTAGAATATTAACAAAATAGAGACGACATTTTTGGTGTTTTGTTATTTTTTCAGATGACCCAGTTCAGTCCCAATGTTACTATGTCACTTTCTGCTAGCTCAAATCAGTATTTGTTTAATTCTTTTCTTTAGATGATTTCCTTGCTGACATATCACACTCCTTTACAACTTCTCAGTCTCCATCATGATTCTAGAGCTTTCTTCAAGGAATTGAATGATCCTAAGTACCAGGACACAGGCAGCACCCTTGCTAAAATCCGTTGGCCATGCCACTCAAACTGTAGTCCCTGGATTAGCAGCAGCAGCTGTATCACTTGAGAGCTGTTTAGAAATGCCATCTCCTGGCTGCATGCAGTAGCTCACACCTGTAATCCTAGCACTCTGGGAGGCCAAGGCAGGTGGATCCCTTGATGTCAGGACTTTGAGACCAGCCTGAGCAAGAGGGAGACTAAAATTAGAAAAAAACTACCTGGGTGTTGTGGCAGGCATCTGTAATCCCAGCTATTTGGGAGGCTGAGGCAAGAGGATCTCTGGAGCCTAAGAGTTTGAGGTTGCAATGAGCTGTGACACTATGGCACTCTACCTAGGGTGACGGAGTGAGACTCTATCTCAAAAACAAGAAGAAAAAAAAGGAAAGAAAAAAATTCAAAAAAATAAAATAAAAATAAATTAAAAAGAGGCAGCGCCTGTGGCTCAAAGGAGTAGGGCACTGGCCCCATATACTGGAGGTGGCAGATTCAAACCCAGCCCCAGCCAAAAAAATTGCAAAAAAAACAAGAAAAGAAAAAGAAATGCAGTCTTCAAACCAGGTGTGGTGGCAGGACCCTATAGTCCTAGTTACTCCAACAGATGAGGATAGAGGACCACTTGAGCTTGGGAGTTTGAATCCAGCCTACGCAACATAATGAGACCGCCATCTCATAAAAAAAATGCAGTCTCTGGCCCCACCACATAGGTAATGAAGCATCGTCACATTTAGCAAGACCCCAGATAATTTGTACAAACATTAAAGTTTAAGTGGTGAGCAGGTTCACAATCATCTTTTCTAAAGCACCCTATTCCATTAGTGTTAATGAAATTTCTGGCAAGGTTAACATACCATGAATGTTGTGGCTAAAGGAAACTAGTGCTCTACCTTTATTTAAAAAAAAAAAAAATACTTAAATGGGGCAGTGTTTGTGGCTCAGTGAGTAGGGCGCCGGCTCAAGGGCACCCAAGGGTGGCAGGTTCGAACTCAGCCCAGGCCAAACTGCAACAAAGAAATAGCCGATGTTATGGTGGGTGCCTGTAGTCCCAGCTACTCAGGAGGCTGAGGCAAGAGAATCGCCTAAGCCCAGGAGTTGGAGGTTTCTGTGAGCTGTGTGACGCCACAGCACTCTACTGAGGGCGATGGAGTGAGACTTTGTCTCTACCAAAAAAAAAAAAACTTAAACAGTGAATTTTAGATAAAAGGTATCTAGAAGGCAAGTCCAGAGATGGAAATCTTATGTATGCTTGCCTGAAAATAGATTCAAATATCCTTTATCCCTCTTAGAGACACGAAAGGAAAGGCATCATGTTACCATCTTCTTTCCCTCTCTCCAGAGCATTAGAGCTCTTGTTGACACAGTGTCACCTTGATATATCTAGTTATAATCTGCAATTGCAGGTCTTGAGAGTTGAGAGTTGCAGAGTTGAACTATCCCTACAGCTAGATGTCTGTCTTAGATTGGGTTGAATGTGGAAACTCATGAGGGAATGTCTGCTGGCTGGATCCAGTAATGAATTGGGCTACCCAATAGAACGTAGGTTCCAAGTCCTGATAATAAGCACTCCAAGTGGTTTGGGGGCATAGTAAAGTTGGAGAATCACTGCTCATTTGCATGCTATCTGGTGTCTATCACGTTTATGGATTTCCTTGGGCTCCCTGAGGTCCATGCTTAACACTCAGTAGGTGTTCAAAATATTCTTGAACAAATTAACATTCTCTTTTCTGAAGTCCTCAGACCTACTGGTATTATCTCTGAACTTAACCGAGTTGGAAGGGACTCAGATAATGACAGAAGCTTTAACCTTAACTGTGATCAGCCCTTTAGTGCGGAAGCCATCATCAAAGGAAAAGTAGAGCCAAGGGGAAGTCGCCAGCCCTTCATTCAAGCTCACATTTGCAGAAAGGAACTGAGACAAAGCCATCATGACTGCTGGTTTCCCTTTACTAGCACTTTTTCTGTACCATTTTTCTTTTTCTCTTTCTTAATGTCATGATAAACTATAATTTGAGCTGCTTTTATTGTTTCCCAAAGACTTTGGACTGCTCTGTGGGTATGACAAAAACTGAAATCTAATCCCTATTCTTCTTTGGGCTTTGGGGAAGTGGAACCATGGGTGTGTTTGTCATTTTTAGCAATCATTGGAGTAGGGCCAAAGCTCCACAAGATACTAAAATTGTCTAGAATTGTCTGATTGGCTGTTGGAATTAGCTGTTAAACAAAGCACCCAGTAACTGAACACTGGGGACCTTCTTGAACTCCAGTTGGGTGGGAGACCTTCCAGTGTGTCTGTCAGCTCTGAACTAGGACAGAGAGGTAGAGATTTCAAACAGTGGGCTGGTGACAAAGCACCTGATAAAAGCACTCTCCTCTCTGTCCTTTGTCTGGGAGTTTCACCTTGTCTCAGACTTGCTTCCTCTCTTTGTCTCTGTACTGTATACCAGGCTGTCCTGCCGGGTTAGATTTACTAACTAGCGGAAGAGAAGCCCCAAGAGAGGTACTGGACTCATGCTTCATAATGAATCTAATCCAGGAACTTAGAAGCAGTCTGACACACAGGGATTTATTTTGTGGATTGAAAACAGAAATAAGGAAAAGGAAATTTTGAAAATTGACTTAGTCTAGTTACTTAATTGTTTATAGGTAAGTTGATTCTTTGTTGTAGAAATTTCAGAGAAAGTACCTGGGTTTATTATTTATCTTTTCTTGAGGATATCTCTGAAGTATTTCAAACACATTAATTAAACCAAACCAATTTTTTTTTTTTGAGACAGAGCCTCAAGCTGTCCCCCTAGGTAGAGTGCTGTACCATCAAAGCTCACAGCAACCTCCAACTCCTGGGCTCAAGTGAGTCTCCTGACTCTGCCTCCCAAGTCACCCGCCACAACGCCCGGCTATTTTTTTTTTTTTTTTGGTTATAGCCGTCATTGTTGTTTGGCGGGCCTGGGCTGGATTCAAACCCGCCACCTTTGGTGTATGTGGCTGGCACCTTAGACACTTGAGCCACAGGTGCTGAGCTGACCAAATCAATTTTTAAAATAACTCTTTCATTAGTATCATGTGTATACTCTACTTTCCTTCATAGCCATGGAGCCCCTTGCAACACCATCTAAATTAGTACCTGCTGGGACAGCAGAACACACTGAATATCATAAAAAGAAGATGTGGGCTTATGGTCGTGGTTAGGGCTCTGGCCACATGTTCCAGGGCTGGTGGGTTCGAACCCAGCCCAGGCCTGCTAAACAAAAATAATAGCCAGATGTTGTGGCGGGTGCCTGTAGTCTTACTACTAGGGAGGCTGAGGCAAAAGAATCACTTGAGCCCAAGAGTTTGAGATTGCTGTGACTTATGACAACATAGCATCTACTGAGGGTGACAAAGTAAGGCTCTGTCTCAAAAGAAAAAAAAAAAAAGATGGCTCAGCGCCCGTAACACAGTGGTTATTGCGCCAGCCACATACACCAAGACTGGTGGGTTTGAATCTGGCCTGGGCCAGCTAAAACAACAATGACAACTGCAACTAAAAAACAGCTGGACATTGTGGTGGGTCCCTGTCGTCCCAGCTACTTGGGAGGCTAAGGCAAGAGGATTTCTTGAGCCCAAGAGTTTAAGGTTGCTCTGAGCTGTGACACCACAACACTGTACCCAAGGTGACAGGGTAAGATTCTGTCTCAAAAAAAAAATGATGTGGGATGGTGCCTGTGGCTCAAGGAGTAGGGCGTTAGCCCCATATACCAGAGAGAGGTGATGGGTTCAAGCCCAGCCCTGGCCAAAACTGAAAAAAAAAAAAAAAAAAAAAAAAAGATGACCAGTGTCTCTCAGCACTTTGGGAGGCTGAACCAGAAGGATTGCTTGAGACCAGGGGTTTAAGACCAGCCTGGGCAACATAGCAAGACCCTGTCTCTATAAAAACTTTAAAAATTACCCAGACATGGTGGCATACACATATAGTCCTAGTTATTCAGGAGTCTGAGGCAGAAGAATTGCTTAAGCCTAGGACATCAAGACTATGGTGAGCTATGATGACACCACTGCATTCCAATCTGGGCAACGGAAGGAGGCCTTGTCTCAAAGAAGAAAAACATGCTAACCAGGTGATACATTTGTAATACCCATAATCCACCTGGGTGACAGAGATTTTACTAAAAACAGTCTTAAGCTTCAAAAAGTATCAAAAAAGCCCCTTCTGGAATACTTCTTTGGTGTTTTTATTTTTTCTTTTTTAGAGATGGGGGAGGTCTCCCTACGTTGCCCAGGCTGTTCTCAAACTCCTGGTCTCAAGCAATCCCCCCCCCACCTTGTCCCCGCAAAGTACTGGGATTACAAGCAAGAGACACCATGTCCCTCCTCTCTAATTTTTTTTAAGCCTTTATGGGATGGGTGGAGAAGGGCTAATTCACCATTTTCTAGCTAAGAAAGTAAGCCCATTTTGTAGCTCACTCATTTACACAGGATGCCTTTCATATCCTTCTGCCTTGGACCCCTGGAAATAAACAAAGGTCTAGCCGGGCACAGTGGCTCACTCCTGTAATCCTAGCACTCTAGGAGGCTGAGGCAGGTGGATTGCTTGAGTTCATGAGTTTGAGACCAGCCTGAGCAAAAAGCGAGACCCCTGTCTCTACTAGAAAAACTGAGGCAAGAGGATCAGTTGAGCCTGAGTTGGAGGTTGCTGTGAGCTATGACGCCACAGCACTCCACTCAGGGTAACAGCTTGAGACTCCAGCAAAAAAAAAAAAAAAAAAACAAAAGTCTGTGGGATTTGCCCTACCCTCACAGCTATTATTCTCTGTCCAATTCATGTGTCAGCCTTACGCTGTGTCTTGAGAAGTTATTTGAAGTGTGATTGTTAAATAAAACTTTCTTTTTGATATCTTCACTAATGAGCCTGTAAGTGCCATGAAGACAAAATCTAGTTATTTTTCATCTCATGTCTGTTGCTGTACCTTGCATGGTATTTTGAACCTAACAAGCACCTTAATAAAAATTAGTTGATTTGGTAGTCTTAAGGATCAGTACCAGTTGGATCTCATTATTGGCAGTACATCCAAGGGAACAGATGTTCTCATTCAAATCCATGAAACTGGAAACATTAAAAAACAGCAATCATGACATTGATTGATAGAGATGTTTACTGTGTCAGACTGTTTAAGCTCAGCTATAAAATAGACTCTCCTACTGTCATCTTTACATTTTCAAAAGATTCTCAAACATTTAAATACTGTCACTTGACTCAGATCCTAGATCTTGCTTGATGTACTATTTAATATTTATCAAATTACAGCCCTGTACCTTTGAATTTCACACTTGAAACCTCTACTTCCTGAGAAAACAGCACTTCTGGGTGTATTGAAGATATTTTTGGCTTGTTATAAGAAAAATATTTATTAGCTAGCAGGGCATGGACTGATGAGGACACAGCAGACAAAGCAAGGCCAGAGACAGCAAGGCTGCAGAAAGGGGTGTCTTGCTGAGTCATCTGTCTTTTCTCACTTCCTAAATACTCTAGGTAACATGTAGGTTGTCTTTTGAATTGTTTTATAAAAAGCTATTTTACAACCTGAAGTATAATCCTGAGGGCAAGTGCATCATACTGAAAAGCTGTCCTTTTTATTTGTCTAATTCAGGTCCCGAGCAAGCAGAGCCACTTTCTTTATGAGAACCTCAGGTTTATTTCGTTTTCCTGCAACACTGACCAGAATATGCACAGTGCCATGGGAACTCCAGCTTTGGGAGAAGCTGAGATTGTTATCCCCAGGAATTGCTGTCACTCCAGTCCCGATGGCAGGCAAGAAGGATTGCCCTGCTCTGCTTTCCCTGGATGAGAATGACCTCAAAGAGCAGTTTGTGAAAGGACATGGTCCAGGGGGCCAAGCAACCAACAAAACGAACAACTGTGTGGTGCTAAAGCACATCCCCTCAGGCATCGTGATAAAGGTAGAAGAAGAGTGCTACTGGGGAGGACACCCAGCCTGGGGCTTCTGCAGCCACAGTAGAGTTCACTCTGAGAGCAGATGGTGATCAGCTGAAGCGCATTCTCATTCTGGCATAGGCCACACTGTACCAGCACAGCAGTAGAGCACACTCCAGATGTCATCCCATGCCTCAAGCCAGTCCTCCCTAAGCCAGAACCTCCTCTATAGTATCAGAAGTCTGGTTCCAGGATCCTTTGGAGCCAGAGTATTACTGCCATCCTTGAAGTTGGCAGACAGTACTGGCATCTGGCTCTTGCCTGGGAAGCAGTATCTTGACAAAGCTAAGCAGTAGCTAATAAAGGCAGGTGCCTGGGCAGCACGTTCTCTCAAGGCCTCTAGCTATAGGATGGCCACAGAGCTTGGCATCACTGCTGTGAGCCCCAAGCCCCTTAGTAGGCAGCAAGCAGGCCTGCATTGTCAGCAAGCAGTCTCATCCCTTAGATGGCCTGGCTAATGGATGTTTGGATGACCATATCCTCCATGTCCCTGTCTGTTCTTTGGGTAAATTTTTTTTTTTTTTTTTTTTTTTGAGACAGAGTCTCAAGTTGTCGCCCTGGGTAGAGTACCATGGCGTCATAGCTTACAGCAACCTCCAACTCTTGGGCTCAAGCGATCCTTTTGCCTCAATTTTTCTTTTTCTTTTTTTTTTTAGTAGAGACAGGATCTCGCTTTTTGCTCAGGCTGGTCTCAAACTCGTGAGCTCAAGCAATCTACCTGCCTCAGCCTCCTGGAGTGCTAGGATATAGGTGTGAGCCACCGCTCCTGATCCCCTCTTTTGGTAAATATTAATGATACCCACCCTTCTGGAGAGAGGGGACTGATTGTGAGCTAATGGAGGCCAGCCATTTTCAGCCTCAGAAGAAAAATTCCTGTGCACAGCTGCTGTAGTAGTCTTCCTTCTTTATATACATAAAAAAACAAGTCTCTGATCAAGAGACTTGAGCTGAGATCAAGATATCACCAACTTTCAACAAAATCTGAACCTCTAGGAAATGCTGTGTACCTATTTCCTGGTTTGGTAGTAATAACCCTACTGCCTCTAAAAGACAAGCCCAGTCTGTGGAACTGCCAATCCATTCTGCTTCACATGAGTCACAGAGAGCCTACAAGCAGCACAAGGCTTGTGGGGCAGCAAAGAAAAGAGCTAGCACAGGCAGGTTTTCATATATTATAATACTGGTAGCCACACGTGTAGATCAGGTGACTGTATGGGCAGCATTATTCTGGGCCACATTAGCTCTTTGAATTCTCACAACCCCCAAGCATGATTTTTCCTCACAGTATACATGTGGAGTCTGAGGCACAGACAGGTTAAGTAACTTGCCCAAGGTCCTACCACTTAGAGGAGTCAACTCAGACTAAATGCAAACTCCATGTACCTAACAGCTGTATTTCACAGCCAAGTTTTTGAGCCAAAAGCTTATCATTTGTAATCTAAAACAAGCCAGGTATAGTGGCTCATGCCTGTAATCGTAACATTCTGGGAGGTCAAGGAGGGTAGATTGCTTAAGCTCAGGAGTTCCAGACCAGCCTGAGCAAGAGTGAGACCTCATCTCTACTAAAAACAGAAAAACTGGCTCAGTCAGTGCCCATCACTCAGTGGGTAAGGCACCAGCCACATACACCAAGGCTGGTGGGTTCAAACCTGGCCTGGGCCAGCTAAGACAATGACAACTGTAACAACAACAAAAAATAGCTGGGTGTTGTGGCAGGCACCTATAGTCCCAGCTATTTGGGAGGCTGAGGTAAGAGAATTGCTTGAGCCCAAGTGTTGGAGGTTGTGAGCTGTGACGCCATGGCACTCTACCAAGGACACCATAGGGAGACTCTTGTCTCAAAAAAAGAAAAACTAACAGGGGTTGTAGTGGGTGCCTGTAGTCACAGCTACTTGGAAGGCTGAGGCTAGAGCATTGCTCAAGCCCAGAGTTTGAGGTTGCTGTGAGCTATGATGCCATGGCACTCTATCAAGGGTGATAAAATGAGAGCCACTCCATCAAAAAAAGTAATAATAATAAAATCTGGATCACTCTTCTTTTCCTCCTTCAAAATTATTCATGAAAATAGAATTCTAAAACCTGACAGTTAATTTTTGTTTAACCTATTTTATTATATAACTTACTCCGAATCTGCTTTTAATATTACTTCACACTGATTTCAGAATTTCTCTTTTATAAAACAGCTTTTCAAGATACTCGCCCATAATAACTCAGGCATTATATAATGAATATTATGGTTGACTAATAATAAAGATGCTTTAGACAATTTTATGCTTATGAATGGTGCACACAAAGTGGCTGTCCTCTCACTACAAGCTAGATAAATCAGTTGATGTTTTCATAATTATTTTGGGATTTTTGTTTGAAGGCTTATTATTGCTTCTAAACAAAAATAACACTTCCATTTATAAAACAATCAGCAAAAGCCACATAACACAGGGTGCAGGATTAGGCAGAGGTCATGAAGTAGGGGCATGAAAGAGACTGGTTTTTACTTTGTCCCTGACCCATTAGGACTCCTGACAAGTGGCTTTGCCTTCTGGGCCTATCCCTGTCGGCAAAGCAAACAGGTTGAATTCTGAGGTCCTATCTATCAAGATCCTGTGGTTTTCACATTATAAAATATTATCTCTTACAGTGCCATCAGACAAGATCAGTTGATCAAAACAGAAAGCTAGCTCGGAAAATTCTACAAGAGAAAGTAGATATTTTCTACAATGGTGAAAACAGTCCTGTTCTCAAAGAAAAACGAGAGGCAGAGAAGAAAAAGCAAGAAAGGAAAAAAAGAGCAAAGGAAACCCTAGAAAAAAAGAAACTACTGAAAGAACTCTGGGAATCCAGTAAAGTGTCCACTGAGAAAAAAACTACAGAACTAACAGAAATCTGCCAGGAAGCTTCCAGGGAATAATGGTGGTGAGTTCCATCACCAGCATTGTTATAGAGCTTTTAAAGAAATATTTTTGAAAGATTTCAAAGACTTCAAAGTTTCTTAAATGGTAGACTAAACTAGAGTGAACAGAAGTGCACCCTTCAAGAGTAAAACTATAAAGAAACACAGGGCAATCATTACTATAAAAGGACAGTGGCTGCTTTGGGGGCTATCGTTGTGATGCCACTCTGGGGGGAGCTGACATGGTTCTATTTCTTTTTTTTTTTTTTTTTTTTTTTTTTGAGACAGCGCCTCAAGCTGTCCCCCTGGGCAGAGTGCCGTGGCATTACAGCTCACGGCAACCTCCAACTCCTGGGCTCAAGCGAGTCTCCTGCCTCCCGCCTCCCAAGTAGCTGGGACCACAGGC
>NW_003852494.1:3676703-3690291 GCF_000181295.1 Otolemur garnettii
AAAAAAAAAAAAAGAAAAGAAAAAAGAAAAAAGAAAAATATTATGAGGTGAGAGGATCTGCCAGATCCAGGGTCAGCCTTATTTCTGAAATGAAGACCAGTTCTTCCAGCAGGCCAGATACTCCAAATAAACTTCTATCTCTGAAGGTGCCAGTTAAGGCTCTTCTGGCCATGGAGTGGCTTTGGAAACAAGCATTCTCTACTTCTTGTTGGAGTAACTAGGACCATTCTCCATCCCAAACTCCCTTAGAAGGTAAAGTCTTGGTGATACACAAGAAACCAGTAATAGTGGTAGGGTAAGTATGAAGCTATAGCCAAGAGGGATAGAGGCTTCAATTTTCTTCTCTGGAATCGTTGCCATTTCTATCTATGTGCACAAAGATGCAGAGATGCCAGTCCCTCAGAACCCATTCCTGCTGGCCCTTAGGCTTCTCACAGCCAGAACCTGTCTTGTGCCTACATCAGAGACAAATCTCTCATTTGTTTTAGTCTCCCTCTCACCAAGACAAATCTTCATTACAGGGGATTAGTGCCCAAGGTGGAAAATAAAATCCCTTGGGGAGGCCCTGACAGAGACCATCATGTGGATCCTCCACACATCCAGCACCAATTTTTCCCCAGCACCAGAGCAAATAATTCTTCCACTAAGAACCAGATGAAGTAGCCACTTTGAACTTAGGGGCCACTTCTTTTTTTTTTGGAGACAGAGTATCACTCTATTATGCTGGGTAGAGTGCTATAGTGTCACAGCTCACAGCAAACTCAAACTCTTGGGCTTAAGTAATTCTCTTGCCTCAGCCTCCCAACTAGCAGGGACTACAGGCGCCCACCACAACACCCGGCTATTTTTTGTTGTTGTTGTTGTTGGAGTTGTCATTGTTTTAGCAGGCCTGGGCTGGGTTCGAACCCACCAGCCTCTGTGTATGTGGCTGGTGCCCTACCGACTGAGCTATAAGTGCCGCCCTACCACTTTTTTTTTTCTTCTTTTGAGACAATCTCAAGCTCAGAGTCTCACTCTATCACCCTGGGTAGAGTGCCATGGTGTCACAGCTCACAGCAACCTCCAACTCCTAAGCTCAAGCGATTCTCCTGCCTCCACTTCCCAAGTAACTGGGACTACAGGCGCCTGCCACAACGCCCAGCTATTTTTTTTTGAGACAGGAGCCTCAAGCTGTCCCCCTAGGTAGAGTGCCATGGCATCTCAGCTCACAGCAACCTCCCACTCCTGGGCTCAAGCAAGTCTCCTGCCTCAGCCTCCCAAGTAGCTGGGACCACAGGCGCCCAACACAACGCCCGGCTATTTTTTGGTTGCAGCCGTCATTGTTGTTTGGCGGGCCCAGGCCAGATTTGAACCCACCACCTTGGGTGTACGTGGCTGGCGCCTTAGCCACTTGAGCCACAGGCGCCAAGCCCTATTTTTTTTTTTTTTAAGAGACAGTCTATCTCCCTCCCTCAGTAGAGTACCATAGCATCACAGCTCATAGCAACCTCCAGCTCTTGGGCTTAGGCAATTCTTTTGCCTCAGCCATCCGAGTAGCTGGGACTACAGGTGCCCACCACAGCGCCCAGCTCTTTTTTGTTGTTGCATTTTGGCCAGGACTAGGTTTGAACCCACCAGGATTGGTATATGGGGCCAGCGCCCTACTCACTGAGCCACAGGCGCCACTCCCTTATCACTTTGTTTTTGAGAGTCTCACTCTGTTGCCCTAGGTAGTGCCATGGTATCATAGCTCACAGCAACCTCAAACTCTTGGGCTCAAGCCATCCTCTTGCCTTAGCCTCCCAAGTAGTTTGTACTACAAGTGCCCACAACACCCAGCTAATTTTTCTTTTCTTTCTTTTTTTTTTTTTCAGTAGAGACAGAGTCTTACTCTTGCTCAGGCTGGTCTTGAACCCCTGAGCTCAAGTAATACACCCACCTTGGCCTCCCAAAGTGTTAGGATTATAGGAGTCAGCTACTGCACCCAGCCTGCTTCCATCATTTTTAAATTTTCTTTCCTAGCATGCACTTCAGATTTCTGCATAATGCCACTTCACTTTATCCCTGCCTGAGTTAGCAAATACATTCCTTCCTCAGCCAACTGTGCTAACAATGTCATCACATTAAATGTGTCTGCGCCAGGTAAGAATACACTCTTTGACAGGCACCTCCTACCTCTCATTGAAGAGTTTTTCTTTTTTATCTTTACAGGGTCTCATTCTATCACCCAGACTCACCAATCATAGCTCACTGCAGCCTCTGACTCCTGGGCTCCAGTGATCCTCCCACCTCAGCTATCCCAGTAAGCTGGCTGGGACTACCGTGCTTCCCCAAAAATATGAGTCTTATATATTTATTTTTTCTCAAGAAGACACACTAGGGCTTACTTTCAGGTGACGTCTTATTTTTATTAAGTATAATGCCACAATCTACATTTATTCAAATACAGTTAAGTCATCTTCTTCTGGAACCCGACAGGGGGAGCTGACCTTGTTGATGGGGCTGGCGCTAGTGATGCTTGAACTCCTTTCCCCTAGCCATTTGCACATGTGCAATAGGATGCCTGCGATTGCGGTTACCACATGCACACCTGCGCAAGTGCTAACGCCTTGGAAAAAGGAGCTACGGCAGATAAAAAGTATTCCAGTCTTCCTTACTGTTCCTCACCAAAATGCAGGGCGTGGCTATTCTGATACGCTGCATAGCCATACCCATCACTAGGTCTTATTATTGGGGTAGTGCTTATTTTGGGGGTAGGTCTTATTTTCGGGGAAACACGGTACAGGCACGTACCACCACACCTAGCTAATTTTTAAATTTAGTTGTAGAGATAAAACTGCTGTGTTGCCCAGGCTGATCTTGAACCTCTGTCTTTAACAATCTTCTCACCTCAGCCTCTTGAGTTGCTAGTAGAGGAGCTATTTTAAAATAACACCTAAGAATTCAAGGAACACACATTTTAACTCAAATTGTTAATGAAAATAAGCTTTATTACATCAAGTAATAAATACATACAAAGATGCAAACAGTTTTAGTCCTTTTCTTCCAGATGTTTTTATCAACTTACAGTAAATGCAGAACTGAAATCTACTTACAGTCTTAGTATGAAAATTTTCGGGGGTCCTTATTAGGTTTGGTAGGTTGCTCTTTCTTCTGTATTTATAACTTGTGCATTTTTAAAACTGACTTCAAAGCACTAATAGTCATGCAAATGCTTAAGCATAAAGGAAGTTACATTAAGCAGAATCTACACTGTATGGCAAACAGGGACCAGCTAAGGAGAGCGTGCTGTCAGTGTGCATTAAAACAATCCCTAGAGCTGCCATCAGTTTATGAAAAGGAACAAATAACAACGTGGGTAAACAGAAATGTATTCAAAAGAGAAGATTAAAAGAAGACCAGGGTGTCTTGGGGGCAAACTAGTTTGCTGTAAGATAACTTCACGTGCAACTTTTAAATCAATGCTTAAAAAAAAAAAATCCAAAGTGGTTCCTAACTACTTAAAATGTAAATCCTAATTAACCGCAAAATATTTTCGCAATCTTTGAGACTGCAGGTTCAGAGTTAAGTGAACCATGGGAGGAAAAAACAAACTATCATTTTGAAAACAAAAGTTTCATTTGAACAGGAGAGATGAACTGCAACTTTTCATCTTGTAAAAAGATGGAAAACCGTCAAAATCAAAAAAGCGGCTAGGATCTGGCATTCCGTTCCGTTTCAGCCAAGCACTCCCGAACCAATCCTCTAGCATGAATGATGCCTGAAAGAGAAACAGAGGCCAGGGTTTGTCCATGTCCCAAGACCAACTATGCCAGAAGAACCTGGTCAGGAACGGGAGGAGGATCCAACCCTTTACATCCTGGCCATAAGGCCTCAAGACTGGAAGAGAACTCAGGAGACCAGCATCCAAACAACTCTAAAGGAGACTATTAAATCCCATCCCACCTCTCAGCCCTGACCTCCTACCCCAAACTCTTCATGTCTCCCTAAAAATTTCTTCCTGCCTCAAGATGGCAACAGCAAGCTGTATTTTCATGACATTCTCTTAGATGATGGGAAAAAATGCTTTTGCACCCAAGTTCTTCAAGCTTGATTCACTGTAGAGACATTTCTCTAACTACACGATAGTCTAAATTCTAGATAGGGCTTGACCATTGTCAAGCAGACAAGAGAAATTTCTGGCCTGTACAAGTAAAGGTACAAGAGAACAAGACGTACAGGTATGCTCAATTCTTTGTCTACTACAAATGACATCCCTCACTCAGGATGAGGATACTTCTGCCACCTTCTGCCCTATTAATCTTTTTTTTTTTTTTTGAGACAGTCTCACTATGTCACCACCACCACCACCCACCCCCGATAGAATGCCATGGCGTCACAACTCACAGCAACCTCAGACTCTTGGGCTTAAGCATTCTCTTGCCTCAGCCTCCCAAGTAGCTGGGGTAACTATAGGTGCCCACAACAACACCTGACTATTTTGTTGTTGTTGTTGTTGTTGTTAATGAGTAGGCCTGGGCTAGGTTTGAACCCGCCAGCACCCTAATTACTGAGCTATGGGTGCTGAGCCTACCCTATCAATCTTTTATCTCTATGGTTTATTACTTACCTTTTGACCTTTCTATTTTTGCTTCTACTGAGCACCATGAAATATCTCTTTTTATTTACTTTTTTAAAATAAGGTCTATGTTGCCCAGGCTGGTCTCAAACTCCTGGGATCCTCCTGCCTTGGCCTCCCAAAGTGCTGGGATTACAAGTATGAGCCACCATGCCCAGCCTCATCTCATTTTAATAAATAAATTCATTTCCTTCCAGCACATGATCCACAGAGGCCACTGTGAATGACATCCCCCATCACCAGCAGCTAAAACTTAGGTGTCACAAATCTTATCTTAGAGCCTCAGAAAACTTTTTCTGTCAGGGCCAGCCAGCAAATTAGGCCACATAGTCTCTGTTACAACTACTCAAGTGTAAACTATGGGTATGGCCATGTTCCAATAAATCTTTTTTAATGACTATGAAGTTTAAACTTCACATCATTTTCACATGTCCCAAATTCATTCACCATTAAAAACTGTAAAAACTGGGTGTGCATGTGGCTCAGTAGGTGGGGCGCCAGCCCCATATAACCAAGGGTGGCAGGTTCGAACCCAGCCTTGGCCAAACTGCAACAAAAAATAGCTGGACATTGTGGCAGGCACCTGTAGTCCCAGCTACTCGGGAGGCTGAGGCAAGAGAATCGCCTAAGCCCAGGAGTTGGAGGTTGCTGTGAGCTGTGTGATGCCATAGCACTCTACCTAGGGCAATAGAGTGAGACTCTATCTCTACAAAAGAAAAAAAACAAACTAAAAACCGTTCTTGGTTCATAGGCTATAGTTTGTCAATCTACCAATAGTACTCCTGAGCCATATCCCCTCTGTGACCCATCTCAGCCTGCTGTAACCTGTTTGTTAGGTTGGGCTTGGCTGGCCAGAGGGTACCCCTAAATTTTCCTTGTCATTAAGGAACCAGTAGCTTGTATCCACTTGTCAACTTGAACCACTGGCTCCAGTATTTGCCCAGCAATTCCCACTTGACCGAGCAGTACTCTAGTTCCCTGAACTATATCACTTCCTTGACTCCCAAGCAGTGGCCCCAGGAGCAGACCGATGCCTGACTCCAGGCTACCTCAAGGCCGGCCTCCACACCCCTTTCCCCAAGTTCTCTTTAGCCACACCTCTCACTTGGCCAGTCCCTCTTCCTCCCAACCTGTCCCAGCTTGTTCCCAGTCTAGCTTTGTGATTCACAAAGTTTTCATGAACACCAGTCAAGATAGTCCCTGCCCGCGGTAGCAGGCTGTCCTCTGATGGCCCATGTACCCTTGGGGATTCATGCCCTCCTTTATGCAGCCCCCTTTTATGTCATGCACTGATAACCAAAGAATATTCCTCTTCCCTTTTTCTTTTTTTGGAGACACAGTCTCACTTTGTTGCCCTGAGTAGAATGCCATGGTGTCATAGCTCATAAGCAACCTCAAACTCTTGGGCTGAAGCAATCTTCTTGCCACAGCCTCCAAGTAGCTGGTTCTACAGGCACCCACCACAATGCTTGGCTATTTTTAGAGACAGGGTCTTGCTCTTGCTCAGGCTGGTCTCAAACTCCTGAGTGTAGGCAACAATCCACCACAGCCTCCCAAAATGCTTGGATTACAGACATGAGCCACCACACCTTGCCTTCAAAGTTGCTTTTTTAGCCCCCAAATCTTTCCTAATCTTAAATGAGCTCATGAGCGACAGTTCTGCTGAACTGCCACTTTCTAAAACAGAAATCCTGGTTCAGCGCCTGTGGCTCAGGTGGCTAAGGCACCAGCCACATACACCTAAAGTGGCAGGTTCAAATCCAGCCCAGGCCCGCCAAACAACAATGACGGCTGCAACCAAAAAATAGCCAGGCGTTGTGGCAGGCACCTGTGGTCCCAGCTACTTGGGAGGCTGAGGCCGGAGACTCAATTGAGCCCAGGAGTTGGAAGTTGCTATGAGCTGTGACACCACGGCACTCTACCCAGGGGACAGCTTGAGGCTCTATCTCAAAAAATAAAATAAAATAAAACAGAAATCCTCTCTTCTCCTCTCCCTTTTATCTCCATGAGGCAGCAACCTATTTAACATCCTTGCAAATTGTGTTCTGTGATCTCCACCTGCTCTCCCTTTTCAGAGTGCTCTCCCTCTCCCTCCCCAGGCGCTACTATAGACCACATGCACTTCCTTGGGACCCTGCTCAAAAGATGGGACAGTGGAGGGCAGTGCAAAAACTAATGACCCTTACACCCCAGGAAATGATCACCCTCTGAGGTCATAGCTGCTGAAAAGGATAAAGCTGCTGTATCTCCCTGCTGCAGCCAGCAGGAATGCAGCAGGAAAGGGTCAGAGCCACAGAGCCTGGCAGGTCCCAGAGAGAACCGGCAGATCTCCCTGGCTGCATTCAAGGGTGAACCAGGCTCACTGGCCAGGGCTGCCTTTCCTAGAAAGCTCATCTAAAAACAACCAACCCCCAAGGCCCTTCCTGGGGCCTAAACATCAGGCAGTGATTCTGTAACAGAGGGGCCAACACACGGGGGATGTCTCCCTAGCCCACACTTCAACATTTGCCCCAGAAAATTTTTCAAAGCTGCAGGGTCACCTGGTGAGTGAGTATAGCCCGCAGCTTACCACGCTTCAGCCGTTCCATTGCACTCTTGCTCCCTGCATAGGTGGGTCTGATCTCTTTCCCCAGCTCTTCAATGATGGCCAGCAGCTCTGCATACTTGCTTTGAGGCACCTGGCTATTCCCAGTTCCCTAGAATGAGAAAGAAATTCAGATGAACTGAACCCCAACCTGAGCCCTGGGGAAGTCACTGGAGGGCAGAGTTACTGCCTCAGACGGAAAGAGGCACGTCCCACTCTGGGGGACAACTGTAGGTCAGGGAGGCTGCTCCTCACTCTCCTGTCCTCGAACACACAAGGAAACCACCCAGCAGCCTCCAGAAAGCTCCTTTATCATCTCAAAAAAGACAGAAGAACTGGCTTATCTCAAGGATTAAAAAAAAAAAAAAGGAATTTAGAGAATTCTCTGGGACCAGATGGATAAGAAGCCATATGTGGGGCGAGGGGATCTCGAGATGGAGGCCACACTTGGGGCCAGAAGGACAGAGCCTGGGGTATGTCCCATTCACTCATCCTCCCACCAGCAGGGCCCACCCCACAGAAAACCTCTTCTTCCAACCACTACCCAATGCCCCCAGATCAGTGGGGCAGAGGAGGCTACCCGCTCAGGCCTCTGCTCCCACAGCTGCGCCAGCTCAGCCAGCTCCCTGGGCAGGGCCCTCGCCTGCTCCTCCCTCTTTCTCTGCCGCCTCTGTCCCCAGGCCTGGCACTCCAGCCTCCTGTCCTGGTCCTGCTCCTGTTGCTGGGACCCCTCACGCCAGTGCCTCCAGGCCTCGGAGTCCTCCCTCCTGTCCTGGCGTCGCCGCCGCATGGCCATGGTGTTGCGCTGCCGCTCCAGGCTGCGCTTTAGTCCGTCTTCCCGCCGCCGCCGCTTCTTCAGGCGGTCCCGTTCCCGGGTCCGAGCCTGTTTCTCCTCCTGGGACAGGACGGCCTGGCGGGCCATGGATGGACAGGGAAATGGGCACTGTGGCTGGGCACCCACTGTGCTGAGAAGCAGCTTCCATGGCGACCTTGGAACACTCACGCTGGGCCTGGCCCAGGGAGAACCTTCCAGCTGACGAGGACCCCTGGCTCACAGCTCTGGGGCCCAGCCAGGGGCAGCATGTCTGTGTCAGATGTGGCCTGCGGCTGAAATGATGGCTTGCCCCGTTCCTGCTGTTTACCAGCCACTGAGGGACAGATGAGGAGACTGAGCCATGGGCAGGGGGCAGGGGGGCTACCATGTGAGGGTCACAGTCTGGAAAGTGGTAGAAGCAGGTTCACAGCCTTACTCAGGGGCCATACTCTCACAACTCACCACCAACAGTGCAAGGAGGCTCAGCTTGACTCCTTTAAGACATGGGCCCATCTTCCTCTTCCATGAGCCCACGTCCCATGAAAAGCAAGCAGGACAGCCCCTCTCCTCTATCCCAGGTTAGAGATCTAAGGTCAAGGTCTGGCCTCACTTGCCCAGAAAAGAGAACTGAGGGCGCCTAGTGGAGGGACAGGTGAGGCAGTGACTGCAGCAGCACTGCAACCCTTGGAGTCCCTGAGAAACACAATCCTGCCGTTCCTACACTCATGTCTCCTGTCTTGCCCAGGCACCAAGCCCAGGTCCTGGGCCAAGGAAACATAGGTGACTACCCCACAGTCTCTTTCTTTTTTTTTTTTTTTGAGACAGAGTCTCATTATGTCGCCTTCCGTGGACCACTGTGGCATCACAGCTCATAGCAACCTCAAACTCTTGGGCTCCAGTGATTCTCTTGCCTCAGACTCCCAAATAGCTGGGACTACAGGTGCCCAGCACAATGCTTGGCTATTTTTTGGTTGTAAATGTCACTGTTGTTTGGCAGGCCCGGGCTGGATTCAAACCTGCCAGCTCCAGTGAATGGGGCCGGCACCCTAATTACTGAGCTAAATACATGGAGCCCAGTCTTTCTGCTCTTCTATGTTCCACTAATTCTCCTCCCAGATGACAAGAGCACAGTCCCCTCAGTGCCCAGGCCCCCAGCCCTCACTGTGCTGCCATCCTGTTGCCATACCTGGGTGTAGCCTAGAGATGGTGGCCCGTAGTCACTCAGCAACTGTCGGTACTGTGAGGAGGTTGCCATGCTGGTAGAAGGCGAGTGGACGCTCCCAGCTATAGGATAGGAGAAAAAGATCAGGAGTGTCATGGACTGGGCTGGCTGTGCCCAAGGTGAGGATACTGAGTCCTACAACAGTGCCCTGCCCAAGACCCATGCCACCAACTGTGGTCTTCTGGCCCCACAGGACAGACTTGACCTCCAGTTTAAATGGCCAAGGCCCTAATGCCATATACCCTACCTCTGTAGCAGATACAGGAAATGCAGTCACTCAACTGTCCCAGTCATCAGAACCTTCCAAGCAGGAGGGACTGCACAAAAAATGAAAGTCACTGCTGCTTTTGGCCTAATTCCTGCCTATCCTTTTTCCATGTTCTGCTTCCCACCCCAGAGGTTGATAACCTAGAGCCCCAAGAGTCCACCCACTCCAAAGCAGAGATTCCAAACCTGCAGAAGTCTTTTTGCTCCAAGTGCCCAAAATGCTGCCAGGCTCCATAGTAAAGAAGACAGGAAGGCCTGGGAGACTAGGGATAGGTGCACCATACACAAAGTCAGCAACGTGGAGAGCACCTCAGCCTCTCTGCATGCCTTCAAACAAGCCCCTCAACCTGTCACCCCCTCCACAAAGGGGACACTCTACACTCCCAGGGCTCTGCATCCCAAGAGGGTTAAAGCCCCACATATGGGAGGCAACATTCAGGGACAGTGTCCAGGACCAGCAGTCTGAGACCAAGTAGGGCCCAGCTCAGAACACAGTCTCCTGGGCTGTGGGAGCCGGTAGGTCAGGAGCCAGTGCTGGGAGCATGAGGACCCACAATGGCATCCCAATAGCCATTAGCCAGTAAAGGATGCCCTACAGAATTACAAACAGCCGTAACCATGGAGAATCTACCTAGTCCTCCTCAGCAGCTGCCCGCCTGCCGCCCCCAGAGCCACACAGTCTCTCACGCACACAACAGATTCCGCAGACTTGGCCCCGGGGATGGACAGCTGGTGCCAGGCTGGCCAAACCAACCAGCTGCTCGTTTGGTGTGGGTGAGAGGAGGGGTGGGAGGGGGCAGGAAGGGGCAGGAAGTTCAAGAGCTCAGGCTGATGGAACTGGGAGGGGCCAAGCCCCTAGCTAGCTGTACAGCACAGAAGAGGCCAATACAGGGGACTGGCCACTCCAATACTGATCCTCTGCCTAGGTGCTAGGGACAGCACCCAAAATATCTCCCTGGATCTCCCACTAGGGCCCTGGTGTATGCTGAAGCCTGTGTTGCCCACTAAGAAAATGGACTTGGGGCTCGGCGCCTGTGGCTCAAGTGGCTAAGGTGGCAGTCACATACACCTAAGGTGGCAGGTTCAAATCCAGCCCGGGCTCGCCAAACAATGATGGCTACAACCAAAAAAATAGCCAGGCATTGTGGCAGGCGCCTGTGGTCCCAGCTACTTAGGAGGCGGAGGCAGGAGACTCGCTTGAGCCCAGGAGTTGGAGGTTGCTATGAGCTGTGATGCCAAAGCACTCTACTCAGGGGGATAGCTTGAGGCTCTGTCTCAAAAAAAAAAAAAAAAGAAAGAAAGAAAATGGACTTGGATCCTGAACTGGGGAGAGCACTCAGCCACTCTGGGCCTCAGTTTCCATACTTCTTAAATGGGGATGATGAGACACCTGCACCACAAGGACATGCTGCTCAGGACAGGAACATGCTACAAGCACACCCTCCATCTACAGCCACTATAGCTATGCAGTGAGGGATGGGGAACGGGGGGTGTGTGTGCCCCAGTTCTTTCACATCTTCCCATGAGGCAGTGGTGTGGCCTGGGTGACTGAGGATTTGCAGGCCCAGACCTGGGTTCTAGTCCTGATGGCTATCAGCAGTGACTGCTCTCTGGGCTTGGGAAGACAAAGCCCTTCAGGACATTTAGAAGATTCCAGCTCCCTGGCAGGGACTGTACTGCTCTCTGCCCACTCCCCATGCATTTACTATCCATCTCCCTCCCTCTCCCCTTCTCTAGCTTTCTTCTTGGACTATAAGTTGGTCTAAGCCATGTGACCTGTGACAAGGCCCTTTCCTCTCAGGCCTCAGTTTCTTCCAGGCAGTACTTCCCATCAGAAGTCCTAAGACTCTGCAGGGGTCCTCAAACTTATTAAACAGGGGGCCAATTCACTGTCCCTCAGACTGCGGGCAGGGGAAGGGCCGGGGAAGAGTCGGCTGCTAAGCAAGACAGGCAGTGGCGGCAAAAACACCCGGCAGGCCAGATAAATGGCCTAGGCAGGCTGCATGTGGCCCACGGGCCATAGTTTGAGGACGCCTGCTCTAGAGCCTACTGTTTGATGATCCTGGGGTTAGGTTTGGAGGGGGGGCTGAGAGACAGCATGGGAAATCAATCCATTTTGACTGAGGGACAGTTGAACAATAGCTCAGAGTTCAACTTTCCCATCACCCAATAAAGTGGCAGATGACCCTGACTCTGGGCCAAGGCTGGTCCCTTATTCAGTGTTTGGGGTTTCTGGCCAGAGGGAGAGTTGGCAGAAGAGCCCTGAGTTCCACTGATGGCTACTCCTTGCTGCAGACACAGGGACGGGGACACTGAGACCACGTCAGCACAGCCGTCTGGGAGCATCTCAGACAATGAGCACAGTGTGCAGGGAGCCGGAGGGGGTTGGCAGAGGCCAGGAAGCTCCTGGGGCCAGGCACAGCTCCCCGCCCCCACACCAGACAAAGAGTGCCTGGGCCTGGGGAGCTGGCGGCCTTCCCGCCACTTGGGGCGCCTGGGGGGGCTCTCGGGCAGGAGAGGCGGGGGCTTTGTCTAACTCCGCCACTGCCACCACCGGCCAGGCCGCGGGTTGGCTTGGCAACCCGTGAGCAGGAGGCAGGGCTGGAGGGCGTGAGGGATGATGACAAGGAAGCTGGAGGAGCGGCAGGCAGCAGCGGAGAGTCCATCTTGGATGCAAATGGCAGGAAGAGAGCCTGGCTTTTGCACAGGGGCCCATGGGGGTGGGCGGCCCCCTACCAAGATACCAGGCCTCTGGGAACCCCAGCACTCCTGGAATTTCCCCCAAGAGAAAGATGACCTGGGTACAGGTGCTAGCCTGCCCAGAACAGGGTTTAAGGAGACACAAGGGGTATCTTGTCCCTGTGACCCCAATCCCCAAGGTCTCAGTCTCAGGCCTGTGCCCCCATGACTCCACAGCAGGCCTGAGATCTGGCCTTGTCCAGACAGGCAGCATACCCTCCCAGCACTCAGCCGCAGGAAGGATGCCTGGAAAAAGCCCACCTAGTAACAAAGATCGTCTTTGTAAGGTCTGCAGACCCCATAGGAGGTGAGAATGTCTGAGGCTAGAACAGTGGCTGTTTGCTCCTTGGAGCTGAGCCCATGATTGAGCAATTCAACTCTCCCTCTGCACCTGAATCTTGCAACCCCTATACCTCCATGCCCAAAGATTTTTTTACAATCTCACTTTTCCATGTCCCTCTTCAGATTTTTGTAATTAAGGAGTCAATGTTTGGAAACAAGGCCAAAACTTGAGCCTGATAGCCAGCGTGGCATTTGTGATCAGTAGGGCCAATGCCCTCCCCCTCAGGCCTTTGCCCCCTAGACACCCGCCCCACTGAGCCTTTTGGGAAGTCTGTTCCCGACCAAGCGTCCAAAGAAGAGGGGCCCTGGTGAGGGCACAAAGACGGTCACCTCAAAAAATCCCACAATCTTATGCCCAGTAGCTCCCTTGGTCCCCGGGGCAAGTCTCTGGGCACAGCCTGAAGCTGCCTTACAACTTCTGCAGGAGTTTCTTGGGATCGACCAGCCCCAATCCAGCAAGGGAGAAGCCCCTCCTGGCTTCTGCAGCGGGGGCCTTAGAGGCCCAGACTTGGGGCTCCCACATGAGGGGCCTGAGGGAACTGCTGCCCCCACCCACCGCCCATGGTCCCAGAAGCTCCTGGTCTCCAACTTCTTTCACTCCGCGCCCAGCCTGAGGGGATTCCTCGCGTGCTCGCGTGGGGCAGCCCCTGCTTCCGTGCATCAGGCCCAGGCTCCCTGGCCCACTAAGTCCCCTGCCCACGGGCGACCGCGACCCCTTCCCCGTCCCAGTCCTAATCCCCGCGGCCCCGCGCCCTCAGGGCCCGCTGCAGCCTGGCATCCCGCCGCCCCCCGCCCTACCCGCGTGCATCCAGCCCGGCTGGCCCCCAGTTCCCCAGGGCAGCCCGGACCCTGCGCCCCGCTCCCGGCACCCGGTGCGGCCCGGGCCGCTCCCGACTCCCGCCGGCAGGGGCCCTCGCCGAGCCGCCCAAAAGCCGGAGGAAAAAGGAGCCGAGAAAAAGCCTCCCCCGCCCTCGCCTTCGCTCGCCGCGCTCCCCGCGATCCGCGGCCGCCGGCGTGGGGGGG
>NW_003852494.1:3690922-3696478 GCF_000181295.1 Otolemur garnettii
CCGCCCGCGGCCGCGCCCCGCGCCTCCGGGTGCGCTCGGCTCCCGCAACTTGCCAAAGTTTGGGGGGCTGGGGTCCCGGGCCCGCCCGGTTCCCTCACCACCCCCTCGCTTCCAACCCCCGGAGCATTTTTATTCGACCGCTTTTTGTTGTTTTTACAATAGCTAGGAAGGATTTAAGAAGTACTTTTTCTCCCTTGACTGTGGGGGCAGGGATGGAAAATTACCTGGAGAAAATGGTGGCGAGTGGCGTTTTTTAAGCGCGTAGATCATTCCAGATGTCCAGGTCTGGCTATGCCCCAGAATTAGAATAACCAATTCTTGACATTGATTTCAAATAAATTTCATGTCTCTGTCAGTATTAAGTGGTTTTTAACCGTTTGGAAGCCTAAGACTCCTTTGAGACGGACAAAAGCTAGAGGCCTCCTCCCACCCGGAAAATTCACCCCTGCGTCCACGTAATTTTGCATATTAACTCATTCAGATATTTCAGGGGAGCACCTATTAAGTGTCAGGCACTTGTTCTAGCCTCTGAAGATGCCGTAATGAACTTGGCAAAGTTTCTACCCCCTGGAGTTTACGTAGCAATTTTTGACCCTCCTTCGACCCCAACCCCGGTCTCCCTTTGGAACTGACATGTAATCTCTCAATGCGTTTTAGATTCCATGAATAACCTTCTGAAGGTACTATTTTTGTGTGGAGTTCTGCCGAAGTAATAAGCTCGTCAAAAAAATACATAACCTGGCGACATAGCGAGACCCAGTCTCAAAAAATTTTTTTAAATACATAAGATGTTCACCCTTTTCCGTTGTTTTTACTCCCTATGGTTTGCAGGGTTTGGGGGGGGGGGGGTTAATTATACGCAAGACATTCAAACATCATCTCTGGATCTAGTGACAAAGGCATCAACCTCTGCGGCCAAGGAGGAAGAAATACCCACCTGGGCCCCGCCTTCTCGGCTTTGGGACGGAAGGCGCCGGCGACACCGTCACCCACCCACTCCCAGCTTAACCCCTACCCTTGTGATCAGCTTTCGGCTAGCGCTGGCTAGGGATGCTCAGTGAAATCTTATTCTATGAATAAATTAATGCCATCCGTATGCACTGGCCCCAGGGGCCCACTACATAAGAGTAGCACTGCCCAATAAAAATATAATGCGAGCCAAATACGTCATTTTAAATTATTTTAGTAGTCACATTTACGGAAGTAAGAAGAAACTGGGAAAATTAATTTAATATTTAACAATAGATCCAAAACAGTATTATTTCAATATATAATGAATAAAAAGAAAGTATTAATAAGATACGTTACGTTCCATTTATCTCACTAAGTCTTCGAAGTCCAATGTGTTTTATACCCTCAGGATTTTCTCTCAGACTAGCCACATTCCAAGCACTCAGTAGCCACAAACAGCTGGGGCTAGACTTACAAGCAGAGGGCACCTGAGGCACGCGCACCTGGGGTCTCATTTTGGCTCCACCCCTTATTATTGACTGACTAGTCCTCCATTTCCTCCAGACACCAGATCTCAGTAGGGTCCTTCCTGGGAATATCCTTGAGACATTCCATTTCAACATTGTTATATTTGTCCCATGATGCCTACTCTCTCCCATTGAGTCCTAGACATCGTTGAAAAAATTTTCCCTTTTTTTTCTAATTGAGATATAATGCTGTGAACATAAAACTCACCCCAAAGGAGAGAGGTGGCTCACACCTGTAATCCTAGCACTCTGGGAGGCCAAAGTGGGTGGATTGCTTGAGCTCAGGAGTTGGAGACCACCCTGAGCAACAGTGAGATCTCCTCTCTAAAAATAGCTGAGAGTCATAGTGGTTGCCTATAGTCCCAGCTACTGGAGAAGCTGAGACAAGAGGATTACTTGAGCCCAAGAGTTTGAGGTTGCTGTGAGCTATGAGGCAAAGGCACTCAACCCAGGGTGACAGAGTAAGGCTCTGTCTCAAAAAAAAACAACAAAATTCAGATAAAACTCAACCCTTTTAAAGTATACAATTCTGTGGTATTCACTACCTAATTCTAGAGCATTTTTCCCTTAATTTTTCTTTTTGAGACCAAGTCTCACTATGTCGCCCTCAGTAGAGTGCCATAGCATCACAGCTCACAGCAACCTCCAACTCTTGGGCTTAAGCCAGGGGTCCTCAAACTTTTTAAACAGGGGGCCAGTTCACTGTCCCTCAGACCGTTGGAGGGCCGGACTACCGGCCACAGGACGAGTCAGCTGCTAAGCAGGACAGGCAGTGGTGACAAAAACACACGGCAGGCCAGATAAATGTCCTAGGCGGGTTGCATGTGGCCCAGGGGCTATAGTTTGAGGACGCCTTAAACGATTCTCCTGCCCCAGCCTCCAGAGTAGCTGGGACTACAGGTGCCCACCACAATGATTGGCCATTTTTTGTTGCAGTTATCATTGCTGTCTAGCAGGCCCGGGCCAGGTTTGAACCCTCCAGCCCCAATGTATGTGGCCAGTACTATAACCACTGTGCTATGGGTGCCGAGCCTTAATTTTTTCTTTTAATTCTAGAACATTTTATTAAAGAAACACCATACCCAGTAGGAGTCACTCCTCATCCCTCTCCCCCCTGAACCCCACTTTGAGACCACCACTAACTGACATGGATTTCCTATTCAGGACATTTCATGTAAACAGAATGATGTGCTCTGCAGGCTTTTGTCTCTGGCTTCTTTCACTTACATACTGTTTTCAAGGTTCCTCTATCAGATAACAAATACCAGTACAGAACTTCATTCTTTTTTTTTTTGCAGTTTTTGGCCAAGGCTGGTTTGAACCCACCACCTCTGGCATATGGGGCCGACGCCCTACTCCTTGAGCCACAGGCGCCACCCAGAACTTCATTCTTTATATGGTAGAATAATATTCCACTGTATGAATATACCCTATTTTTGTTCATCTATTCATCTATTGATGAACATTTGGGTTAGTCCTACTTTTTGGCTATTATGAAAAGTGCTGTTATGAACATTTGCATACAAGGTTTTGTTTGAACAGGCATTTTCATTTTGAGGGGTATATAGGCACAAGCGGAACTAACTGGTGGGTCATATGATAACTGTTTCACTATTTTTTTTTCCAGTTTTTGGCCAGGGCTGGGTTTGAACCCGCCATCTCTGGTATATGGGGCCGGCGCCCTACTCCTTGACCCACAGGCGCTGCCCAACTGTTTCTCTTTTTGAAGAACTGCCTAATGGCTAATGGCTTTCCATAGTGGCTGCACCATTTTTACATTCCATCAGTAATGTATGCAGGTTCAATTTCTCCACATCCTCACCAACACTTCTATTATCTGACTTTTTAATTTTAGGTGTCCCAGTGAGCGTAAGCTAGTAACTCCTTGTAGTTTTGATTTGCATTTCCCTGATGAGCAAAGATGCTGAACATCTTTTCACGTGCTTATTGGCCATCTGTATACCTTCGTGGGGAAATGTCTATTACCATCATTTTTGCATTTCTTACTTGGGATATTTGTGTCTGTTTTCCTGGGTGGCACCTGTGGCTCAAGGAGTAGGGTGCCAGCCCCATATACCTGAGGTGGTGGGTTGAAATCAGGCCCCGGCGAAAAAACTGTCAAAAAAAAAAACTTCCTTTGGCTCAGCGCCTGTGGCTCAAGTGGCTAAGGTGCCAGCCACATACACCTAAGGTGGCAGGTTCAAATCTAGCCCAGGCTCGCCAAAACAACAATGATGGCTGCAACCAAAAAATAGCCGGGCGTTGTGGCAGGTGCCTGTGGTCCCAGCTACTTGGGAGGCGGAGGCAGGAGACTCGCTTGAGCCCAGGAGTTGGAGGTTACTGTAAGCTGTAATGCCACAGCACTCTACCCAGGGGGAGAGCTTGAAGCTCTGTCTCAAAAATAAATAAATAAATAAAATAAAAATAAAAAGAGTTCCTTATATACCCTGGATATTAGACCCTTAGTAGGTACGTGATTTGTAGTAGCTATTTTTCCCTACTATATGGATTGCCTTTTCATTTTCTTTCTTTTCGTTTATTTTTTTCTTTCTTTCTTTCTTTCTTTCTTTTTTTTTTTTTTAATGAGACCGTCTCATTGTGTCTCACTCTACCCTGGGTAGAATGCCATGGGGTCACCCTAGCTCACAATGACCTGAAACTCCTGGGCTCAAGTGATACTCTTGCCTCAGCCTCATGAGTAGCTCTGACTACAGGCACCTGCAACAATACCCAGCTAGTTTTTTTCTTTTCTTTTTCTTTTTTTGGAGACAGAGTTTTACTATGTTACCTTCCTCAGTAGAATACCAAGGCATCATAGCTCACCTCAAACTCTTGGATTCAAGCTATTCTCTTCTCTAAGCCTCCCGAGAACCTGGGACTACAGGTACCCACCACAGTGCCCAGATATTTTTTAGAGACTGGGTCTCGCACTTGCTCAGGCTGGTCTCCAGCCTGTGAGCTCAGGCAATCATCCATCTTGGCCTCCCAGAGTGCTAGGATTACAGGTGTGAGCCACTGCACCAGGCTTTGCTAGTTTTTCTTTTCTTTTCTACTTTTTGAGACCGAGTCTCATTATCTCACCCTGAGTAGAATGCCGTGGCGTCACAGCTCACAGCAACCTCAGACTCTTAGGCTTAAGCCAGTGGTTCTCAAACTGTGGGTCTCAACCCCTTTGTAACAATGAAAATACATCCTGCATATCAGATATTTAAGTTACGATTCATAACAGTAGCAAAATTACAGTTATGAAGTAGCAATGAAAATAATGTTATGGGGGTGGTGCCTGTGGCTCAAAAGGGTAGGGTGCTGGCCCTATATGCTGGAGGTGGCGGGTTCAAACCCAGCCCCAGCCAAAAAACATAAAAAGAAAAAAAAGAAAATAATGTTATGGTTGGGGATCACCACAACATGAGGAACTGTATTAAAGGGTCATGACTAGCCAGGCGTTGTGATGGGCACCTGTAGTCCCAGCTACTCGGCTGAGGCAAGAGAATCACCTAGACCCAGGAATTGGAGGTTGCTGTGAGTGGTGTGGCACCATGAGGGTGATAAAGTGAGACTCTGTCTCTACCAAAAAGAAAAAATGGGTCACGGCATTAGGAGGCATTAAAAAGGTTGAGAACCACTGGCTTAAGCAATTCTCTTGCCTCAGCCTCCCAAATGCTGGGACTACAAGGCACCCACCACAACACCTGGCTATTTTTTGGTTGCAGTTGTCATTATTGTTTAGCAGGTCCAGCCTGGGCTCAAACCTGCCAGCCTCAGTGTATGTGGCTGGTGCCCTACCCACTGAGCTATGGATGCTGAACCTAGTTTTTCTATTTTTAATAGATAGAGGGTCTCCCTTTTGCTCAGGCTGGCCAGGGACTCCTGAGCTCAAACAATCCACCTGCTTCAGCCTCCCAGACTGCTAGGATTACAGGTATGAGCCACAACACTCAATCAGTTGTCTTTTCATTTTCTTGGTAATGTCCTTTGATGCACAAAAGTTTTTAACTTCGATGAAGTCCAATTCATCCATTTTTCTCCTTATTTTCTTCCTTTCTTTTCTTCTTTTTTTTTTTTTTTTTTTTTTTTT
>NW_003852494.1:3698387-3699876 GCF_000181295.1 Otolemur garnettii
TATTTTTTTGGTTGCAGCCATCATTGTTGTTTGGTGGGCCCGGGCTGGATTCGAACCTGCCACCTTAGGTGTATGTGGCTGGTGCCTTAGCCACTTGAGCCACAGGCGTCAAGCCTATTACACTATTTTTTATATTATTGTAAATGGAATTGCTCTTTGTTTTTTAATTTCATTTTTGGATTTTTCATTGCTAGCATATAGTAATGTATACAGCATTCCTGAACTTACTTATTAGCTTTAATTATGTGTGTGTGTCTGTTGGGGTTTTCTGTACATAAGATCATGCCATCTGCAAATAGTTTTACTTCCTTTTTTATCAATTAGGATGTCTTTTATTTCTCTTTCTTGCCCAATTGTCCTAGCTAGAACCTCCAGGAAGTATAGTGTTGAATAGAAGTGATAAGAGCAGACATCCTTGTCTTGTTCCTCATCTTCAGGGAAAAGATTTAAATTTTTTACCATTAAATATGGTGTTAGCTACAGACCTGCATGAAGTTCCCACTATTCCTTGTTTGTTGAGGAATACTCTTGGACTTTGTCAAATCCCTTGCTTTTCTGCATCAAATGAGATTATGTGTTTTTTTCCCTTTATTCAATCATTTACAATCTACCAAGTATCAGGCACTATTCCAGGGGCATGAGGGAAGATAATACCGACGTTGTCATGAAAATTACATTCTACCCATGACAGCCACATTAAGCCATACTCTTACCCGGCCATACTGGAGCCATCACCTTACCCTCAATCTCCATCTTGCCCTTGTGTTCCACTTTGCAAACTCCTGCTCGTCAATCAAAGCCCACCTCAAATATCCCCACCTGTGAAAAGCCTTTCCTGGCTGGCTGCCTCTCTATTAATGCTTTCTGCTGCACTTAATCTGGTCTGTCTCCTTCATGAGCTCATGAGCTTGAGCTTCTTAAAGGAAACAACTGGGTCCTTGAATGTTATCATTGGGCAAATAGAACATTACTTAAGTGGCTTCAATGTGTTCCTAGAAACGAGACCAAGTTAGGTCAGAGCTCCTCTGCAAGGACTCCAGCTTTCACCCTTCTTCCTGGTTACAACTCACTTTCCATACAGATATATTAGTTTCCTGTGGCTGCCATAACAAATCACCACTAACTTGGTGAGTTAACACAAGAAAAATTTATTGTCTCGAAGTTCTGGAGCCCAGAAATCTGGAAGGGCCATGGTCCCTCCAAAGGCTAAGAGGAGCATCCTTTTCTTCCTCCAGCTTCTTCCAGGGAGTCTTTGGCTGATGGCCACATCACTCCAACCCCTACCTTTATCTACATATGTTTTTGTCCTCTGTGTGTCTTCTCTTCTCCACTTGTCATTGGATTTAGGGCACACCCTAACCCAGGATGATCTCATTTCAAGATTTTTAAATTAGTGAGGCTGAGGCCAGTAGATGGGCTGAGCTCATGGGTTTGAGACCAGTTTAAACCAGACCGAGACCCCATCTCTCTCTCTCTTTTTTTTTTTTTT
>NW_003852494.1:3701777-3704292 GCF_000181295.1 Otolemur garnettii
CATTGTTGTTTGGCGGGTCCGGGCTGGGGATTTGAACCCGCCACCTTAGGTGTACGTGGCTGGCGCCTTAGCCGGTTGAGCTATAGGTGCCGAGCCTCAAAAACATATATATTTTTTAAAATTAGTTATATATGAAAAGACCTTTTATTCTTTTTTTTTTTTTTACTTTGACAGCTCTCACTTTGTCACCCTTGGTAGAGTGCTGTGCTGTTACAGCTCACAGTAGACCTTTTATTCAAACAGGGTCACATTTACAGGTTTCAAGTGGACACATTCAACCCACTACAACAGGCTTCACAGAGGACTGGGACTTTTTCTTTCCTCTTCTTCTGTGAGGAGGGCAAAGTTAAAATCACCTAATGGGGGAGGATACATTCTTAGTGGCTCTGCTAAAAACCTCTATATGAAACTTACGTAGGTACCTTTTAATGAGTAGTTTCAGAATAATCTAGAATTCAGTGGTCATTTCAATGAGTCATTTCACAGAGTGAAATAGTAGTTTCAGAATAATCTAGAATGGTTAAATGGTCATTTCACAGAGTGGCTTAACAGGGAGCAGAGCAGGTGAATGGAGAGAGAAGGGGCAGCCCAGGGAAAGAGCATGGCCCAAAAGAACATTGGGCGATCCAAGTTTTAGCTCCAGATCTGCCATAAACCCTCTTTAGGCCCCAAGTAACTTGTCTGACCTCCTCAGGTCGTCGCTTTGTCTGTGAGATTGGGGAGGTTTGATAGGGTGGATCACTGAGTATTCTCTCCATATTTCACATCCTGAGCAGACAGATAATATACACACCTTTTTCTCTAACAAAAAGCACTGGCCTAGAAAGGCCTTTAAGTTATTTAGGAAGTGCTTCTAACACTGGACAACATTCTGGAGCAATCAGCTCCAACATGGGGTAAACCGTATGAGATGACAAGAAAGGTGACTCCTAGGACAAGGAAGTATCAGAAGTTCTATTTATGTGAGATTTACAGTGTACAAATTAGTACAGTAGCACACGCTAACTTAATAAGTTAATAGGCTAGACACAGTGGCTCACACTCATAATCCTAGCACTCTGGGAAGCCAAGGTAGGTAGATTGTTTAAGCTCAGAAGGTCCAGACCAACCTGAGCAAGAGGGAGAGCACTTCTCTACTAAAAATAGATTAGCTAGCTGAGCACTGTGGCAGGTGCCTGCAGTCCCAAGTACTCAGAAGGCTGAGACCAGTGGATCGCTTGAACCCAGGGCTCTGAGGTTGCTGTGAGCTATGAAACCAAGGCACTCTACCCAGAGTAACAGAGTGAGACTGTCTCAAAACAAAATAAAAATAAATAAATAAATGAGTTAACAAGCAATAGTGGAGAATAGAAGTATGCTCAGCAATCTTTTTTTTTTTTTTTTTGAGACAGCGTCTCACTATGTCAACCTAGGTAGAGTGCCATGGCATCACATCTCACAGCAACCTCCAACTCTTGGACTTAAGTGATTCTCTTGCTTTAGCCTCCCAAGTATCTGGGACTACAAGTACCTGCCACAATGCTTGGCTATTTTTTGTTGTTGTTGTTGTTTTATTGTCATTGTTGTTTAGCAGGCCCAGGCTGGGTTTAAAGCTGCCGATGTGTGTGGCTGGTGCCCTAATCACTGAACTACAGGTGCCAAGCCAGCAATCTTTTCTTTTTGGCTAAGTATGGTGGCTTATGCCTACAGTCCCAGCTACTCAGGAAACTGAGGTGGAAGGATCACTTGAGGCTAGGACTTTAAGACCACCTGGACAACACTATGAGACTTTGTTTCTAAAAAATAAAAAATCCTGTTACAGTATATGACCAAAAAGTTTGGAGGCCACTGAACTAAGAAGCTAGTTAAGTAGGTGGCCAGAACCACCATCTGACAGCCTGACAAGCTGTGGGTGAAACATCCTGATTAGTTATCACAGTTATTCCAGTGTAATTTATGTCCTCAGAACATAAAATGATACCATAAGACTATATCAACTTGGGCTTTGGTCAGGAATTGGTCTCAAATTTACTAATTTTCACTTCTGTTTCTGCTATTACTCTTGTTTTTAGACCACAGCCCAGCAAGCTTTTTCTGTAAAGGTTAAATAAGAAACATTTCAGGCTTTGGAGACCATACAATCTCTGTAACTATGCAACTCTGTCACCAAAGTGCTAAAGCAGGCAAAGACAATACATACAGCTAGTTTTAAAAGCTTTACTTATGGACACTGAAATTTGAACATGACATAATTTTCATGTTACAAAATACTCTCTTTTTTTTTTTTTTGCAGTTCTTGGCTGGGACTGGACCTGAACCTGCCCCCTCTGGCATATGGGGCTGGTGCCCTACCCCCTTGGGCCACAGGTGCTGCCCTCACAAAATACTCTTATTGCTTTTTCAACCATTTAAAAATGTAAAAACCGGCTCAGCACCTATGGCTCAAGTGGCTAAGGCGCCAGCCACATACACCTAAGGTGGCAGGTTCAAATCCAGCCCAGGATCGCCAAACAACAATCATGGCTGCAACCAAAAG
>NW_003852494.1:3704686-3705854 GCF_000181295.1 Otolemur garnettii
CACACTCCACAATGCCCAGCTACAGTTTATGTTTCATAAGTATGATTCCCTATGGGCACAAAACAAAAAAATGGGGCATACAAACATTTAAGTACATAATAAACTTATCTTCATATTAAAGCTTCCAGATAAGACATACACTAGAAAGAGAAACTGTGGGAACAGAAAGCTAAAGGGAAACCCATTATCAACACAAGGTTCAAGAGCTTTGTATAACTTACCTTGATCTAAAGCTAGAGATGAAGGGGCCACTGCAGGGCATCTTTTTCTTTTTCTTTTTCTTTTTTTTTTTTTTTGTAGAGACAGAGTCTCCCTTTATTGCCCTCAGTAGACCAAGAGTTGGAGGTTGCTGTGAGCTGTGACACCACAGCACTCTGCCAAGGGTGACATAGACTCTGTCTCAAAAAAAAAAACCAAACAAACCAAAGCAATAAAACACAGGTGGTTAACTAGGATTTGATCCACAGACTATACTTAGCTGATTTTTGTTTTATTTTTTATTTTTATTTTCTTTAGAGACAGGTCTCACTATGTCACAGCTCATAGCAACCTCCAAATGTAATTAAATGCATCATTTTGTTGTGTGCATGTGTTTATTATTATTATTATTATTTTCTTTAGAGACAGAGTCTCACTATGTCACAGCTCATAGCAACCTCCGACTCCTGGGCTTAGGTGATTCTCTTGCCTCAGCCTACCAAATAGCTGGGACTACAGGCACCTGCCACAACACCTGGCTATTTTTTGTTGCAGTTTGGCCGGAGCCAGCATTGGAACCTGCCACCCTCGGTATATGGGGCCAGTGTCCTACCCACTGAGCCACAGGCGCTGCCCTGATCCTTGTTTTAGTTTACAAAAGGTTTTTTTTTTCTTTCTTTTAAGACAGGGTATCACTCTTGAGTATAGATAGTGGCATCTTCATAGCTTAGTCCAACCTCAAATGCTGGGGCTCAAGAGATCCTCCCTCCTCAACCTCCCAAGTAGCTAGGACTACAGGCATGTGACCCCACTTCTGGCTAGTTTTTCTATTTTTTGTAGAGATGGGGTCTCACTTTTGCTCAGGCTAATTTCAAACTCCTGGTCTCAAGCAATCCTCCCACCTCCGCCTCCCAAAGTGCTAGGATTACAGGCATGAGCCACCATGCCCAGCCCAGTTTATGTTTGTTTC
>NW_003852494.1:3706320-3707947 GCF_000181295.1 Otolemur garnettii
TAGAGACAGAGTCTCCCTTTATTGCCCTCAGTAGAGTGTCATGGCATTACAGCTCACAGCAACCTCCAGCCCCTGGGCTTAATCAATTCTCTTGCCTCAGCCTCCCGAGCAGCTGGGACTACAGGCGCCTGCTATTTTTTGTTACAGTTTGGTTGGAGCCAGGTTTGAACCCGCTGCTCTCGGTATATGGGGCCGGCGCCTACCCGCTGAGCCACAGGCACTGCCCAACTGCAGGGCATCTTGCTATAGACATCTTCACCCACACTTAACTTTTGATTACAGGTTCATGCTACTAAATTCCTTAATTTCCTACAATTAATACAGTATTCTAGTTTGAATTCTCCTAGTAATTAAAACCTCAAACATTAATCTTTGTGAAAACCAATCTTACCTGGAAGCAAAGGTATGACCAAAAAAGTTAAAGCATTTTTTTGTAATACCCAAAAGTTTACCCCCTGAAGTTTCCCAAGAGAGACTACTGAAAAAAGGGACAAGAATTGACTGGAAAAGGAACCAGGGTCGGGGGGTAGAATCCAGGAAAGAAACAATTTTCATTGTATATTCACTCTCACCTGTCTGTCGTCTGGTGTCATGTGCTTATTCAAACTAACTGATCAAAAAAGTAAAATTAAGGCTCGGTGCCTGTGGTTCAAGTGGCTAAGGCGCCAGCCACATACACCTAAGGTGGCAGGTTCGAATTCAGCCCAGGCCCGCCAAACAACAATGACGGCTGCAACCAAAAAGTAGCCGGGCATTGTGGCGGCGCCTGTGGTCCCAATTACTTGGGAGGCTGAGGCAGGAGACGCGCTTGAGCCCAGGAGTTGGAGGTTGCTGTGAGCTGTGATGTCACGGCACTCTACCCAGGGGGACAGCTTGAGCTTCTGTCTCAAAAAAAAAAAAGTAAAATTAAATATTCTGGACTAATTTAGCATTCACCTAGCTACTTCACACTCAGTGGTAATTCTTTGGCATCACACTCAGTGGTAATTCTTCATTAAACAATGGTGATTTGGAACCAATAGTATGGCCCTTGCCTCTTCTAACCAATAAGACACTCGGCACCCAAAGTGGGCAGCTTTCAGAGGATGAAGCCAACTTGCTGAGAATTGGACTCTAAAAATAAGCATTCTGCACATTTCTTTTAGCCTCTTCTTTCTCTCCATAAAGGACTCCACAGATGGCTTCTTTACATCATGCTCTCAAATGACTAGCTGATAAATATTCATACTTATGGAAATTATACATACTCCAAACCCCCAGCCAATTAACATTTGTATTTTCTGTATCTCAGGGGTGGTGCCCTTTGTTCGTGGGACTGGTCCTCCATAAAAAGCACACTAACGTGCAGGTGCACACACACACTCCCCAGGACACCAGATTTTGCCTCTTCATGACCGATTTGCCTAGGCCAGTTATATTTTGCCCCTAAGGGGACAGTTGGCTACATCTGGAGACATTTTGGGTCGTTACAACAGGGGCAGAGGGATGAGTAGCATCTGGTGGGTAGGGGCAGGGATGCTACTAAACATCGTACAAAGCCCAGAGCAGCACCCACCAACAAGTACCATCCAGCACAAATATCAGTGATGCCCTGACCCAGGGCAACACACGGGGAGGCTGAAACAGG
>NW_003852494.1:3707998-3710800 GCF_000181295.1 Otolemur garnettii
CCCCCCTTTTTTTGTAGAGACAGAGTCTCACTTTATCACCCTTGGTAGAGTGCTGTGGCATCACAACTCACAGCAACCTCCAACTTCTGGGCTTAGGTGATTCTCTTGCCTCAGCCTCCTGAGTAGCTGGGACTACAGGCGCCCACCACAATGCCCGACTATTTTTTTGTTGCAGATCGGCCAGGGCCGGGTTTGAACCTGCCACCCTCGGTATATGGGGCTGGCGCTCTACTCACTAAGCCAAAGGCTCTGTGCCCTAATACCCAATTTTTTAAGGATATACATTTAAAAACTTAAGCTGCCTTTCAGACTTCAAGCCAAACTTGGTCAAATTTTATTTAAAATTTGAAATACTCCCTTTCACTTGTTTCCTGGTTAATGCTCAATTATGTTTTATCTCCTATATTTGGCAAATTAAATTCCTCTAAACACTAATGCCATTTATGAATTTGATTAAATTCCCTTAAGCATTTCAAACTCCATAGAGAAACTCCAGACAAGCCATACTCTAAAGGCTGTTAAAGTCCACCCTCACTGTCTATACCTTCCCCTTTCCCTACACCTTTGTGTAGGGGGACACACACTGCTGGGGCTGCAAGTAGTCCCCACCCTTGGCTGGATCCTTGACCTCTGTGCCTGTCTCACCTGTAAAGTGACAGTGACAGTACCTACTCATAGGGAGGCTATGAGGATTTTAGAATTTTTAGAGACAGAGTCGCACTTCATTGCCCTCGGTTGAGTGCCGTAAAGTCACAGCTCACAGCAACCTCTAAGTCCCAGACTTAGGCTATTCTCTTGCCTCAGTCTTCTGAGTAGCTGGGACCACAGGCGCCGGCCACAACGCCTGGCTTTTTTTGTTGTTGTTGCAGTTTGGCCGGGGCTGGGTTCGAACCCACCACCCTTGATATATGCGGCTGGTGCCTTACCCACTAAGCTACAGGTGCCGCCTGGCTGTGAGGATTTAAATGTGATTGGTGCGGACAGCCCCCATACCGACACAAGGCAAAATGATCTGGCTGTTGTGTGACAATCCCTTCTCACTTGTGGTTTTGTTTTTTTTTGAGACAGAGCCTCTAAGCCAGAGGTCCTCAAACTTTTTAAACAGGGGGCCAATTCACTGTCCCTCAGACCAATGGAGGGCTGGACTGTGGGCCCCAGGAGGAGTCGGCTGCTAAGCAGGACAGGCAGCCGTGGCAAAAACACCCAGCGGGCCGGATAAATGTCCTAGGCTGTAGTTTGAAGACATCTGCTGGCTGTTGCCGTGGATAGAGTGCTGTAATGTCACAGCTCACAGCAACCTCCAACTCCTTGGCTTAAGCGATTCTCTTGCCTCAGCCTCCCAAGTAGCTGGGACTACAGGCGCCAGCCACAGCGCCTGGCTATTTTTTGGTTGTAATTGTCATTGTTTGGCAGGCCTGGGCTGGATTCAAACCCACAGCTCTGGTGTATGTTGCTGGTGCCTTAGCCGCTTGAGCTACAGGCACCAGAGCCATGTTTTTGTTTTTTAGACAGTCTTACTCTGGAGTGAGTCCACCCTGGGATTGAGTGCTATGCTGACAGCAACCTCAAACTCCTGGACTCAAGCAATCCTCTTGCCTCAGCCTCCTAAGTAGCTGGGACTACAGGCGCCCACCACAATGCCCAGCTAGTTCTTTTTATGTATTTTGAGACAGGGTCTCATTATTTTGCCCTTGGTAGTGTGCTGTGGCATACAGCTCATAGCAACCTCAACCTCTTGGGCTCAAGTGATCTTGCCTCAGCCTCTCAAGTAGTTGGGACTCAGGCACCTGCCAAAATGCCTGGCTATTTTTTTTGTTGTTGCCATTGTTGTTTAGCAGGCCCAGGCTGGGTTCAAACCCGCCAGCCCCAGTGTATGTGGCTACTATTGAGCTACAGGCACCGAGCCAAGTGTTTTTTATTTTTTGGGAGACTGGGTCACTCTTGCTGAGGCTGGTCTGGAACTCCTGAGCTCAGGCAATCGACCTGCCTCAGCCTCCCAGAGTGCTAAAATTACAAGCGTAAGCCACCATGCCCAGCATACTTGTATATTCTTTCCCATCCATTCCCAATTCCGTGAATTCCCAGTCTATTGACAGGAGTTGACTAGACTCCTTGGCAAGTCACTATTTTTCCAGCCATGAGCCCCAGAGCTGGGTGCTAGTATGAGATAGCTACAGCCCTGTCCCACCTCCTCACACCCCAGCACTGGGTACTGGCTTCACCAGACCAGAATGTTTTCTGTCAGCTCCCTAAAGATACTCACCACCTGGTGCCAGCTTTAGGGTCAGTGACCTCCTAAGGGGGCCCTGCGACCTCTGCTGGCACTTACAGCTCACATGAAGTTTTCTTCCCAACTGCTGTGATGAGCAGAAATCTTTTTTTTTTTTGTAGAGACAGAGTCTCACTTTGTCACTCTCAGTAGAGTGTCATTATGCAGCTCACAGCAACCTCCAACTCCTGGGCTTAGGTGATTCTCTTGCCTCAGCCTCCTGAATAGCTGGGACTACAGGCATCTGCCACCAACTCCCTGTTATCTTTTGTTGTTATTGTTGTTGAACCCGCCACCCTCAGTATATGGGGCTGGCACCCTATCCCCTGAGCCACAAGTGCCACCCGATGAGCAGAAATCTTAACTGCTCACCTGGTTACTCCCTCCACCGTCAGGATGATTCCTGAGTGAGCATCACGGCAAAAGTCATGTGGCTCAGCACCGGACACCTTGCGGCTGCTTATTAAACACCCACGGAATAAATGAATACTGAATAAAAGTGCCAATTCCACAAAAATCTTTTTTTTTTTTTT
>NW_003852494.1:3711411-3712514 GCF_000181295.1 Otolemur garnettii
TCTCCTGCCTCAGTCTCCCAAGTAGCTGGGACCAAAGGCACCCGCCACCTTAGGTGTATGTGGCTGGCGCCTTAGCCACTTGAGCCACAGGCGCCGAGCCACAACCTCCAACTCTTGGTGGGCTCAAGTGATTCTCTTGCCTCAGCCTCTTTAGTAGCTGGGATTACAGGCACCTGCCAAAATGCCCAGCTATTTTTAGAGATGAGGTCTTGCTCTGGGGCTCAGGCTGTTCTCAAACGCACAAGCTCAAGTGATCCACCCACCTCTGCCTCTCAGAGTGCTAGGATTACAGGAGTGAGCCACCACGCCCTGCTAAAAATTTTTTTGACAGATCACTTAGGCTAGATTGCAGGAGTGTCAACCATAGCTTACTGCAATGTCCAACAGCTGGAGAAGGCTCAAGTGATCCTCCTGCCTCAGCCTCCAGAACATCTAGGACTACAGATGTGCACCACAATTGGCTTACCTGTTCTCCCTCCATAAAAAGCTCAAATTCTGGGGTGGCGCCTGTGGCTCAAAGGAGTGGGGCACCCAGAAGTGGCGGGTTCAAACCCAGCCTTGGCCCAAAACTGCAAAACAACAAAGCTCAAATACAGCACTAGCAGATTAAACAGCTATTAGCCATACTCCACCCTCAGGAATAGATTGATTAGGGAGCCCTGGAGCCCCAGGTCTCTCAGCATTCCTGGCTGCCCTTGGCTTTGTGGCCTCTTTCAGAAAGATGATCCATGACTCTGGACCAGTGTGAGAGAGCCCACGCCTGAAGCACTAACAGAGGCTGCCCCTGAGTCCATTTTCTGCCCTAAAAGAGTGCTATATGCATCTTATCCTCACCGTGAAATGCCTTCTCTAATTCACTTTATTAGTTTTTTTTTCTTTTTTTTGGCCAGGGCTGGGTTTGAACCTGCCACCTCCAGCATATGGGGCTGGCACCCTACACTTTTGAGCCACAGGCGCCATCCCTCTAATTCACTTTAAAAATGATGACACAGGCTCGGCGCCTGTGGCTCAAGCAGCTAAGGCGCCAGCCACATACACCTAAGGTGGCGGGTTCAAATCCAGTCTGGGCCCGCCAAACAACAATGATGGCTGCAACCAAAAAA
>NW_003852494.1:3712534-3726165 GCF_000181295.1 Otolemur garnettii
GAGATTCACTTAAGCCCAAGAGTTTGAGGTTACAGTGAGCTGTGATGCCTCAGTACTTTACTGAGGGCGACAAAGTGAGACTCTATCTCTTAAAAAAAAAAAAAAAATTCATGACACAAGAGCAAGGAATGGTGGCTCACGCCTGTAATCCTAACATTCTGGGAGGCCGAGGCAGATGGATTGCTCGAGCTTATGAGTTCCAGACCAGTGAGAGCAAGAGGGAGACCCCATCTCCAAAAACTAGCCAAGCATTTGCTTGGCGCCCATAGCTTCGTGGTTAGGGCACTGGCCACATACACTGGGGCTGGTGGGTTTGAACCTGGACTGGACCAGGCCTGCTAAACAAAAACAACAACAAAAAATAGCTGGGTGTTGTGGTGGGTGTCTGTAGTTCCAGCTACTTAGGAGGCTGAGGCAAGAGAATCACTTAAGCCCAAGAGTTGGAGGTTGCTATGAGCTGTGATGCCATAGCAATCTACTAAGGGCGACATAGTGAGACTCTGTCACAAAAAAAAAAAAAAACCCAGCTGGGCACTGTGACAGGCACCTGTAGTCCTAGATACTCAGGAGGCTGAGATAAGTAAATGCCTTAAGTCCAGGAGTTTGAGGTTGCTGTGAGCTATCATACCATGGCACTCTACCCAGGGCAACAAAGTGAAACTCTTGTCTCAAAAAATAAATAAATAAATGACACAGAATGTCTATTCCCCATCCCCAAATGGGAAGCCCTCTGGGTAAGTCTGGTGGGACTGATACAGCTCAATGGGGGCTTCAAATTCAGACAAAGAAAGCACCATGGGAGGAGTATATTTATTTGTTTAATTTATTTAAGAATCTTACAAAAACAAACAAAAAAACCCAAAAACAAAAAACACAACAAAACTAAGTACAGAATTTGTTATGTTTCATGGTTGATCATTTTTACTTCTAAGAGTAAACCTTGGTAAATGCAGCCAATACATTTTTATTGCATGAGACCAACTTTTATTAGTACATATCAAAATGGCTGGAACAATCAATTCTGGACACTTGGTACTATGTTCCCAGGAAGGCTGAACGAAGCAGTGCAGTATCATTAGGACAATTCCAAACAGAGTAGCAATATAAAAGGAAATTTTAAAAAAAGAGAATGAAATAAAAATACACCGAAAGTTTACATCCACCTTTGTTTTAAATTGTCTTTGGATTCCATCAGATGTTGTTGTCTCAAGATGCACCATGTCAGATGAGTAAAGGAGGAAGATCTATACCTACATATAAAAGTATCCTCTGCTCAGAGGAGGTAGAACCTGGCAAAAGTTTTATTGCAGAGATACCATGTACCTCTTCCCACCTCTCATGGTTGATGATAGAAACAAGTGGTTATTTAAAAATAACATCAGTAGTTTGCAAATTCAGTATAAACCATGAACAGGATGACTTTTTTCCTGGTAGCGGTGAGACAGCAATGTGATACGTACAAAAAAAGCTCTCTCTGCCCCATAAAGTGGAAGTCAGAAAGAAGGCTCAAGCTTCTTTACCCTCTTCAGTGCCACAAATATTGTCATAGAAAGAAAGGCCCTGAGTGTTCACTGGCCAGCAACATCTGCTCAGGTACTAATGGGCTTCAGGGCAGGGTACTAGATTAAGGGCCCAGCAGTGAACAGCCAGGCAAGCCCTCAACAAGGGGCCTACAGAGTGACTTTCACCTTGAAGGAGGCCTAAATTGTGAGTATCAAAAAGAACCAACTTTCCCAGGCTTCCTCCCTTGCTCAGCTCTTGCACTAAACTGTATTCTTCACTGAACTGTGCCCTGTCACACTGCTCGGGCCAAGAGGCCACTGCTGCAAATCAAACGGTTCCATTTCTCTGGGGGGCACCAGAGGAAGAACACTGGGCAAGGAGGGTTTCAACAGAGGATTCACAGGGAAGGAATCTGTGACAGGCCCCGATTCATGAGATTTAGTTCCCAAGACTTATCCAAATGCAGACAGCTTTTAGATTCTCAACAAGTCTAGTCTATCAAGTTGAATAGTAATGAATGAAAATATACATGAACGAAAGGCTCAAGAAATGCTCACAACAATCCTTCCCAAAAGTTAGAAGAACATTTTCTTAATGGCAAAACCCAATGTGTGCCTCCCAGGTTAGATGATAAATACTATCATTCTCATGTACCACTCCTGAGTCTTCTCTAATAATTAAAAATGCCTTAATCTAGGTATGCAGCTGGTACAGTCAAGATGGATGGATTCCCCAGTACAAGCAGGGTGGAGAGCAGCAGTGCCTCAAGGCCTCCACAGGCTGGCCCTTCAGTGGGCACCTGCCTTATGCCTTCTGGCAGAAGTCAACCTGGGAGCCAAATGCTTAGGGAACTTTCACAGCAGCTGTGTTGCTCTCTTGTGGAGGACAACTGTTCCTTAATATATATTCTCTAAAGTCACCTGTCACTAATGCACCAAGCCTGTCTCCCACCTCTATACAGGGTCCATAAAGTTTGCATGCAATTTACTATGTTAAATTATTTAAAACTGCACACGAATTTTATAAGCCTCAATGGGTTCTAACAGAGCAGGTGTTACATGTGTTCATTACAAAGCAAATTTCTGCTTATTTGTAGGTTAAAAGAATAAGCCCAACTTCTTAAATAAACATAAAAATCTGTAGCAGGCCATAAACCCGTTTCAAATCTACAAGACTTCCCTGTCAGGTGAAAGTCAAAGACCAGGGGAGGGATTTGGTGCAAACTTGGAAAACCATAAGGGTAGGAGCAAGTTGGGTTTACTGCGCTCAGAGCCAATTTGATCCCAAACGCACTGAAGAAGTTAGAGGAGCTTAAAAAAGTTTTAGGAAGCAATTTTTCTTTTTAATGTGAAAACATCAGGCTCACTATAGCTTCCAAAGAACAACATAAATGAGCATAAACTGGTCATACAATGACAGCAAGCATCAGAAATGGCACTCAAGTGTTTTCCCCCAATACAATGCATTGCACACAATAAAAACTGTAATAAAAATGCAAAACATAGTCAGGCATGTTGAAAAATATTAACACAAAAACAGACAGGAATTCTATAGCAAAGATGCAAACTGAATTCTAAGACACAGAAACAAATTCAACTAAGAAATTTTTTTATACTTTTCTAAAAAAAAATAGTAGTAAGATGCCCCATATGGGGAAAGTCAAGAAAAGAATAAATAGAACTGGAGGGAAGAGGGAATAGAGGAAAGGAAAAAACAAGCGGGTAGGGTCTCAATTTACAGGAAATATTTACATTCAGAATTCAAAAGAAACCAACATTTCTATATATACACACTTATGTACATATATATAAATACAGCATAAAATTAGAAGGTAGGTTTTGGATTTAACCTCAAATACTTAGAAAAAAATTGCTAGCTAGTTTGAGTTGCAGGTATCTAAGTGTGTTTCTTTCACGTCAAAGACATTGCCTTTGTGTTACACAACTGGCATCCAATGAGAGGGTTTTTTTTTTTTTTACACTTTTTGCTCTCAGCTGCAGCCACAGCATGGCATGCTCGCTACATCTTAGCAGCAAGGCCAGCACATGCGCAACATGCACAGTTTGGTGTTAGAGAGACCAAAGACAGATTCTGCAATAAAAGACCTATTTTACATAAGTTAGCTGTTGACAGATGCCCATCAGCAATGCTCATGTAGCACCACTCCTTTGAAACTACCAAGTACCACTCAGATACATTTTTTAAATGAGAACACTTGAATAGGGACCTTCCTCTTAATCTCCGATCAAGAAAAGAATCCCTGGATAACTCCTGTCCCCCACTTCCTAGTGAGATGCAGGAATCATTTCTAATCTACTGGCCTTCTCCCTCATGCTACCATAGAAAGTGAAGGGGACAGGGAGAAGGCTCCTTCTTAACATGTCCTAGTGCCTTTTCCTCTGATAGTATCACATGGGAGACCAGCAAATGAATGCCCCAGGGGCTCTAGCCAGAAACTTGTGCATCTAAAATATAATCCTCTGGAGCTTGGTGATCTAGAACTTTTACTACTACAAATGAAACAAACTGTTGCAACTCAAAAAGGTTTCTGAAGTGCTAATTAAGTGAATTAGAATAAATAGATATATACACACGTATATACTACTACATTGCTTTGGATGCAGGTTCTTGGTAATTTTTATATACATATAAAGAGAAAATATTGAAGAGTATATCTGCAATTTAGCAGCAACAAGAAAAAATTGCTTAGCATCTACTTTTTTGATCAAGTTGTGTTTAGAGAAATCTATTAATAATACCTTTACAACTTTGTATCACTGATAGCACATATGGCTAATCCCACTACACTGCAGACAAAAGTCCTTGGTATATGGAGATTGCTAAATTAGGGGCACACTAATTCCCCCACAGATAACATCTGAGCAGCTCTGGACTCAGGAAGTGGTTTTCAATACAATCAATATTGGAAACTCTGAAAACACTAGCATGATTTCCAATCAAATCTTTGTGCTCAGAGCCATATTGCTAAAAAGGGAGAAAAGGCATAGTGGAGGCCAAATGGACTAACATAGGACAAAACAAGGCCTCTGGATTCTGATGTGGCATTTAGATTCTGCAATAAAAAGACCTATATTTTATAGAAGTTAGCTGTTGACAGAAGGGGACCATGAATGCTGGGATTTCTTGTGGTGGTGGAACTGAACTTGCTGACTTTTTGTAAGGACACAGTGTAAAGGTCGGATGTCCACCTCCAGAGGGGGTGGGGTGCACCGTGACATGGGCAAGCAGTATCTCAGCCCTAGTCTGTCCACACCAGTAGCTTTTTGAACTACACTTTGAGAAGGCTTTCAGAGGCCTTATTTCTTTAAATAAACAACAAGAAGCTGTGTCTACCCCCCAAAACAGTAACAGAAACAACAAACCCCCCCCCCCAACAACAACATACGTAGGCCCCTCTGTATCAAGATGGCTATTCCAGAGCAAGCATTGCACCTGAACTAGTTGGCGTGGGGGCTGGTCACTTCACTGCATGCTAAAGAATCCTCACTCTCACGCTGCTTTGAAAACACCATAAAAAACCACAACCTGCTAAAAAAGATACCCTCTCACACTCCCACACAGAAAGGGGAGCTGGGGTAACAGCCTCTGAGAGAATACCTTTTACAGCTCTGCCATCCTGTCTCCTTGGAGGAAGGGTTGTATGCTGCCCCTTCTCCGGTCTGGCAAGTTCACATAAGTGTGCTGATGGAAGCTCACTAGATCACAGCTTAAAACTAGAAGAACTAATTGGGAAGTTTTGTTGAAGTTCTACAAAGGTGACAGTCTGCTCCTGGCTGTCAGCTAGGTCTCGCGGTCCTAACAGGGAACGTTTGCTGATAGACAATGGATCACTGCCTGAGATACATGAACTGGATTGAGGATAAAAGGTTGCATCCACTGGGCAAAAGTGCCAAAGAACAGAAATTATTCTCAGTTTGTTCCTTTAGGCACCAAGAATAAGTAAACCCAAAGAAAGCTTATGGTAAACTCAGGCTAAAGAAACACAGAGGATGAAAGCCCTAAGCTTTCCTTCAGTTTTTTGTCAGTTAGCATCCATCTCATCTAACTCTGCGAGAAGTTTTAAAAGATATAAAGGGAACAATTCACCTTGAAAAACATTCAAAGGTACCTTCATTTTATCCCTTCCTCAATACCATCTCAAATGTTGGGGTAGCTTTTAAGCCAGACTACAAGGCTAGCTGGGTGCTAACGCAGCACCCAGGCATTGGAGAGGCCCCAGCATAGGGTACTTCTGAAGGTCACCAGTGGGGCCTAAACAAGAGTCCACTTCTTGTTAGTATAATAATTTTTTATTTGACATCTACAAGATGCTGATATCTTGCAGCTTTTGACCAGGTTTATACAATCTCAATTTTTTAATAGTGCAACCTGTGCAAGCAAAACCCCCCCCCCCCACAAAAACACAAAAAAACAAACCAGAAAAAGAAAAGACCAACTGTCCCCTCACTTGTTTTTATAAACATCTATTATAGGCGAAACAAAACTTACCCATATTATAGATAAGTGTCTATTCACATTTGTACATTACCATTTTAAACAGCTTGAGATACAGTCTACAATGCCTTAGAACACATTAAACAATATTCAAGTTACTGGGTAACAATAACAACATTAACAAAAAACATACAGCAGAAGCCTCAAGTGTTTCCTCACTGCCTAGTTTACAACTCAAGAAGGTTTCCTTTTTGTGAGTAACAAAGCAAACTAAGACAATGAAGAAAGGATTGTTTGTGAGATGAAATCCAATTTGTATTTTTTTCCCAAAACTATGTTTAAGTTGAAAACATTAACTTTGAGGCTTATAGCCATTTTTGCAGCACACATTAGGAATATTATCTATACATTAAAATTAACTTTTAAGAGTTTTTAATCACAAAAAATGTACATACTAATTACCTTGACAAGAAACCTAGGGCAGGGAGGAGAATGGGGGAGGAGTTTGCAGGGTTAGAAGCAATACCCAGGTATAAACACTATAAAAATGCAATAACCAATGCTGTACACCTACAAATGTTTCTCTCCATTACTTGACTTCTGTATTAATCTGTTTACGCATGCTTTCAAAGACATGCACTGTCAGAACAAAAACTAGAAAAGAACCCGAATGCATGATATGCAACCTTTCATTTCATGCTTTAATAAACCTATTAAGTTGGAAAAAGAAACCAATATATATTTTCTATATTTATAGGCTCAAAACACATGCATCTAAGGAGAAATCTTACAGCAATGGCATGGATGTACTGCATTAACCCTGAGCACTGTATAACATAAAAGTAAAGCCCATTTGGGAAGTTCCAAGCATTTTAAACCAACTCTGGTTTGTAGCCTTAATAAACTCACAGACAGACAGACACACCCACACGCACGCACACATCCCCCTCTGCTTACCCAAAGTAAAAGCATATGGGAGGTACCAAGTGAAAAGCAAAAGGAAAGACATATGTACTACCATCGGTACTGCTGATTTTCAATTTTGCTATCTATTCCAGGTTTGTCCTTACTCCCAAAAAATTAACTAGAGAGCACAACTGAAAAAAATATATAATTCTTTGGAAACTGTCCCTGATTTTTATGCAAATGATATGCTTCAACAGCATTTCAGATACATCTATGTTGAAACCTGTCTGTTCTTTATGCATTGCTCAAGTTGGTGATGCTCTGCGGATGATGCTGTTGCCATAGCTGTTTCTGTTGGACTGCAAGCTGTTGAGACTGGTCTGAAGTTGATAGGAGATTTATAAGAGGAGACACACAATTTGCTGGAATGATCAAACCTGTAATTAGTAAAAAGAATTTATAAACTTGTGTCCAGTAGAAACTACACTGTTTTTTGCAGCTTCATTCCAAATGAGGTGTGATATTAAGCATAGTGAATAAGAACTTCACATAAAGATTAACATGGGTACTTAATAACTGAAATAGCTCACTGAGACGTAATGTGACTCTTCAACAGTGGTCCCCACAAGTACCCGGTGCACGTCTCTAGTGTAATGCCATCTTCATAGTAAAGGCCCAGCACAGAATTTTTCTATCTACTATCTTTGCAGCTTGACAAACAAATGCAAATACCACCTTGTGTGTCATATGCTAATACACCAAAAAGACTAACGTTGCAAATGCAAATGCTTATGAAGCAGGTGATCCTGAAGTTGATACAGAGAAGATAGTACCAGACTGGAAAGCCCTGCAAAAGGAACTAACTCCTGCTATGAGAGAATGTGAGCTCAATGTTCCAATTCACAGCACTTTTTGTTATTTAAAGAAATCTAGGGTGATGCCTGTAGCTCAGTGGGTAGGGCACCAGCCCCTTATACCAACGGTGGTGGGTTTGAACCCGGCCCCGGCCAAACTGCAACAAAAAAATAGCCAGGTGTTGTGGTGGGCGCCTGTAGTCCCAGCTACTCAGGAGGTTGAGGCAAGAGAATCGCCTAAGCCCAAGAGCTGGCACTCTACCGAGGGCGACAAACTGAGACTCTGTCTCTAAAATAATTTTTCTATTTTTAGTAGCGATGGGGTCTTGCTCTTACTCAGGTTAGTCTTGAACTCCTGAGCTCAAGCAATACGTCCTTCCATCTCAGTCTCCCTAAGTGCTAGGATTACAGGTAGGAGCCAATGTATCTAGCCAGAAATCCAGAATTCTATACAAAACTTCATTTTTAAAAGTTGGCAACTAATTCAAATGAAAACTTGTGACAACAAAACATACTTGAGGGTCAAAAAATAGAGAGAGGAGCCAGAGCCCATTGCTCCAGCCTAGGAAAAGTGGGAAGTCTTCACTGGGACCCCTATCATGCTATTTCTTTTCTTTTTTTTTTTTGAGACAGAGTCTACGTTGCCCTCAATAGGGTGCCTGCAGCATCACAGCTCACAACAACCTGTCACTCTTGGGCCTTCCCTGCCAAGAAGCTGGGACTACAGCTGCTAGCCACAACGCCTGGCTTTTTTTTGTTGCAGTTGTCATTGTTGTTTTACCTAGCCTGGGCCGGGTCCAAACTTGCCAGCTGTGGTGTATGTGGCTGGTGCCATAACCACTGTGTTAGGGGCCCCGAGCCCTATCATGTTATTCTAATTAGATGGGGGTGTGATACTGGGGGCAGACTCCAGAACAACCACTGGGTCTTACATCACCATTCGAGTGATGGATGAATGAACTGACTCTTATTCATGATCGCATTTTTTTGCTGCTGCTCAGGCTCAGCAGCTAAGACCCAAGCAGTAGGTGACGGTCTCATTTATCAGCTTGTTTTCTGCAGCACTGAAGTGAATGAGCCTCCATTCGTGCACATGTAGCCAGCTTACTAGCAGAAATTATTGTTGGCTGAGACCCTTAAGCAGGAGGGTAGGTGTATTCAGTGCCCATCAGAGGTATAATGGTAAGAAAGTCCTTTACCATTGGAGCCTCTGGGAGCGCCTATATTTGGCAGTGTTGATGCTACTTCTTGGAAGGCATGACCAAGGAAGACTGTCTACAATTCATGGCCAATGCTCTGGCTTTGGCCATAGAATGGGATGGCTCAAGTGGAGGAGTGATATGCCTGGCAGCCATTGCAAAGTCAGGCAGGGGTAGAAGGGCTGATACTTTTGGGAGACCAGATACCTAAATTCACCACTGCCACCTTACCACCTTCTTGAACCCTGGGATTCTAGAATGCAGTAAGGATATCCTGTATAGACACAAAATTTAATAAAGTTGGTTGAAGAGGACAGAAAAAAAGTTCATGGGCTGACTCTTGCTGCCAATCTGCAATCCAAAATACAGAGGCGGACTGCTGTAAATGAAACAAAGACAAGCAAGCAGGCAGAGTGCAATAGCTGGCCCGGTTCCTGAGACACCTACAGTTAAGCACTCAGTGGGAACAGCTAGCCTAGTCTGCCCCTATCCCCGCAGGACACTGAGCCATCCTCTGTACATAGCAGCATTAGAATTCCATAGTCTCAAGCTGGCTCAATAGAGAACCCAGGGCAAGAGGCTGAGCTGTCTTCACATCAGGGAGCCTGTACAGATAGCAATAGTCAGGAAAGGGAGCTGGAGCAGCTGAGAGAACATCAGAAAGATGAGGGCATCTTAACTTCAGCCAGAACCAACAATGTCTGTTCAAAGGCTTAACTTCTATTCTACCTTCTAAGAACATACAGAGCAAGCTCCATAGCCACTACTGGAATAGATGTTAAATGGATCTGAAATCAAACTTACACATTAGAAACACAGTGATGAAGAAGCAGGATCTGATCCCCTCAACACAAACCAAAGCAAAAATTAGACTCACCTACAATCCGTTGTCCATCTTCTGTTCGTAGCCGAACTATCTGCATTTTCACATTTGTGCCACTGACAGATGCTAGAACACCCTCAACTTTTGTCCAAACACTCAGTACTGAGCCACATAATACATAATATGTACGGCAACGCAGACCTATTTCACAAACTAATCCCAAACTTGCTTTTTTGCAATTGCCACGCCTAAGAAAGACGGGAGAGGAAAAAAAAGATTTATGTATGCATGCACATATATAATATACACACACACTTCCACAAACACATTATCATATAAGGTTCAAAGACCCAAATAAAAAGACCCAGTAAAAAACTTCTAGCATTATTGGCCTTTACTGTTTCAAACTTCTAGCATTATTGGCCTTTACTGTTTCCTGGATTATAATCCTTTTAGCATATTGGATTCTCCTTCCAATTTTTAAAATACGGGGTGTTTTTAGAGACCTGCCTTCCTATAAAGATCTGATTTATCAGTTTTCATTTCCACTGCAACATTTTTTTTTTTTTTTAAAGACAGAGTCTCACTCTGCTGCCGAGGTTAGAGTGCCATGGTGTCAGGCTAGCTGACAGCAACCTCAAACTGCTTGCGTTCAAGAGATCCTCCGGCCTTAGTCTCTGGAGAAGCTGGGAATATAGGCGCCTGCTACAATGTCCAGCTAGTTTTTTTCTATTTTTAGTACAAACAAGGTCTTGCTCAGGCTGTTCCCAAACTCCTAAGGTCAAAAGGGATCCCATGGGGGCGGCGCCTATGGCTCAGTGAGTAGTGTGCTGCCCCAACTGATGGTGGCGGGTTCAAACCTGGCCCTGGCCAAACTGCAACAAAAAAAATAGCTAGGCATTGTGGCAGATGCCTGTAGTCCCAGCTACTTGGGAGGCTGAGGCAAGAGAATTGCCTAAGCCCAAGAGCTGGAGGTTGCTGTGAGCTGTGACACCACAGCACTCTACCAAGGGTGATAGAGTAAGACTCTGGGCTTGGCACCTGTGGCTCAAGTGGCTGGCTAAGGCACCAGCCACATACACCTAAGGTGGCGGGTTTGAATCCAGCCTGAGCCCACCAAACAACAATGATGGCTGCAACCAAAAAAAATAGCCAGGTGTTGTGGCAGGCACCTGTGGTCCCAGCTACTTGGGAGGTGGAGGCAGGAGACTCGCTTGAGCCCAGGAGTTGGAGGTTGCTGTGAGCTGTGATGCCACGGCACCCTACCCAGGGGGACAGCCTGAGACTCTGTCTCAAAAAAACAAACAAAAGAAAACCAAAGTAAGACTCTGTCTCTTAAAAAAAAAAAAGCGATCCTGCTGCTTCAGCTTCCCAAGAAATAAAAATGTGAGCCACTCATTGCAATATTTTAGCCATTTTATTTATTTACTTTTTTTTTTGGTAGAGACAGGGTCTCACTTTATCGCCCTCAGTAGGGTGCCGTGGCGTCACACAGCTCACAGCAACCTCCAACTCCTGGGCTTAGGTAATTCTTTTGCCTCAGCCTCCCGAGTAGCTGGGACTACAGGCGCCCGCCACAACGCCTGGCTGTTTTTTAATTGCAGTTCGGCAGGGGCCAGTTTCAACCCGCCACTGTCAGTATATGGGGCCGGCACCCTACTCACTGAGTGATAGGTGCTGCCCGATTTTAGCCATTTTAAATCCATCATCTTACTGTAGGAATGTTAGCTTATAAAATGATCCTGCCTTGAAAAAAAAAACAAACCAACACCTGTGAAAAGGAGAGATAAAGATTGTTAGTTATTTCTATATCATCAAACTACCAACACAGTGTTCTAAATCAGATTAGTAGGAATGGTCTCAGTAACAAAAATATATATATATCAAAAAGTGGGGAGGCTTTGAGTCCATCTCTCCCCCATTACAAGACTGTTGCAGTGATACCTCTACATAGAGATACTGACTTAAACTTAGAAAATGAGAAAAGGGAGACACACTACCATTTTACGGTAAAATTATTTTCATAATTCATCAATAAAAACATCCTTTCTAGGTGTTACCTCTAGGTTGGCGGGTTCAAACCCACTCTGGGCCTGCTAAACAACGACAACTACAACCAAAAAATAGCTGGGTGTTGTGGTGGGCACCTGTAGTCCCAGCTACTCAGGAGGCTAAGGCAAGAGAATAGGTTAAGCCCAAGAGTTTGAGGGTGCTGTGATGCCACAGCACTCTACAAAGGGTGACATAGTAAGACTCTGTCTCTAAAAAAAAAGTCCCTTCCTGGGCCAGGCACAGTGCTTTTATCCCTGTAATCCTAGCACCCTGGAAAGCTGAGGGGTAGATGGCCTGAGCTCACGAGTTGAAGACTAGCCTGAGCCAGAGCCAGACTTCTTCTCTAAAAATGGCCAGGAGTTGTGGCAGGCACCTATTATCCCAGCTACTTGGGAGGCTGAGGCAAGAGAATCGCTTAAACCCAAGAGTTTGAGGTTGCTGTGAATTGTGAACCCACAGCACTCAGGGTTACAAAGTGAGACTCCATTTAAAAAAAAAAAAGAAAAAGTCCTTTCTGGTCAATGTTAATTCAAGATGAATTTATATTATTTTATTTTTTTGAGACAGAGTCTCAGTTTGTAACCCTCGGTAGAGTACCATGGTGTCATAGCTCACAGCAACCTCAAACTCTTGGGCTCCAGTGATCCCCTTGCCTTAGCCTTCTGAGTAGTTGGGACTACAGGTGCCTGCCACAACACATAGCTATTTTTAGAGATGGAATCTCACTCTTGCTCAGGCTGGTTTTGAACTGGTGAGCTCAGGTAATCCATCAGCCTCGGCCTCCCAGAGTGTTAGGATTATAGGGGTGAGCCACCTCGCCTGGGCTAAGATGAATTTAATACACAGTATTAAATGTACATGTATAGGTCAGACAAGGTGGCTCATGCCTGTAATCCCAGCACTTTGGGACACTAAAGTAGGATAGCTTGAGGCGTAGGTAACACAGTGAGACCCTGTCTCACTTTGTCACCCTCAGTAGAGTGCCGTGGTGTCACAGCTCACAGAACCTCCAGCTTAGGCGATTCTCTTGCCTCAGCCTCCTGAGTAGCTGGGACTATAGGCTACAATGCCCAGGTATTTTTTGTTGTTGTTGCAGTTTTCCCAGATTTGAACCCACCACTCTCAGTATGTGGGGCCAGTGCCCTACTCACTGAGCCACAGGCACCACCCCCCAAAATTTTTTTAATTTACAAAAAAAAATTGTTTAAAAAATTAGTTGATGGCTTGGTGCCTATAACACAGTGGTTATAGTGCCAGCCACATACACCAAGGCTGGTAGGTTCGAATCCAGCCTGGGATGGCTAAAACAACGACAACTTCAACAAAAAATAGCTGGGCATTATGGCGGGAGCCTGTAGTCCCAGCTACTGAGAGGCTGAGGCAAGAGAATCGCTTACGCCCAAGAGTCTGAGGTTGCTAGGAGTGGATGCCACAGCACTCTTCTGAGGGAGCGCCCCCCAGTGAGACTGTCTAGGTGGGGGTGGGAAGATTAGTTGGGTGTGTGCTGGCAACTAAAATCCCAGCTATTTAGGAGGGTAAGGCAGCAGGATCTCTTGAGTCTAAGAGTTGGGAGTTATAGTGAGCTTATATTGTGCCCTACACTACAGCTTGGGTGACAAAGACTCTGTCTCTTAAATTAAAATAATGTATAGGGTACTTTTCTTGCTATAACTCAAACACAATGTTATAGAGAACTTTTATAGGTTAACTTTTTTTTTTTTTTTTTTTGGGAGACGGAGCCTCAAGCTATCCTCCTGGGTAGAGTGCCATGGCATCACGCTCACAGCAACCTCCAACTCCTGGGCTCAAGCGAGTCTCCTGCCTCAGCCTCCCAAGTAG
>NW_003852494.1:3726565-3731550 GCF_000181295.1 Otolemur garnettii
GGATTCGAACCCGCCACCTTAGGTGTATGTGGCTGGCGCCTTAGCCACTTGAGCCACAGGCACCGAGCCGGTAAATTAATTTTCAACAGGACAAAATGAAAACAAAAGGCAATGCTCACATTAAGATAAACTTACCTACAGGCATAGTGAATCCCCCCACCCCAAAAAAACTCAAACTAAATTTATTTAAATCCAATGTTATTTACAATGTGAGTCAGACACTGCAAAAATATTAACTACTTAATTGGTGAGGAAACACTGAAGATAGAATTAACACCTACAGAGTATTAAAATATTCTATATGATGTCCTGAAATGAACACTGGAAGGGGAGAGCTGGGGCACAGCAGGATCAGCTTCAGGACTCAACAACATCAAATTCTCTTTCATGCTGTGCAGCTACTTTAGGCATCTCCTTGAAATCTTATAAGGTCCCTAGAACTATTAGTAAAGCTTTTATTAAAGATAAAGAAGAAAACATGAGGAAGAAAGAAATGAAAGGATAGAATGGGAGGAGGTGGAGGAAGAAAAAGTGCTGAAAAAGATGAAAGTTAAATCCATACTGCAAAAGCATAGTTGGTTAGAAATAACAAAGCACCAATAAAAAGAGGGTACACCTAAAATACTGTCTTGGTTACAAATGTCTAATAAGTACTCCTGATGAAATGAACCATGCCTAATATCAGCTAGTCTGTTCATCTATTCATAAGGACATATTGGAATACTGTTAAAGAGTGAACATGTATTTAAATTTTGATTACATTCCAGAAAACATGGTAAGAAATATAAAAATACTAACCAATAAGCATGAGTACAAGTATCTGCAGATGAATTATACTGATCTAACCAGTGCACCAAGGCATCATCTGAGACAACCTGTAAAAATAAAGACAAAAATTTCATTACAATTTTATTGTTTTATTTATTGAGGTTTTTTTTGAGACCATGTTGCCCTCAGTAGAGTGCTGTAGTGTCACAGCTCACAGCAACCTCAAACTCTTGGGCTTAAGCAATTCTCTTGCCTCAGCTTCCCAAACAGCTGGGACTACAGATGCTTACCACAATGTTCGGCTATTTTTCAGTTGTAGTTGTCATTCCTGTTTGGCAGGCCTGGGCTGGGTTCAAACCCGCCAGCTCCAGTGTATGTAGCTGGTGCCCTAGCTGCTGAGCTACAGGTGCCAAGCTATATTGTTTGTTTTTGAGACAGAGTCTCATTTGTAAGCTTCAGTACAGTGCTGTGGCTCACAGCTCAACCTCAAACTCTTGGGCTGAAGTGATCCTCTTCCTGAGCTCAGCCTCCTAACTAGCTGGGACTACGGGCACCTGCCACAATGCCCCTGCTATTTTTAGAGATGAGGTCTTTCTCTTGCTCAGGCTAGTCTCCATGCTGCGCGCTCAGGCAGGGTGTTCGGATGACAGGTGTGAGCAACTATGCCTGGTTGTTTGGGTTTTTTGGGTTTGAGACAGAGTCTCACTATGTCACCCTCAGTAGAGTACCGTGGTGTCACAGCTCACAGCAACATCAGACCCTTGGGCTTAAGTGCTTTTCTTGCCTCAGCCTCCCAAGTAGCTGGGAATACAGGTGCCCACCACAACACTTGGCTATTTTTGTTGTTGCTTTTGTCATTGTTGTTTAGCAGGCCTGGGCCAGGTTTAAACCTGCCAGCCCTGGTGTATGTACCCGCACCCTAACCAGTGACCTACGGACACCAAGCCAGGGCTGTTTGGTTTTTTTGAGACAATCTTATTCTGTTACCCAGCTTTAGTGCCTGAGCAACAAGATAGGTCACAGCAATCTCAAATCCCTGGCTCAGGTGGTCCTCTAACCACACCCTCCAAAGTAGCTAGAACTATAGGAGCCTGACACAATGCCCAGTTAGTTTTTCTGTTTAGTACAGACAGGGTCTTGCTCTTGCTCAGACTGGTCCTAAACTCTTGAGCACAGGTAATGCACCCGCCTCAGCCTCCTAAAGTGCTAGAATTATATATATAAGCCACTGTGCCTGGCCACAGTACTGTTTTAAATAAACTGGTTGCCTAATCTAGTGTATAATTCCAGAGGCAGCCACTTTAAAATCATCTCTATGCAGAAAACCTAGCCATTGATACTAGCTGAATTCGAATGCCACTCTAAAAGTTCTGCTATGATGGTTCTTCCTATGCAGTATATCCATAAAGTTTGTGTGCAAAATAAATCAGCTGGGTTGCACACTAATTTTATCACCATCATGTAGAATGAATTCTTCAAATAAATACTTAATTATAATTGTTTTCAAGTGAGAATAGCAAGGAATAGTAACATAGGGTAAAATTACTAATGATAGTGTTGGCAAAAACATAAGTTATTTAATGTTTTCTAGAAATCACTGCAAAATATAAGAGGCATGCTCACAATAAAATTAAAAGGTGGTATGAAGGAATTTTAGTCTCACACATCATCCCATTAATAAAAAAATTACAATTTTTTTGTGGTTAGCACTGAGGCTTCCAGTAAACATAAGCTTTTTAAACTAAACATCTTATAAGTTTCTTAAATCATTGATAACATTAAAAGATTGGGATATTAGTGTAACAAAACTTTGTATTTTCCTTTAAACAGTAACCAAGTAAGAAGTTTATCTTAATATATAGATAACAACTATCCTAGTTTCAACATATTATATAAGTATACACATATAACATACAAAAGAGAAAATACCTTCTTATATTTCTTTTTTAAATCAGCATAAATCTCTAATTTGAGCTGTTTCCCAGTATTTGGTCGATAAACTAAGAAAAGTTTCTTTTTAGGGTTCACTTCTTTAACTAAGATGGCAGTTTTCTTGTTGTTCCTTATCTATTAAAAAAAGGAGAAAATGTAAAGATTTGATACTGCACACTCTAAGTTTTTGTATCATATCAACAAACATCATTTTAAAAAATATAACACCAAGTAAATACATGAATGTGAAACTGCAATAAAGGACCACAAATGCCTGTTTAAAAGACTTTAACAAGGTCACACCCAAAAGGTAGTTACTGAACCTTAATTATGGGAAAAGACATAGGATAAGGGGCAAATTTTTTCCCCCCTGTGGCGTCACAGCTCACAGCAACCTCCAGCTCTTGGGTTTGGGCCATTCTCTTGCCTCAGCCTTCCAAGTAGCTGGGACTACAGGCGCCTGCCACAACACCCGGCTATTTTTTGTTGCAGTTTGGCCAGGCCGGATTTGAACCCACCACCCTTGGTACATGTGGGGCTGGTGCCTTACTCACTGAGCCACAGGCACCACCCAGGGGCAAGGTTTTTCTTCTTTAGAAAACTATTTGGAATAAGCTTCAATGCACAAATGCTGAGTACAGACAATTTTGCTTCTGCTGTTCCCTATACCTGGATTCACAGCTAAGCAGCCCCAGATAAACAAGAATAAATGTAATAAAATGTTAATAGATGACTGAAGTTTTACACACACACACACACACACACACACATACCCTTGGGAATACCATTCAGCCATAAAAAGGGAACAAAATAATTGTCTTTTGCCACAACCTGGGTAAAAGTGGAGACTATTATTATTCTAAGCAAAGTAGAACTCAGGAACACAAATCCAAATACTGCATGTTCTCACTTAATAAGTAAGAGCAAAGTAATGAGTACACAGGGGCACACAGACAAATAAAATGGACATTATGGCCTCAGAAAGAGCTGGGGGGGGGGCGGTGAAGGCTCCCTTAGCTAGTGATTAGAATGCCGGCCCCATGTAGCAGGGGTCACAGGTTCAAACCTGGCCTAGGCCTACTAAATTAATTAATTAAAAGCTTAAAAAGGAAAAATGAGCCAGGGTGGTGAGATGACAGGTACACTAAAAGCCCAAACTTTACTATTACAAAATTTATCCATGTAACTAAAAACCACTTGAACCCTCAAACTTACTGAAATTAAAAAAAAAAAAAAACAAAAAAAAAAAACTTAGTGGTAGAATCTACAGAGTGGACATGAGGGGGTCTTCACAGAAAAACTCTTTCATCTCAGCTTTACGTTTTAAAATTTTCACAATAAAATGTTGCAAAAATGCTGTTCTCCTTCAAGTTCCCCCAAGATGTCTTAAATGTCTCTTCTCTGCACATGACTGTTCCACCAGTGGCTGCCTTCCCTGCATCACAGGTATTTTAAAGGTGGAGAGAGAGACTACACAACAGAGTTTGGTGAACACAAAGCCATGACAGCAGAAAGCCAAAATGTTGAGCCAATTATACATAAAAATTATATAAATATGGAAGAAAAGGAAGCATTAGAGAAAGGCTGGAACTCAGGTTTCAAAGTTGAATTCATGAGAGAGACTCCAAGAGTAAAGAGTTATAAAAAGCTCTATTTAACTCAATAAAAACCAAAACTGGAAAACTTGTTTCTTCTTTAAGGAGGGATAAAAGTCTTCTGAGCACTAATCTCCAAAACTTAAGGAAAAAGAAAAGCCTCAAAGTAAGGGCATTTTTCCATGTCCTCTACACAATAAATCATTGTTTGCTGAGCTATTAACTTTTTATACTAATACTTATAATGATAAAAGAAAGACAGTATTTCACATTCCTCTTCATGGATACTGAAGTTCCTTTGTCTTTCGTTCCAATGATTTGAAACATTATTTATATAATTATTGCAAAGTTGTACCACAATGGGCTTAGTGCCCTTATCTCAGTAATTAGGGTGCCAGCCAAATCCACCAGGGCTGGTGGTTTTGAACCTGGCCAGGACCAGCTAAACAAAAGGAAAAAAAAAAAAGAAGAAGGAAAAAAGCCAGGCTTTGTGGGGGGCACCTATAGTGCAACTACAACTACTTGGGAGGTTTAGGCAAGAGAATCGATGAGACCAAGAGTTTGAGCTTGCTGTGGGCTGTGATGCCATGGCACTCTAATGAAGGTGACATACTGAGACTCTAAAAAAAGAAAAAAAAAGTCATAACGCAATGGTTAAAGCATAAATTATATATATATATGTGTGTGTGT
>NW_003852494.1:3731822-3732935 GCF_000181295.1 Otolemur garnettii
AGCTGACAGCAACCTCAAATTCTTGGGATTAAGCAATCCCCTTGCCTCAGCCTCCCAAGTAGTTGGGACTACAGGTGGTTACCACAACAGTCAGCTATTTTGAGAGATGGAGTCCCACTCTTGGTTAGGCTGGTCTCAAAGTGGTAAACTCAGGCAATCCGCCTGCCTTGGCTTCCCAGAGTGCTAGGATTACAGGACATGACCCACTATTCCTGGCCTTTGTATATAAAATTTTTTAATTAGTTGGTGGGAAACACCCAAACTTAATCCTAAGAGTACAGCCTGTAAGACATGTAACAGTGTGATCAGTTCTGATAGTGTCACATTAATTATAATTTTAAAATATCGTTAACATGGTAGACATAAAAGTGATTCTGACCTTGATTTCCTAATAGTAACAGGTCACAAACATAGATAAAACCATGTTTGTTGTTCTTCTAGGAAGAGGCTAAAAAGAAAAGGAGGAGGAAAGGAAATAAAGAGGAACAAAAGAAGCAAGCAAGCCTGCTAGGCATTATGAAGGTTCAAAGGTAAATCGCCACACAACCCTGAAACAACACCTCTAGGGTCATTGCTCCGTATGTCTAGTCACCTACTGCCATGCATGAAAGGAAGGACTAGCATTGCCATAGCCTTTCATTCAAGGGAAGTTGGGGATCAAGACTTTCATCACAATCTACCAGAATGGTCAAATTCTGGCAATAATTTTAAATTAAAAATAGTAACACCAGGCTCAGCACCCGTAGCACAGTGCTTACGGCGCCAGCCACATACACCTAAGGTGATGAGTTCAAACACGCCCCAGGGCAGCTAAACAATGATGACAACAGCAACAAAAAATAGCTGGCATTGTGGTGGACACCTATAGTCCCAGCTACTTTGGAGGCTGAGGCAAGAGAATCACTTAAGCCCAAGAGTTGGAGATTGCTGTAAGATGTAACGCTATGGCATTCTACCAAGGATGACATAGTGAGACTCTGTCTCAAACAAAAACAAAAATAAAAACAAACAAACAAAAAAAAATCAGGTCTTCATTTATTGTCAGTCACATCATAAATAACTGCAAGTATAAAACGAAGTGTAATATATACAACCAACAGAATTTTTTTTTTT
>NW_003852494.1:3733404-3744409 GCF_000181295.1 Otolemur garnettii
AGCCTCCTGAGTAGCTGGGACTACAGGTACCCCTCCACCCCCCAATGCCTGGCTATTTGTTTTGTTGCAGTTTGGCTGGGGCCCGGTTCAAACCCGCCACCCTCGGTATATGAAGCCAGCACCCCAGTCACTGAGCCACAAGCACCGCCCTATTTTATTTTTTGAGACAATGTCTCAAGCTGTCACCCTGGGTAGAGTGCTGCAGCATAGCTTATAGCAACCTCAAACTCTTGGGCTCAAGCGATTCTCTTGCCCTTTCTATTTTTAGTAGAGATAGGAGTCTTGTTTTTGCTCAGGCTGGTCTCAAACTTGTGAGCTCAAGCAATCCATCTGCCACAGCCTTCCAGAGTGCTAGGATTACAGGCATGAATCACTGTGCCCAATCCTATTCAGCCTTATTAAAAATAAATGATGTCGTGCTATATGTTACAACATGGACGAACCTGGAATATATTATGCTAAGTGAAATGAGCTAGACTTAAAAGGACAAATAAAGTATGATTCCATCTAAATGAGATGGATAGACAAGAAGAGACAAATTATGAGACAGAAGTAGACTAGAGATTAGCAGAGATTGGACAAAGGGATACTGTGCAAATTAACCCTTGCAGTTCCTGTCAGGGGTGATAAAAATAGGTAGTAAAAGGGCCAGGTGTGGTGGCGTACGCTTGTAATCCTAGAGCTCTGGAAGGCTGAGGCGGCCGGATTGCTTGAGCTCAGGTATTTAAGACCAGCCTAAGCAAGAGCAAGACCCCGTCTCTAAAAATAGCTGGGCACTGTGGTAGGCGCATATAGTCCCAGTTACTTGGGAGGCTGAGGCAAGAGAACCACTTGAGCCCAAGAGTTTGAGGTTGCTGTAAGCTATGATGCCACGGCACCCAACGCAAGGGCAACTGAACGAGATTCTGTCTCAAAAGAAAAAGAGAATAGGTAGTAAACATGGATCTACAATACTGTGATTATAAACGCCAGTAAACTGTATACTTAAAAAATGGTTAAAATGGGCTGGGAGCAGTAGCTCATGCTTGTAATACCAGAGGGTTGGGAGGCTGAGGTGGGAGGAAAGCTTGAGGTCTGAAGTTCATTGAATCTAGCCTGGGTGACAAAGCAAGACTTTGTATCTCCCAAAAGAGAAAAAAAAAATTAAAACAATACATTTCATGTCATAGGTATTCTACCCCAATTTTTTCCCCCTGTTTTATTTTGTTGAGACAGAGTTCTATCTACCCTGTGCCCTGAGCAGAGTGCAGTGCCGTTGGAGCTCACTGCAACCTCCGGCTGTAGGCATCCTGCTGCCTCAGCCTCGTAAGCCGCTGGGATTATAGGTGCTCACTGCAGCGCCCGGCTGGGTTTTTCCATTTTTTTTTCATGAGTCGGAGTCTCACTTTCGCTCAGGCGAGTCTCAAACTCCTGAGCTTGAGTAATCCTCCCTCCTCCGCCTCCCACAGTGCTGAGATTACAGGTGTGAGCCACCATGCCTGGCTCTACCCAAATTTTTTAAAACTAAAAATGTAAGCTTGCACCTGTAGCTTAATGGTTGGGGTGCCACACACATGCACTGGGGCTGGAGGGTTCAAACGTGGTCCAAGCCTGATAACCTAACAAACAAAAAACAAAATAGCCAAGAATTGTGGCGGGCGCCTGTAGTCCCAGCTGCTAGGGAAGCTGAGGCAACAGAAGCACTTGAGCCCAAGAGTTTGAGGTTGTTGCGTCTTGTGACTGACACAGCACTCAAGCGGGTGACAAAATGAGATTCCATGTCCAAAAAATAAACAAAAAAAAAGTACTTATTACCCACCAAAAACCAATTGTATACATAAGTAAATGAATAAACTATGTATGAATTTTATTTTAATAAAGCCACAAATAAATGAATATATAATCTGAAACCACTAGAAATTAAAACATATAAATGTGTACATATATAATTCAGAAAATCATATATGTATATATATAATTTATGTTCCACAATAAAGATTCTGAAACAACTTATTAAAAGTGAGAGAACTGGCCAAGCGAGGTGGCTCAAGCCTGCAATCCTAGCATTCTGGTAGGCCAAGGTGGGTGGACTGCCTAAGCTCGCACGTTGAAGACCAGCCTGAGCAAGAGTGAGACCTTGTCTTGAAAAGTAGTCAGGCGTTGTGATGGGTACCTGTGGTCCCAGCTACTCAGGTGGCTGAGGTCAAAAAATCGCTTGAGCCCAAAAGTTTGAGATTGCTGTGAGCTGTGATGCCACAAAACTCTTGAGACTATGTCTCAAAAACAAAAGTGAGAGAAAATTAGAGTGCCATCTAACTTTTCCCACACAATCCCTTGTGTGGGAAAAGCCTCTACTAAAACCCAAAAAACTAGTGGGGCATCATGGCAAATGCATGTAGTCCCAGCTACTCAGGAGGCTAAGGCAAGAGGATTGCTCAAGTGCAGGAATTTGAGGTTGCCGGGACCTACAAGAGCATAACACTCTACCCTGGGTAACAGAGAAAGACTGTCTCAAAACAAGAAAATTTAAAAAAGGGTAAAAAAGAAAATATAAATCAGAGATTTCACATTTACTAAAACTAAGAAGTACAACAGGCACAACCTTATCAGAATAAAAGAATTCAAGGAGCAAGGTGGCGCCTGTGGCTGAGTGGGTAGGGCACTGGCCCCATATACTGAGGGTGGCAGGTTCAAACCCAGCCCTGGACAAACTGCAACAAAAAATAGCCGGGCATTGTGGTGGGTGCCTGTAGTCCCAGCTATTTGGGAGGCTGAGGCAACAGAATCACCTAAACCCAGGAGTTGAAGGTTGCTATGAGCTGTGTGACGCCACAGCACTCTACTGTGGATGACTAAGTGAAACTGTCTCCACAAAAAAAAAAAAAAAAGAAAGAAAGAAAAGAAAGAATTCAGAGAGCAATGTTTCTATAACCTTTCCTAAGTTATCTACTATAGAATTAAGCATTAAACAAAATGACTAAAGACCGATTAACCTATGGACTAGGAAGTTAATGGTAAGCATTAAATATATATGTACCCACAGAACTAAGACTAAATAAAGGTTAAAACAAAAAGTATAGTGTGTATATATATAACATATTATATGATATTACTATATACTTTGAGAATGCAGAAATAGTTAACTGTTTTATAAAATGAGAGAAACATACAAAACAGATTTTTTAATTTTATTTTGAGACAGAGTCTCACTTTGTCAACCTATAATTTTTCGCCTTTTTTTTTTTTTTTTTTTTGCAATTTTTGGCTGGGGCTGGGTTTGAACCCGCCACCTCCAGCATATGGGACTGGCGCCATACCCTTTTGAGCCACAAGCACCACCCCACTTCGTCAACCTATGTAGAGTAGTATGGTGTCATAGCTCACTGCAACCTGAAGCTCTTGGGCTCAAATGATTCTCTGGCTTCAGCCTTCCCAGCAGCTATGACTATAGACACCCGCCACAGTGCCCAGCTAGTAGTATAGACAGGTCTTGAATTCCAGAGCTTGCTTCAAGCAATCTGCCAATCTTGGTCTCTCAGAGTGCTAAGATTACAGGCGTGAGCCACTTACGCTGGACCATAAGAAAATACAACTTTTGGACTGGGCACGATGGCTCACACCTGTAATCCTAACATTCTGGGAGGCCAAGGCAGGTGGACTGCTCAAGCTTAAGAGTCTGAGACTAGTCAGAGCAAAAGTGAGTACCCATCACTACTAAAAATAGAGAATCTGAGGCAAGAGGATTCCCTGAACCCAAGAGTTTGAAGTTGCTATGATGCTATAGCACTCTACCCAGGGTGACAGCTTGAGATTCTCTCTTAAAAAAAAAAAAAAAAGAAAATGTAACTTTTAAATTTGTATTTAATAACATCCCTTAAAATACATTAAGTAAGGTGGCGCCTGTGGCTCAAAGGAGTAGGCCGCCAGCCCTGTATGCCGGAGGAGGCAGGTTCAAACCCAGCCCCCCAAAAAACTGCAAAAAACCCCCAAAACATATATATATATAAATATAAATAAAGTAAAACATATAAATGGATAAATTCATAATTATAATAACTTAAACAGAAAAGGCCAAACATAATTGGAAAAATGGTACCAAGTAAAGAAGACAATTAATATAATGCAGTCAATGAAATATTATCTATCTGAATAGTTAACATTTAAAGGAAAAGTCATACTTGTAATGACAAGTAAAAGCCATCGTCTGGTCCTGTCAACTCAGCCCAAATCTTGGTAGCTTCTTCCCATGACATTCCCCTCTCCACGCTAATCTGTAAAATACAAAACATTTAAAATCATTTCTCTAGATGCCTCACAGGAGGACTAGAGGCTGACATGTATATGTTTCCCAAACTTACTGTATATAATTCTACATGGCCAGAGGTTGAATACCCTGGGGTCAGAAACTTCTTAACATCACTTTTCCTCACCTTTTCATCTCCAGAACCAAGATCTTAAATAAGAAAAAGCAACAAGTAAATGTAAAAGGAACATTTTTATCAGGAATACACATATTTTTTATTTATTAATTTTTTATTTTTCTAGAGACAAGTCTCACTTTGTCACCCTCGGTAGAGTGCTATGGCATCACAGCTCATAGCAACCTCTAACTCTTGGGCTTAGGTGATTCTCTTGCCTCAGCCTCCCGAGTAGCTGGGACTATAGGTGCCCACCACCAACAGCTGGCTATTTTTTTCTTTTCTTTTCTTTTTTTTAGACGGAGCCTCAAGCCATCCCCCTGGGTAGAGTGCCATGGCATCACAGCTCACAGCAACCTCCAACTCCTGGGCTCAAGCAAGTCTCCTGCCTCAGCCTCCCAAGTAGCTGGGACTACAGGCGCCCACCACAACGCTCGGCCATCTTGCAGTCAGTTTCAAACCCCAAACCTGGCTAGGGCCGGGTTTGAAGCCGCTACCCTCGGTATATGGGGCCAGCGCCCTACTCACTGAGCCACAGGCACCGCCCAGGAATACATATATTTTTAAAATATCCCTACTTACCTAAGATTCCCATATCATATCTTCCATTTTTTTTGGCATTTTGAACAACTGCAGTAAGTGTATCCGCAAAATACTGAAATAATGCATTTTGTTGATGTACTTCCATGCCTAAAATTCTATTTAAGAACTTTCCTATGTTGTTATAATCTGCAATGACAAGATTACATAGATCATTTCATGCATTCAAATGGTAACTGTTATTCATCAAGGCCTAGTTCGAACACCACTTTCTTTTCTATAGTATTCCTTTGCAACTTTCACACTGTCCTTGCAACAGAGCTACCTACCATTTGCACATCTGCACCTCTAGCAATGAAAACAACTACAATTTGTGCACAAAAGATGTTTGTTGAACTGAATTTCTGCATGTTCACTTGAGAAAGCATGAACACAATATAAGCACCTCAGAAAATTAGTTCTCCAGTATTAAATCTTAACCTGTGAAATTACAAGTACTCTCTAATCCAGAGAACTGCAACTGTGCGTGCATGGTCAGAATACCCAGGAGCTTTGGCAAACCACTAATGTTGGAGCTCCACCCCTGGTTTCTGTAATTTTTAAAAGTTTGACAGCTTAGCTCATGCTTGTAATCCCAGAACTTTAGGAGGCCAAAGCAGATGGATTGTTTGAGTTCAGGAGTTAGAGACCAGCCTGAGGAAGAGTGAGACCCTATCTCTGAAAATACCCAGGTGTTGTGGCAGGTGCCTATAGTCCCAGCTACCTGGGAGGTTGAGGCAAAAGATCACTTGAGCCCAAGAGTTCGAGGTTGCTGGAAGCAATGACACCATGGGACTCTACCCAGGGTGACAAAGTGAGACACTGTCTCCAAAAAAAAAAAAAAAAGTTAAAAATGAATAAAAAACAGAACAATTGACTTGGCGCCTATAGCTCAATGGCTAGGGCTCCAGCCTCATACACTGGAGTTGGCAGGTTTGAAACTGGCCTGGATCAGCTAAACAACAACTGCAACAAAAAAAAAGGAGGGGTGGGGCGGCGCCTATAGCTCAGTGAGTAGGGCGCCAGCCCCATGTACCAAGGGTGGTGGGTTTGACCTTGGCCCTGGCCAAACCGCAACAAAAAAATAGCCAGGCGTTGTGGCAGGCGCCTGTAGTCCCAGCTACTCAGGAGGCTGAGGCAAGAGAAACGCCTCAGGCTGGGAGCTGGAGGTTGCTGTGAGCTGTGATGCCGTAGCACTCTACCAAGGGTGACCAAGTGAGACTGTCTCTAAAAGAAAAAAAAAAAAAACTTACTTAAAAAAAAAATAGCAGGGGCGTTGGGGCATTATGGTGGGCTCCTGGAGTCCCAGCCACTTGGGAGGCTGAGGCAGATAATCTCTTAAGCTGAAGAATTTGAGGATGTTGTGAGCAGTGAACACCATGGCACTCTACCAAGACAGTGGGACTATCTCAAAAACAAAAAAAGAAGTTATATGCACACACAAAGTTAATACTACTACCTTTATCGAGAGTAAGAATTCCTGAGCGATCTTCAACATTTATCAGGCCAACTCCTATAAGTCCTTGTCGAACATCTATAAGAAAATAAACTTACATAAAATCTTATAATCCAAATGAGTCAAGGAACTGTTACCTAACTCATTACACTAGATCATTTTCTAGTTATTAAGACACAGCCTATTTATCTTCCACAGTTCCAATTACCTAAATAGATCCTATAGTCCCCAAAGGTCTGTAGATACTCCAAAATCATTGAGTTCTCAAGCCTCACATTATATTTTATTACTTTATTAAAATAACTTCACTTTCCAAAAGCAGTCCTGTATAGTGGAGATCTTTTGTCTATGAAGTTCTCATCCACAGAAATCTAAATAATTTTACACATGTAACAGGTGCTTTAAAAAGCATAGTAGTGTGCAGGCTCCAATCCAGACTTATAGAAATAAGGGTACTAAAGAATAAGGTCAATTATGACCCAGAAAATCTTTCTGAAAAGCTATCTGATAATGGGCTGCACCTGTGGCTCAGTAAACAGGATACTGGCCCCATATACTGAGAGTGGCAGGTTCAAACCCAGCCCTGGCCAAACTGCAACAAAAAAATAGCCGGGCACCTATAGGCCCAGCTACTCAGGAGGCTGAGGCAAGAGAATTGCCTAAGCCCAAGAGCTGGAGATTGCTGTGAGCTGTGATGTCACAGTACCCTACAGAGGGCAACAAACTGAGACTCTGTCTCTAAAAAAAAAAAAAGCTATCCTATAGGGAGAAAAAAGTCATCTTTATATAAAGACAACTATGTAAAGTTTAGCTGCTGGCAAAAAAACTAGAAACCATTTCAACATTAATAGCGAACAATTAATTATAACCATACTGTGCAATGTTATGGAATTGCTGGTTAGATACATGAGTTAATTCTATGGCTACTTACTTACAAGATTGTTTTAATTACTATTTCCATAACAAGCAATCATTTGAATATTCTCTTCTGAAAATTATTTTTATTCTTAGTACTTTTTTCTACCAGGTTGTCTTTCCTTTTATCAATTTTCAGTGACTATATACATTATGGATATTTGTCCATTCTCTTATAAAAGTTGACTCTATCAGTATTAACATTTACTTGTGATGTACTATTAACTGAGAAAAGTACATTCCCAGCAATATCATACCACATAAAAGAAAACACAGACGTAGAGGACTGCTTCTGTTCACAGTGTCAACATATGTGACCTCAGGTGAAAACGAAAGAGGGTGTTAGGGGATTACTAACTATCTTTATTATATAAATATTTCCAGATTATTTTCTTGGTTTTTTTTTTTTTCTTTTTTTTGGTTTTCTTTTTAAGATAGAATCTCAAGCTATAGCCCTGGGTAGAGTGCCATGGGGTCACAACTCACAGCAACCTCAAACTCTTGAGCACAAGTGATTCTCTTGCCTCAGTCTCCCAAGTAGCTGGGGCTACAGGCGCCCGACATAATGCCTGCTAGCCATGATGTACGTGGCCAGCGCCCTACCCATTGAGTTACAGGGGCTACCCTACAAATTTTTTTTTTTTTTTTTTTTGAAACAGAGTCTCACTATGGCATCGTCGGTAGAGTCCCATGGTGTCACAGCTCACAGCAACCTGAAACTCTTGGGCTTAAGTGATTCTCTTGCCTCAGCTTCCCAAGTAGCTGGGACTATAGGCATCCACCAGAATGCCTGGGTACTTCTTGGTCGCAGTTCTCATTGTTGTTTTTTAGGTGGCCCGGGCTGGGCTCGAACCCTCCAGCCTTGGTGTATATGGCTGGCACACTACTCACTGAGCTATGGGTGCCAACCCCTAGATTATTTTCATTACTTACAATAAATAAATAATCTTTAATTTAAAAAAACTGAAAATAGGCTTGGCGCCTGTAGTTCAAATGGCTAAGGCACCAGCCACATATATCTGAGCTGGTGGGTTCGAATACAGCCTAGGCCTGCCAAACAACAATGACTACTGCAACCAAAAAATAGCCGGGCATTGTGGCGGGTGCCTGTATTCCCAGCTACTTGGGAGGCTGAGGTAAGAGAATCACTAAAGCCCAGAAGTTGGAGGTTGCTGTGAGCTGTGATGCCGCAGCACTCTACGCAGGGTGACAGTTTGAGGCTCTGTCTCAAAAAAAAGTGGAAATAAGGCTGGGGGTAATGCCTTACAACTGTAATCCTAGCACTCTGGGAGGCTGAGGCATGTGAATTCCCTGAGCTCAGGAGATTGAAACTAACCTGAGCAAGAGGGAGATCCTGTCTCTACTAATAATAGCCAAGTACTGTGACTACCTACTTGAAAGGCCGAGGCAAGAGAATCAACAGAGGCCTAGAGTTTGAGGTTGCTGTGAGCTATATGACTGCCCTCTAGCCTGGGTGACAGGACAGGACAGGACAGGACAGGAAAGGCAAAGGGGGCTCAGTGCCTATAGCTCAGTGGTTACAGCGCTAGCCACACAAACACACCGGGACTGGAGGTTTACGCCTGGCCTGGGCCTGCTAAACAACAATAACCACTACAACAACAAAAATACCTAGTGGCTCGGCACCTGCAGCTCAGCAGCTAGAGCACCAGCCACATACATCAGATCTGGTGGGGGCAAATCCAGCTCAGGCCTCCCAAACAGCAATGAAAACTAAACCAAAACACAGCTGGGTGCCTGTCCTAGCTATCTGGGAGGCTGAGGCAAAAGAATAGCTTAAGCCCAAGAGTTAAAGGTTGTGAGCTGTGACGCCATGGCACTCTACCCCAAGGAGACAGCTTGAGACTCTGTCTCAAAAAAAAAAAAAAAAGAAAAGAAAAAAATAGCTAGGTGTTGTGGTGGGTGCCTGTAGTCCCTGCTACTTGAGAGGCTAAGACAAGAGAATCACTTGAGCCCGAATTTGAGTTTGCTGTGAGTTGTGATGCCGCTGCACTCCACTGAGGCTGACATAGTCTTCATCTCAAAAAATAAATTTTTTTTCACCAACTTATTTTCTAAAATATATTCAGTTTCCCAAATTATTAAAATCTCTTCTATTTACATTTATGAGATAGGCCAAAATCTACCCAAATTCACAATATGGGTTTAAAAATCTGTATGGTACTACCTATTATTTTAATCACGGAAATTTCTAAGCATGGAAAAGTAAAAAGATTACTCTATGAGCCATGTGTATGCATCCAGCTTTAACAATTATTAACTTATGGCAAAATTTGCTTCATCTACAATCCTCAGAATAAACCTAGTATTTATTTAACTATTAAAAGTTAAAATCAGCTCAGCGCCTGTGGCTCAAGTGGCTAAAGCACCAGCCATGTACATCCAAGGTGGTGGGTTCGAATCCAGCCCAGGCCCGCCAAACAACAATGACAGCTGCAACCAAAAAATAGCCGGGCATTGTGGCAGGCGCCTGTAGTCCCAGCTACTTGGGAGGTGGAGGCAGGAGACTCGCTTGAGCCCAGGAGTTGGAGGTTGCTGTGAGCTGTGATGCCACAGCACTCTACCCAGGGGGACAGCTTGAGGTTCTGTCTCAAAAAAAAAAAAAAAAAAGAAAGTTAAAATCTAGGGAGGTGGCGCCTGCGGCTCAGTGAGGAGGGCGCCGGCCCCATATCCCGAGGTTGGTGGGTTCAAACCTGGCCCTGGCCAAACTGCAAGAAAAAAAAAGCTGGGTGTTGTAGCAGGCACCTGCAGTTCCTGCTACTCAGAAGGCTGAGGCAAGAGAACTGCCTAAGCCTAGGAGTTGGAGGTTGCCCTGAGCTATGTGATGCCATGGCACTCTACTGAAGGCAATAAAGCAAGACTCTGTCACTTAGAAAAAAAAAAAAAAGAAAGAAAATTAAAATCTAGGGTGCGCCTGTGGCTTAGTGGTTAGGGCAGTTCGAACCCGGTCACAGCCAAACTGCAACAAAAAATAGCCGGGTGTTGTGGCGCCTGTAGTCCCAGCTACTCAGAAGGCTGAGTCAAGAGAATCGTTTAAGTCCAAAACTTGGAGGTTGTTACAGCAATCTACCGAGGGCAATAAAGGGAGACTCTGTCTCTAAAAATAAAAAAGTTAAAATCTATTTCTGAAAGTGATTTATTAAATCTACTAAAACTACTTTGCTCTGTTAGTATTAGAGTAGTATTGGCTAAGATAAGAGTATCACTTGAGGCCAGAAGTTTCACACCAGCATGGATAACACAGTGAAAACAGACTCTACAAAGGATAAAAAAAATTAGCCAGGCATAGTAGTATGTACCTGTAAGGTGCGCTACTAAGGAGGCTGAGGCAGAAGGACCGCTTAAACTCAACAGTTCCATCCTATCACAAGCTACAATTACACCACAGCACATTAGCCTGGGAGGCAGGATGAGACCATGTCTCTTAAAAATTTCAAGGAAGGCTCAGGGCCTGTGGCTCAAGTGGCTAAGGCGCCAGCTATATACACCTAAGGAGGCGGGTTCGAATCCAGCCTGGACCCGCCAAACAACAATGACGGCTGCAACCAAAAAACAGCCGGGCGTTGTGGCGGGCGCCTGTGGTCCCAGCTACTTGGGAGGCTGAGGCAGGAGATTCGCTTGAGCCCAGGAGTTGGAG
>NW_003852494.1:3744460-3750982 GCF_000181295.1 Otolemur garnettii
AAAAAAAAAAAAAAAAAAAATTTCAAGGATGTGTACGGTGGGCTCACACTTATAAACCTAGCACTCTGGGAAATCAAGGCAGATGGATTGCCTGAGCTCAGGAGCTGGAGACCAGCCTGACCAAAAGCAAGACCCTTTTTCAGTAAAAAAAGGAAAAACTAGGTGGGTATGGTAACAGGTGCCTGCAGTCCTAGCTACTTGGGAGGCTGAAGCAGAATATTATTTGAACTCAGGAGTTTGAGGTTGCTGCGAACTACAACACCATGGTACTCTACCTAGGGTGACAGAGTGGGAGTCTGTCTCCAAAAAAAAAAAAAAATTAGACTAGTATTGACAATATATTTTTTCACTGTGTCAAAACCAAAACCATGAGTGGCACCTGTAGCTCAGTGGGTAGGGTACCAGCCCCACATACGGAGGGTGGCGGATTCAAACTGCCCCAGCCAAACTGCAACAACAACAAAAATAGCCGGGCGTTGTGGTGGACCCCTGTCCAGCTACTTGGGAGGCTGAGGCAAGAGAATTGCCTAAGCCCAGGAGCTGGAGGTTACTGTGAGCTGTGACACCACAGCACTGTACCGAGGTTAATAAGTGAAACTCTGTCTCAAAAAAAAAAACAAAAAAAAAACCAACCCCAAAAAATCCCAAAGCATTTTTATTTGAAAAAATTTGCTGTAATTATCTGTTTAATTTAGTAAGTAAATTTACATGTCCTATAATCCCTAGTTTCCAAATTTCATACCATTCATGTTTGAATAAAAATTAAAAGAGGAAATGTCATAACAGATTGAACATATCCTTGTCCATCGTTAAGACTATTTTTGAAAGTTACCTTTAAAGAATTCTCCAGGATAGTCTGGAGGTGGTGATACCATGGGAGAATCCAGGTTTACAATAGATTTCATGACAATTTCTAAAGCATTTCTTCCATACTGCAATAAAAACCAAAAACTTTTAACTAGTTTTAGCATTTGGATATTCTTCATCACATTGACCCCTATATGTTACATGGGAAATTACAAGAATTTTGAGATGTGTACACAACAATCAACAAACATAAAATCTGTTCAGAGAGAAACAAATGAAGTCCTCCCAGGAACACTGATAAACCAAAGAATTTGAAACTTGCACAGCTGAATCAAAAAGAACACCATTCAGCTCAGCGCCTGGCTCAAGTGGCTAAGGCGCCAGCCACATACACCTAAGGTGGTGGGTTGGAATCCAGCCTGGGCCCACCAAACAACAATGATGGCTGCAACCAGAAAAAATAGCCAGGTGTTGTGGTGGGCGTCTGTGGTCCCAGCTACTTGGGAGGTAGAGGCAGGAGACTCGCTTGAGCCCAAGAGTTGGAGGTTGCTGTGAGCTATGCCACAACACTCTACCCAGGGTGACAGCTTGAGGCTCTGTCTCAAAAAAAAGAACAACAACATTCACTGTGATGGACAATCTGTCTCAACTGTACCAAAGATTAAAAAACAGCCTGTGTCTGAAGTCTCAGCAAACTGGGAGGCTCAGAGTGGGACCTGTGGTTCAAGGAGTAGGGTACCAGCCCCATATACCAGAGGGGGTAGGTTCAAACCCAGCCATGGCCAAAAAAAAAAAAAAAAAAGGGGGAGGATTAGGTGGGAGGAATGACTGACCCCCGGAGTTTGAGACAACCCTGGGCAAAGTAACAAGACCTCATCACTCCTCCCCTGCCAACAAAAAGGCCCAGCACGGTGGCTCACACCTGTAATCTCACAAGTTTGGAAGAATTACTTGAGGCCAATAGTTTTGTGACCAGCCTAGGAAATATAGCAATACTCTGTCTCTAATAAATCTTAACAATTAGCTTGGTATGGTGGTGCATACTCCCAGCTACTCAGGCAGCTGAGGCATGGGAGGAATGTTTAAGCCCAATAGTTTGAGGTTGAACCTTTAAACAAACAAAAGTTGGTTGTTTTCTTTTTTTTTTGAGATGAGAGTCTCACTTTCGTTAAAGCTAGGACTACAGGTGCCCAACACAATGAATAGGTGATTTTAGAAATGGGGTCTCTCTCTCTTGCTTAGGCTGGTCTCAAACTCCCGAGCTCAAGCAATCCACCCACCTGGGCCTCCCAAATTGCTGGGATTAAAGGCACGAACCACCACGCCTGGCCAGGATAAAGCATAAGTGGAGTCACATGATAATAGTTCTCAAGTATCTTTAAAAACATATATATAAAATACTACCTGATTCCTCCCATTGCACATTGCAGACATTCAATAAATAAATTCAATTATGGCTCAGCGCCAATAGCACAGTGGTTATGGCACCAGCCACGTACACCAAGGCTGGTGGGTTCAAACTTGGCCAGGGCCAGCCAAACAATAATGACAACTGTAACAAAAAAAATAGCTGGGTGGTGTGGCGGGAGCCTACAATCCTAGCTACTTAGGGGCTGAGGCAAGAGAATCACTTAAGCCCAAGAGTTTGAGGTTGCTGTGAGCTGTGACGCCACAAACCACAGCACTCTACTGAGAGTGACAAAGAAGACTCTGTCTCGGCTCAGCGCCTGTGGCTCAAGTGGCTAAGGTGCCAGCCACATACACCTAAGGTGGCGGGTTCAAATCTAGCCTGGGCCGCCAAACAACAATGATGGCTGCAACCAAAAAATAGCCTGGCGTTGTGGCGGGCGCCTGTGGTCCCAGCTACTTGGGAGGCTGAGATAGGAGACTCGCTTGAGCCCAGGAGTTGGAGGTTGCTGTGAGCTGTGATGCCATAGCACTCTACCCAGGGGTCAGCTTGAGGCTCTGTCTCAAAAAAAAAAAAAAAAGAATAAAAAATAAAAATAATGCAGAGTTAATCACCAAAAATCTAACATGTAAAATTCTCTCTTACAGGAAGCCATGGATTTAAAGCAAAAAGATAAGGGCAGGAAGTTTTCAATTTGAAACAGTAACCACTTTCCTTATCTTTTTGCTACAAACACAATACATAACACTAGTTTTCAGAGATAACTGGAAGCTGAAAAGTACCTTATTGTCAAAGTTAAATCTGCTCAGATCTCTGGATTCTGTTGCTCTTCTGTCACCATGTGTAAGTGCCCCCTACCAAAACATACAATTTTCAATCAAGGCACAGTTAACTTTAGACCAGAAAACAAATAAAACATATTATCTCTTACACTCATTCAAAATACTCAAAAAAAACTTACCAAACTCTCAAGTCTTTTAGCAACAATAGATGCAAATCTCTGTTCTCCTGCCAATTCAGATATCAAAAAGACATACTCGGGAGCAGTAACTTGGTTTGATCTATGAGTTCGTCCTGTAACGACATTTTTATACAAGATCACTGTGTTCACTAGAGACAGAATATTCTTCTGAGATCTAGTCCTAAAACTTACCACTAAATGGTTGAGAAACCCATTAACAAAGGAAAAAAAATTTTTTTGAGACAGGGTCTCAGTTGATCACCCTTGGTAAAGTGCCCTGGCATTATTAACTCACAGCAACCTCAAACTCTTGGGCTCAAGCTATCCTTTTGCCTCAGCCTCCCAAGTAGCTGACACTATAGGCGCCAACCACAACTCCCCACTATTTTTAGAAACAGAGTCTCGCTCTTGCTCAGGCTGGTCTTGAACTCCTGAGCCCAAGTAATCCATCTGCCTTGGCCACCCAGAGTGCTGGGATTACAGGCCTCCATCACGCCTGGTTCAACAAAAGAAAATATTAAAGATAACATTTATCAAAGTCCCCACAAAAGTAAAAAAACCTAGTATTCTATGGTGCATTTATTACAAAGAAAAGTACAAAATCATAAACACTTTACATGAATAACATCCAAGTTCAGAGCAATATTTTTGCTTAAGAAAGGAGAGAACAGCTCCGCGCCTGTGGCTCAAGTGGTTAAGGCACCAGCCACATACACCTAAGGTGGCGGGTTCAAATCCAGCCCAGGCCCACCAAAAACAAAAATGATGGCTGCAACCAAAAAATAGCTGGCTGTTTGTGGTGGACGCCTGTGGTCCCAGCTACTTGGGAGGCTGAGGCAGGAGACTCGCTTGAGCCCAGGAGTTGAAGTTTGCTGTGAGCTGTGATGCCACAGCACTCTACCCAGGGGGACAGCTTGAGGCTCTGTCTCAAAAAAGAAAAAAAAAAAAGGAAAAGAGAACAACTTGGCACCTGTAGCTTAGCGGCTAGGGCACCAGCCATGTACAGCAGAGCTGGCAGGTTCAAACCTGGCCCAGGCCTGCCAAACAATGACGAAAACCAAAAAATAGCTGGGCATTGTGGTTGCTGTGATGCCAGGGCACTCTACCCAGGGTGACGTTGAGAGATTCTGTCTCAAAAAAAAAAAAAAAAAAAAAAAAAAAGGCGGCACCTGTGGCTCAGTGGGTAGGGCGTCAGCCCCATATGCCAAGGATGGCGGGTTCCTGGCCCCGGACAAACTGCAACAACAAAAAAACATAGCTAGGTGTTGTAGCAGGAGCCTGTAGTCCCAGCTACTGGGGAGGCTGAGGCAAGAGAATCACCTAAGCCCAGGAGTTGGAGGTTACTGTGAGCTGCGTGGCACCACAGCACTCTACTGAGGGCAATAAAGTGAGACTCTGTCTCTACAAAAAACAAACAAACAAACAAAACAAAGAGGGGCGGTGCCTATGGCTTAGTGAGTAGTGTGCCAGATTCAAATCCAGCCCTGGCCAAACTGCAACAAAAATAGCTGGGCATTGTGGTGGGCGTCTGTAGTCCCAGCTACTCGGGAGGCTGAGGCAAGAGAATCGCCTAAGCCCAAGAGCTGGAGGTTGCTCTGAGCTGTGATGCCATGGCAGTCTACTGAGGGTGACAAAGTGAGACTCCATCTCTATAAAAAAGAAAAAAGAAAGAAAAAGAAAGGAGGCACAATGCCCGTAGCACAGTGGTTATGCCAGCCATATGCGCAGAGGATGGCAGGTTCGAACCTGACCCGGGGCCAGCTAAACAATAACAACTGCAACAAAAAATATCAGGGCATCAGGGTGTTGAGGTGGGCCCCTATTGGGAGGGGCTCCTTGGGAGGCTGAGGCAAGATAATCACTTAAGCCCAAGAGTTTGAAGCTGCTATGAGCTGTAATGCCACGGCACTCTACCTAGGGTGGTGACAGCTTGAGACTCTGTCTCAAAAAAAAAAAAAAAAAAGAAAGAAAGGAGAGAACCTGCCATAAAAGTGTCAAATGACAAGGCTGGTCTCAGAGGCTCATGCCTGTAATCCTAGCACTTGGGGAGGCCAAGGCAGGTGGATTGCTTGAGCTCGTAAGTTCGAAATTAGCCTGGCAAGGGCAAGACCCTGTCTCTAAGAAAAATAGAAAAAATTAGCTAGGCATTGTGTAAGGCACCTGCAGTCCTAGATACTTAGGAGGTTGGGGCAAGATCACTTGAGCACAAGAATTTAAGGTTGAAGGTGGGGCTTGTGGCTCAGTGGGTACCAAAGGGTACCCTGGCCCAGGTCAAACTGCAACAAAAAATAGCTGGGCATCGTGGCGGGCACCTATAGTCCCAGCCACTTGGGAGGCTGAGGCAAGAGAACTGCCTAAGCCCAGAAGTTGGAGGTTGCTGTCAGCTGTGACACTATGGCACTCTACCAAGGGCGATAAAGTGAGACTCTGTCTCAAAAAAAAAAAAAGAATTTAAGGTTGCTGCAATCTATGACACTATGGCGCTCTAACCAAGGCGACAGAATAAGACTGTCTCAGAAAAGAAACAAAAAGACCTACCAAATGACAGAAGTACTATTGCAACCTTGCTACCCCAATTATGCTTAATGTTGCTGCTATTAAGTCACTCTGGATTCTCCCAAAATTTTCAAATCATGGGGTCACAGAGAAATAAAGACAGAAGGGAAGAGAAGGGACTGGTTATGTGAGGCCACTCAGGGTTGAAAAAGTTATAAGGAAAGCACTTCTTATTACGAGCCCTGTTCTTGGATATAATGCCAGAAACCCTTTTAAAATAGGTAAAAACTCTGAGAGGTCAAGGTGGGTGAACAGCTTGATCAAGCTCAGGAGTTTGAGACCAGCATGGGCAAGAGCAAGACCTTGCCTCTAAAAACTAGCTGGGCATTGTGGAGGGTGACTGTAGTCCCAGCTTCTCTGGAGACGGAGGCAAGAGGATTGCTTGAGTGCAATAGAAGGGCTGTTACTGTAAACTATGATGCCACAGCATTCTACTGAGGGTGAAAAAGTGAAACTATCTCAAAAAACTAAAATTAAATAAATGTAAAAAATAAAGTGTTTGCTTCGGCAGCACATATATTAAAACTGGAACGATACGGAGAAGATTAACGTGGCCTCTGTGCAAAGATGACACACAAATTTGTGAAGCATTCCATATTTTAAAAAATAATAAAAGAAAAGTGAATTCGTAACACACTAGTATATGTAATACATCTTATTTATTTATTTATTTTTGAGATAGAGCCTCAAGCTGCTCCCCTGGGTAGAGTGCTATGGCATCACAGCTCACAGCAACCTCCAACTCCTGGGCTCAAGTGAGTCTCCTGCCTCTGCCTCTCAAGTAGCTGGG
>NW_003852494.1:3751709-3756466 GCF_000181295.1 Otolemur garnettii
AGACTCGCTTGAGCCCAGGAGTTGGAGGTTGCTGTGAGCTGTAATGCCACGGCACTCTACCCAGGGGGACAGCTTGAGGCTGTCTCAAAAAAAAATGTTTAGCTAGATAAAGGGCTGCCCAGATTTTATTTCCCAGTCTCCCTTAAACCTAAGGGTGGGCATGCTCCAGCCAGAAGGGTATGGCTGTTACGTATACTATCTAGGAAATAAAAGTAGTAGATGTATCCTTTTCCTCCATTTTTCTCCTCTTTGCTAGCTAAAATATAGAGGTAATAACTGGATCTGGAAGAGCTCTGTTCAAACAGAAGTAACGTGAAAAGTGTAGGCACACATAAGTTACTCAACACAGAAAAGGGCTGGTCTTCAAGGGGCCATAACACCCCTGGCTCTACCTACCCCTCAAGTGTGTGTACATGAGAAAAACACCTATCACATTTGAGCTGATATAATTTTGGGCTTTCTATTGATTAAAAGCTAAAACCAGGCTGGGCACAGTAGCTCGTGGCTGTAATCCTGACACTCTAGGAGGCTAAAGCAGTAAGATCACTTGAGCTCCGGTGTCTGACATCAACCTGAACAAGAGTGAGACACCACCCCTACTAAAAATAGAAAAATTATCCGGATGCTGTGGCAGGTCCCTGTAGTTCCAGCTACTTAGAAGTCTAAGGGAGAAAGATAACTTGAGCCCAGGAGTTTGACATTGTAGTGAGCTAGGCTAACATCATCACATTCTAGCCTAGGTAAAAGAGTGAGACTCTGTCTCATAAACAAAATCCACAAAAACCTACCTGCAATCTTTAAAATATATCTCACCATATCTGACCACTGTAGAGATTTTGGTTGTCTCCCAGAGGCTCTTCATACTGCCAGTGTGGCCTTGAACTAGGCTCAGGTGATCCTCCTACCTCAGCCTCCTAAACAGTTGGGACTACAAGCATGTGTCACTGCATACATATTTTTAAAAGATAAATTTGATAATGGTAACTATCATCTTTTTCCAGTTACAAAGACAGATAAATTCATTGAAATATTTTTTAAAGAGGGTTAAAAGGTAAAATGTTATTCTTCCTTTTATATTAAGGAATGGATTTCAAGAGGTGCTATTCTGAAAAGTTGCTAAGTGTACATATGTTTTTATCAATCTTACCAACAAATGCTTATAGTTATTCCAACTAGATGGGAAAAAAATAGGTCTGAGAAACATAGGTTTTGATAAAGTCCATTTAACATTTAAAGTCTATAAAAACAGCATCTGGAGGCAACCAAACTCACTATAGTGGTCAGACATGGTTCTACCTCCAAGTCACTTACAATAAATCATCTTAATATAATATAGCAACAAAAGGAACAGCAAATCCTGAGTATACTAGTAATCCAGATGCTCTTAAATATCATTCTAGTCTCAAAATTAAAATGACCCTAGAGTGACTTAAGATGTAAAAACACTAAGATGATCACAGACTATTTTTATATTCTTATTAAAGATTTCAGGCCAGGAGTGGTAGCTCATTCCTGTAATCCTAGTACTCTGGAGGCCAAGGTGGTTAGATTGAGCTCATGAGTTTGAGATCAGACTGAGCAAAAGCAAGACCCCCATCTCCACTAAAAACAGAAAAACTGGGCAGCGCCTGGGGCTCTGTGAGTAGGGTGCCGGGCCCATATACTGAGGGTGGTGGGTTTGAGGCTGGCCCTGGCCAAACTACAACAAAAAAATAGCCAGGGGTAGGGCAGGGCCTGTGGCTCAGTGAGTAGGGCACTGGCCCATATACTGGAGGTGGTGGGATCAAACCCAGCCCTGGCCAAAAGGTGGCCCCCCCCTCAAAAAAATAGCCAGGCGTTATAGTCCTAGTTACTCAAGAGGCTGAGGCAAGAGAATTGCCTAAGCCCAGGAGCTGGAGGTTGCTGTGAACTATGATATCATAGCACTCTACCAAAGGTGATACAATGAGACACTGTCTCTTAAAAAAAAAAAAAAAAATAGAAAAGCCGAGGCAAGAGGATCGCTTGAGCCCGAGCTGGAGGTTGCTGTCAGCTATGATGCTATAGCACTCTACCCAGGGTGACAGATTGAGATTCTATCTCAAAAAAAACAAAGGATTTCAGAAGCCTCCAAAAGCTATCAAGAGCCATGGCTAATTCAATGTGTAACATAGAAGATGCATTATATTCAACTACATTCAACTTACAATAAAATAATGAAAAGACATAAAACAGTCCTATGTGCCATTATTCCAGTTTTAGTGTCTGTTTTCAAAAACAAAGAAAAAGAAACAAAGAAACAACATTCAACATACATGATTTACATTAAAAGAAAAAGGTAGGAGGAGGCTGAGGTGGGAAGATTGCTTGAGCCCAAGAGTTAGACACCAGCTGGGGTAACAGACACCCTGTCTCTGTAAAAAAAAGTTTTTTTTGTAGTTTTTGGCCAGGGCTGGGTTTGAACCTCCAGCATATGGGGTCGGCAACCTACTCCTTTGAGCCATAGGCACTGCCCTGCAAAATTTTTTTTTAAAAAGTTTATAACTGGGTGTCTTGGTGCACACCTATATACTACCAGCTACTCAGGAGGCTGAAACAGGAGGATCTCTTGAGCAAAAAGGTTACAGTTCAAGGTTATAGTAAGCTATGATCACATCACTGTATTCCACAGAGCCTGGATGACAGAGCAAGCTCCTGTATGTGAAAAAACGAGCTGGGTACAGTGGCTCACATGTGTAATCAGAGGCTGAGATGGGCAGACTGCTTGAGCTCAGAGTTTGAGACCAGCTTAAGCAAGAACAAGACCCCATCTTTCCTAAAAATAGAAAAATTACTGTACCCCATGATTGCATTAATGTACACAGCTAACATTTAATTAAAAAAAAAAAAAAAGCTCAGTAAACTTCCCCCCCCTCAAAAAAAAAGAAAAAGAAAAATTAGCCAGGCATTGTGGCAGGCTCTAATAGTCTCAGCTAGATAGGAGGCTGAGGCAAGAGGATTCCTTGAGTCAAAGAGTTTAAGGTTGCTGTCAGCTATGATGATGCCATAGCACTCAACCCCAAGGCAACAAAGTGAGACTCTGTCTCCAAAAACATAAAAAAAAGTGAAAAAAGCTTTCTAAACCTTAATCTAAATGTATAAGCCTTGATTCTTTCACTAAAAACCATCCCAGAAAAACATACCTTATCTCCATCCATAAATCTTTGTTTTTCTGTGATGTTTAGGATTTCCACAGGCACATCAAGTTCAGATCTTGACTCATAAGATATGCTTCCATCATCATTGCTAACAACACGTCCCTTACGGCCAGTCATCTGAGAAGCCAAACAGTATCATAAGGCTATGAAGCTGTGGTGCTGTAACTATGGTGCTTAGAGCTCAGTACTGGACAAGGCATTGGGGGATACAGAACACTGGACCACAGTCTGTGAAAGATCAACCTCAATCACAAAAGCTGCATAATAAGTGCAATAACCAAGACTAGTGGCTCTAAACAGACATTCTAATACCAGGGGTAAAATATCACTGGTACTAGTACAAATCAAGTAAAACACGGTTCTAAGATATAAGAAAAAAGGTTTGGCGCCTGTAGCTCAGCAGCAAGAGCACCAGCCACATACACCGGGGCTGGGAGGTTTGAACTCAGACCCACCTGCCAAACAACTACTACTACAACAAAAGAAAAATAGCTAGGCGTTGTGGAGGATGCCTGTAGTCCAGCTACTTTGGAGGCTGAGGAAAGAGACTCACTTAAACCCAACAGTTTAAGATTGCTATGAGCTGGAGCTATGACACCATGGCACTCTACCAAGGGTGACACAGTGAGAGACTCTGTCTCCAAAAAAAAAGGTATAAGGAAAAAATTCAGACAAATTATGTATGATATCCAAAATACCACATTCATTTACGGGGATTGAAAAGTGGCAAAAATGTTACTAAGAAGTGACAAAGACACAATCAAGGCATATTTACCTCAGCAACATTCTCAGGGCCACCAAGTTCATCGATAAGTTCATCCAAAGTATTAGGAGGGAGGTCTTCGGCTAATTTTTCTAGCTTATCAAGCAGGTCTTTCTTCATCTGCTGGGCCCTTTCCACAGCATCCTGACTTGTTATAAGGCTATTGTTACTACTGGTGTTACTGTTAGCTAAGCAAAGAACATTTATTGAATGTCAGTACATAGTTAAAGTATCTATTTTAAGTACATTTTACAGACAATGCAAGTTTCTACATGAATACCTGGTGCACTATTAGGAGCAGGTGAGATAACTGGTGTAGATGAAAAGCTAGGTCGTTTTGATCCAAGACCTGATGCTAATAAGGCACTTTGAATAGAATCTGGATCTATACTTTTCTTCTTTTTTTTATCTTTGTTCTTCTTGTGGTCTTTTCTGATTAACCAGGGATCTGAGTGTTAAAGAAAAAGTACATGAAATCCTTTGTTAACACACTGATAGAATCTTCACATAAATCAACCCTTGAGCGGCGTCTCTGCTCAGTGAGTAGGGCGCCAGCCCCATATACTGAGGGTGGTGAGTTCGAACCCAGCCCCGGCCAAACTTCAACAACAACAAAAAAACAACCCTTGACATTCTTTTGGTGATTAAACCAATAACTTATAAATCATCACCAACTACAGCAGTCCAGTACATCCCATCCATAAACTATGGAACAGAAATCTACATTTTTTTTTTTTTTTTTTTTTTGAGACAGAGCCTCAAGCTGTCCCCCTGGGCAGAGTGCCGTAGCATTACAGCTCACAGCAACCTCCAACTCC
>NW_003852494.1:3758744-3762947 GCF_000181295.1 Otolemur garnettii
CTAAGAGTAGAATGTGAACGTTTTAAAGCAATAACTGAGAAAATGACATGAAGGCTGTGTTGACCAGTTTGATGGAAGTATTTCGGATTGCATGTGAAAACCCTACACTGTACCCCAGAAGTGCATTAATGTACATAGTTACCATTCAATAAAAAGACCAAAAGTCACAAACACTAATGTTTTGAACTCATCATAAGCAATTACATTATGTTCAATTATTCTCAGGAAAAAATTAGACACATAAATAGTAACTCAAGACTTCCCTCAAGTGCATAAGTTTCAAAACAAATTCAAGTCAAAAGTGTTAAAACAGGATCCCTAGCATAGTCACAATTTATATATCAGATTGTGAAAAGAGGCCTAAACAGACCAGGAGTGGTGGTTCACGCCTGTAATCCCAGCACTCTGGGAGGCCCACTAAAGCCCAACAGCTAGAAACCAGTTTTACCAATATAGGTCCTATCTCTACAGAAAGAAATTATGAAAAAGCAGTGCTTGTGGCTCAAAGGAGTAGGGCACCAGCCTCATATGCCAGAGGCAGCAAGTTCAAACCTAGCCCTGGCCAAAAACTGCAAAAAAAAAAAAAAAAATTAGCCAAGTGTAGAAGCACATGCCTATAATCCCAGCTACTTGGGAGGGCTGAGGTAAGAGAATTCCTTGAACCAGGAGGTCTAGCCTGACCAACATAAAGAGATTCTTTCTATAGTAAAAAAAAGAAGTCATAAATTTGTATGTTTAGAGACATGAAATCCTTAGAAAATACAATTCATAAAACCACATCTTTAAAAGTGAACAATGTGCTGGTTTGAACTATTTTAATATTCCTAAAGGGTATCTGGAACACACCAACCATGGGCCAACATGCAGTGGCTCACACCTATCATCTCAGCAGTTTAGGAGGACAAGAGGGAAGGAATGCTTGAGCCCAGCCTGGGAAACAGAGTGACACCCTATCTCTACAGTAAAGAAATTTTAAATTAGCTACACATGGTGGCACACACTGTAGCCCCAGCTACTACTCAGGAGTCTAAGGCAGAAGGATTGCTTAAAGTTACTGCAACCCAGAATTCTGAGGTTGTGGTAAGTGATAATGGTATCACTGCAGTCCAGCCTGGGCAAGAGAGTGAGACTCTGTCTCAAAAAAATTATAAAAAAAAAAAATTTGCACAGCCAAGGGTACAACAACTAAATCAAATAAACAACCTTCAGACTAGGAAAAGATATTTGCATGCTACAAATGTGACAAAAGACTAATAACTAGGATCTAAAGAGAACTCACATTAGTCAGTAAGAGCCAACAATCTCATTTATCAGTGGGCAAGAGACCTAAACAGAAACTTATCTGAAGAAGACAGACAAATGGCCAAAAAAAAATGTGTATCCCCCTAAATGTCAGAGAAATGCAAATCAAAACCATTCTGAGATATTACCTAACCCCAGTGGGAAAAGTCCACATCATATCAAAGCTACAAATGCTGGCATAGATGTGGAGAGAAAGGAATACTTTTATACTGCTGGTGGGATTGCAAACTAATACAGCCTCTATGGAAAGAAGTACAGAGACTCCTCAAAATTGCTAAATGTAGACTTTCCATTTGATCCTGCAATTCCACTACTAAGTATCTACCCAGAAGAAAAAAAGTCATTTTACCATAAGGTTATTAGGACTAGAAATGTTTATCGTAGCTCATCATTCAAAATCACCAAGTTGTAGAATCAACCCAAGTGTCCAGCAACACATGATTTGATTAATAAACTATGGCAAATGTATACCATGGAAAAGATGAAAACTTTACATCATTTGTATTTCCCTGGATGGAGTTAAAACATTCCTCTTAGTAAAGTGTTGTAAGAATGGAAACATAAGTATCTAAGGTACTCAATACTAATATGAAACCAACAAACAAACACACACACAACAAACAACTATACACCCACAGGAGAGAAAAATAAAAAAAAAAGTACCTAAACACAAACTCGGGTTCGTATTATTAATTTATTTAACAAACATAGGTGTGTGTATTACTAATAATTTAAATAAAAACAAGAGCTTTAAACAAAACTGTTCTTAAAATGCTCGATTCCTTTTTTTTTTTTTTTTGAGACAGAGCCTCAAGCTGTCCCCCTGGGTAGAGTGCCACGGCATAGCTCACAGCAACCTCCAATTCCTGGGCTCAAGGGAGTCTCCTGCCTCTGCCTCCCAAGTTGCTGGGACCACAGGAGCCCATCACAACGCCTGGCTATTTTTTTTTTTGGTTGCAGCCATCATTGTTGTTTGGCGGGCCCAGACTGGATTTGAACCCGCCACCTTAGGTGTATGTGGCTGACGCCTTAGCCACTTGAGCCACAGGTGCCGAGCCAGGTTCCTTCTTTTTTAAGAGACAATGTCTCACTCTGTCACCCAGGCTGAAGAGCAGCAGTGTGATCACAACACATTGCAATCTCAAACTCCCTTGTCTCAGCCTCCCAAAGTACTCTGATTATAGACACAAATCACCATTCCCAGCCACCTAGTTATAGACCATGTATATGTTAATACATTAACAAGGCAGCTCTGAAAACAGAAAGACAGAGATTTCAGTTCCTATGCATCATTCATCCACTATTTGTATGAGTATGGGAAAATTCCTTAACCTTTCTATCTTTCTGTGCTTTATTTTTAGTGTCCACTTCCATAAAACTGGAATACTTAATTTCCTATTGACATCTGGGGGGGTTAAATGACAGAATGCATGGGCATGGACTTAATGTAGTGCCTAGCACCAGGGAATTGTTTGAGTCCTAATTTAAAACAAGGGTTAACTTGTGCATTCAAAACTACAGCAGCAACAGTGAAAATATACAACCACTTGTCACTTTGAGAAAGGTAGTTTACTTTCAAAATCCAGCCACTTTAAAATACTCTAATTTATGATATTTTCAATATTAGCTAATTTTGTAGAAGTATTTACCTTTTCGCTTCTTTATTTTATTTTCTTTGCAAGGACTATCTCTTGGTGAACTATTGTTACTTGGAGCCGTCAAATCAATTCCCAGCAAACTATAAAGCTTTTTCCTGTCTGGAGCAGGGAAATGCTTTTCAATGAGAGACTGCAACACTCCCCTATAGTAAAACAACAATGGCAATTAAGGCTTCATTTGGCACAATAAAATACTAATAACCTAGCTAAAATAAATTTTAATTTTCTAGGGCAAAGCTGTTCACCTAACAATGCAAGCCAAACCATATAAACAATTTATACATCCTCTAATAGCTACATTAAAAAGTAAAAGCCAAGGCAGAGCATAGTGGCTCACTTAAGCTCAGGAGTTGGAGACCAGCTTCAGTAAGAGAACACACTTCTATCAAAAATAGAAAAACCAGCCTGGCATCATGCCAGGTGCCTGTAGTCCCAGCTACTCCACAGGCTGAGCCAAGAGGATTGATTGAGCCCAAGAGCTGGATGCTGTGAGCTATGATGCCACAGCACTCTACCCAGAGTGAGAGAGACTTTGCCTCCAAAAAAAAAAGAAAAAACCACTAGTGAAATAAAACTTAATTGTGCATTTTAATTAACTCAATATACCACTTCAACATGTAACCAATAAGATGTTTCAAAAAATTTTTCTGAAACTGTTACTTTGTCACCCTCTGTAGAGTGCAATAGTGTCATACCTCATGGCAACCTCAAACTAGTGGGCTCAGAAGATCCTCTTGCCACAAGCCTCCCAAGCAGCTGGGACTAGAGGCGTCCACCACAATGCCCAGCTACTTTTTAGAGATGGGGTCTCGCTCTTGCTCAGGCTGGTCTCGAAATCCTGAGCCCAGACAATCTACTTGCTTCAGTCTCCCAGGGTGCTGGAATTATAGGCATGAGCCACCGCACCCAGCCTTCAAATTATTTTTTCATATGGAGCCTTTGAAACCTGGCATATATTTTAAATGTATATCACATCTAAATCAATTTGGACTAGTCACTGAAACTGCTCAAAAGCCCCAAGTGAGGAGTGGCTGCAATTGTAAACAAGAGAGTTCTAGGCACATTTGTGTAGAAAAATAAAAATTAGCAGATACATGTTTTGCTCTTAAAATAAGTATTTGAATATATCTCCTAAGGCAAAAAACAATATAGTAGGCAAAGGTTATTTGCTAATTTTACTACCAGAGTTAGAACTGGTAGGTTAAACAAATTAAAAATAAGGCCTAAACCATTTTTTTTTTTT
>NW_003852494.1:3763096-3768612 GCF_000181295.1 Otolemur garnettii
CGCCCGCCACAACGCCTGGCCATTTTTTGGTTGCAGCCATCATTGTTGTTTGGCGGGCCCAGGTTGGGGATTCGAACCCGCCACCTTAGGTGTATGTGGCTGGCACCTTAGCCACTTGAGCCACAGGCGCTGAGCCACCTAAACCATTTTTTAAAGCTCTTTTTGAAGATCTCATTTCTATTTCTAATTTTTATAGCAAACATTATTATATTAGTGCATATAGTAAATGCTTCCTTGGATAATGGTAATTTCAAATACATGAAACCATAATTAAAGGTGAACCAAGCTGTCACAGATTTGCAACATGTATAAGACAAACAAAATCCAGCTCTTGTTAGTTCACAATAATATAGTTAACATTTTAGGATTGTGAAATGTCTTTGTTATGTTTCCAACATATTTACTATTAAGGAAGAATAAAGAATTGCAAAAACCCAGATCTGGAAAACCTTTAAGGGTTTACATAGCTGAATCACAAGTTTTCTCCCCAAGAAATGTCAATATTTAAGCTAATCTAAGTAAAAACTCAAAAAGAAAACCAGAAACATTACTTGGCAGTTGAAACGAAATCATTCAATTCTCCCCCACCCTCTTCCAAAGCTTCTAAAGTCCTGGCTTCTCCTGTAGACTGCAGACCAATTACAACACACTGGAGAAAAAAATAAACATATTAATTATAAATAAGGTTTGCAATTTCTTACCAAGACATATTTTAAATATTTAGTAAAAAAATTTTTTAAATCCCATTATTGTAAAGCACACTTTTCACTTACTATTTTTTTCTTTTTATTAAGACATATACACATAGATCATGAATACATTTGTGCATGTGGGGTAAAATGTGTTGATTTTTTTATACAATTTGGAATGCTTACATCAAACTAATTAATATAGCTTTCACATCATTTACTTAATTATTCTGTTAAGATATTTATGTTCTAGACTTGATAGATCTCACTTACATCCTTGCGATATGCTCCACAGGTGTGGTCCCCCCCATCATTTACTTCTTTATTCTATATATTTGAGACATATTATATGTCAAAGACTTATGCAGGAAATAGGATTATAGTTGGAAGCATGACTGAAGCCCCTATCCTTGTAGGATTTTCTTTTGTGCTTTATGTAGATACACATCTGCTAAAAAACCCCAAAACTTTAAGGTAATACAATTCACATGTCATCAGTGGCAAATAGCTATGGACAGTCAATTTATAGTGATAAGTATTTTGTTACACTTTTGTAATTTAAAAATATATATATACTTGGAAGTCTTAACATCTGTGTAACTATCCTTTTTAGGAAGACCAGATTTTACAAGTAGAAAATGTCAACATCCACAAATCCTTAATAACATAACCAAAAAGAATCAAATCTCTGAATGAGCTTTCCAACTTACTTTTCCATTCTTGATTTCTTCTCGAGCTAGCTGCACAACTCTTTTAACTTTGGATGCTATGCATAAGTATTTGAAAAACCTCTGGTGAGCAGACCAGAACTGACCCCACATGGACTTCTTCATTCGTTGCTCAGCATCAATGAGATCTGCGGCTTGCTGAAATCGCTCTCTGGCAATGACCCACTGAAGATACATAACATTTCCGATATTTCATCTTTGAGAGCAGTTATTTAGAAATGACTAATTCAATCAAAATAATGTTCACTGCAAGGCCATTTAAAATAATTTAATAAAGCATCTTCTGTAACTTTGGAAACTAAATACATTTGAACCTTCATAGTTGATCACTTTAAGTTGACCCAATTTTCATAAACTGGACATGTACCACATATATGTATCAGTATAGTAGGCCTATTATGCTGACCACCTCTGTATGTTGCCTGGTTTGTTATAATCCCTTGGGTGGTCAACTTACAGAGGTTACTGTTTTTTTTCCTAAGATGATCTGACTTTTCTCAAATTAGGACTGCATCATAACATAGCCAGGTTAGGCATTGTGGTTTTAAAAACTAGGCAACTGGCTCAGTGCCTGTGGCTCAGGCAGCTAAGGCGCCAGCCATATACACCTAAGGTGGCAGGTTCGAATCCAGCCAGGGCCCGCCAAACAACGATGGTTGCAACCAAAAAATAGCCTGGCGTTGTGGTGGGCGCCTGTGGTCCCAGCTACTTGGGAGGCAGAGGCAGGAGACTCACTTGAGCCCAGGAGTTGGAGGTTGTTGTGAGCTGTGAGGCCACGATGCTCTACCCAGGGAGACAGCTTGAGGCTCTGTCTCAAAAAAAAAAAAACAAACTATACAACTGAGTGGCACTCGTGACTGAGTGGATAGGGAGCCAGCCCCATATACCGAGGGTGTCGGGATCTAATCCGGCCCCTGCCAAAATGCAACAAAAAATAGCCAGGCGTTGTAGTAGGTGCCTATAGTCCCAGCTACTCAGGAAGCTGAGGCAAGAGAACCACCTAAGCCCAGGAGCTGGAGGTTGCTGTGAGCTGTGATGCCACAGAACTCTATCGAGGGCAACAAAGTGAAACTCTGTTTCAAAGAAAAAAAAGGAACTATGCAACTGGTCAGGAGCAGTAGCTCATGCCTGTAATTCCAGCACTTGGGAGGCAGAGGCAGGTAGACTGCCTGAGCTCACAGGTTTGAGACCAGCCTAAGCCAGAGCAAGACCTCATCTCTAAAAATAGCCAGGCATTGTGGTGGGCACCTGTAGTCCCAGCTACTTAGGAGGCTGAGGCAAGACTCGCTTAAACCCAGGAGTTTAAGGTTACTGTGAGGTATGATGCCATGGCACTCTACCAAGGGTAACAAAGTGAGACTCTGTCTCAACAAAAAAGAGAAATATGGAACTGATACAAATGCTTTTATGAATTATTTTTAAAAAGTGAAAATTTGGAAAATAAGGATATTGGTTCTATACATTCTAATCTGGTAATTTATCCTTTTTTTTTTTTTTTAAATTCGCAGAAACACATTCCTGGAGGCTGGCAAACATCAACAGACAAAACTCTAACAGATATTATCAGACACCTTAAATAGCAGGAATTAAGAAAAACTTCTTACCAATTTGACCGCTTTATTATACATTTTAACATAGCTCTGAGAAAGAAGAACTTCTTCAATTTTGAAGGTCACACCAGTAAAGCTCAGCTGTCGAGCAATGTACATTCCTCTAAGCTTCATATCCATAGCAACTATTTCCATGGCACCAACACCTCTGAATAAAATTGAAACACACAGTAACTATCAATAAAGTAGATCTGAACACACAGTAACGAGGTTTTTAGCAGCAACACATTTCTCAGTTTGCTGCTGAGACCGGTGTATACCATAAACGCCATTACCTCCGTTCTACTGCTTGAATAAAATCACTGAATTCTCTGAATGGAGTCCCCTCGCCCCATATTCCAAGGCGGTTCATATAGGCCATATTACGTGGTTCAGAAGCACCTGAAAAACCCCCCAAATGAAACATATTATACCTGAAAAAAATAACCTACAGATATCTTTTAAAATAAATAACTACTTACCAGTGGCACTAGCATAAACAACTCTGGCTTTTGGCAATTTGTTCTGAAGCTCTAAAACTGCTAAGCCTGTCTTGGTTGGCTTTGAAGAACCAACAGGACATAAGTTTTTTGCTTTATGACATTCATCAAAAACTATCTATAAGAAACAAATTAAGGAACACATCACATTAATAGTTAAAGGTCTCCATCCTCTATGTAATAGTTAACTTTTATTGCCCTGAGACCTTCAAAGTATCCTTTCCTTTAAGATTAATTACCACTATAAAGGAGGCCCCTTCCCTCTCTCTAGACTGAAAGGCAACCCACTGAATGTGGGATCTATCTTAGCCAGATACTTAGTTCATAATTAGAATGGAAGAAAGAGCCACTATAGCAAGAACACTTATATTTTGGTAAATTCTGTTAGGGTGAAAAGCACGACTGGTAACCAAGTTAATCAGCATTTTGAAACATAGTGTTCCTCAAGCAGGACCAGTATTAGGTATGCTACAGGCAAGTAAGTAAGTTGAGGAATCACTAAATTAATAGTTTTTTTTTTTTCCTTAGTCTTTGTAGATACTTTACCATGTAAATATGTAATGTGAATCCCTGAGTGGGAAATACAGTATTCAGCATTCTCCACACCTATTAATATTTTTCTAAAAGGGGCTTAAATATTGGTCTCCTATCTGATACATAAGAGAATCAACTTCCTAATCTCCTCTGACTCTATATAATCAATAAAGCTCTTACTCCAATAATTTGTTTATTTAACCTCAAGATGCCTGTTTTCCAAAGTTCTATTCTTACATAATTTTTCTGCCATTAAAATGTATGAAAACATTTGCTGTAAAGGATACCACTCCATCGAAGTCATCACCGCACCAATGTAGAAGTTGTTTTAACCTTGTTTTATATTTGCCACCGGACTGGCTCTCACCAATAAGGGAGGAATAAGTAGCAAAAATAACACCCTTTTTCACACTCCCATTATGTTTAGAAGAAATTTTTCCATATTTAAACTAAGAAAAGAAAAGAGAAGAATTAGTATGCCTCTCTCTCAGAAACATTTATTCCACTCAAACTTCTACAAGTTCAATCAGAAACTCATTCAATCTTCATCACAACCCTACAAAATAGTAACTTTTTTTTTTTTGAGACAGAGCCTCAAGCTATTGCCTTGGATAGAGTGCTGTGGCATCACAGTTCACAGCAACCTCCAACTCCTGGGCTCAAGTGATTCTCCTGCCTCTACCTCCCAAGTAGCTGGGACTACAGGCGCCTGCCACAATGCCTGGCTATTTTTTGGCTGCAGCCATCGGTGTTTGGCAGGGCCCGGGCTGGATTCAAACCTGCCAGCTCAGGTGTATGTGGCTGGCTCCTTAGGCGCTTGAGCCACAGGTGCCGAGCCACACAATAGAAATATTATTTCCATCTCACAGATATTTACTACATGACCAACTGAATAGAAAACTCTCATACCTTATTTAATGAATGAACCAAAATGTTTTTTGCTCCAATATCCCTTAAATCTCTTTCAGCATCATACTTTAAGTCATTAGAAACACTAAACCTGTCAAAAAAAAAACAAATGCAAATTCATCAATCTAGCAGAATTCAAGAATAAAGCCAAGTCTTAAGAACACACATTCATTTATATGCATCCCCCACATGCTAAAGTAATTATTCACCAACTAAAACTTTTACTGCCACTCTTTAACTTACCATAATGCTCTTTTTCTACTTAACAAGTAATTTTCATAGATGATTCCTGCTATCGTCCTTCCTTTTCCTACACCAGCACCATCACCTATTAAGAAGCCAGCACGATCTCCATTAGGTAGGAAAGTTTCATGTTGCTGAAAAGGAAATTGTTAGTAATTAATCCTTCTGATATTTTGGTAACCAATCTTTCATACAGTGTTTTAGAAATATATTGATATTACCTATTTTTATATAAATGATATGTAGTTCAGCTTTTTTTTTTTTTTTTTTTTTTTTTTTGACAGAGCCTCGTAACCAAGTTAATCAGCATTTTGAAACATAGTG
>NW_003852494.1:3769119-3770447 GCF_000181295.1 Otolemur garnettii
AAAAAAAAATAATAATAATTTTGATGTATTTACTATATATTCTTTCCTGCTACTCTCCCACATAGCAGGTAACTAAAGTTAAAAAAAAATATGCCAGGTATAGTGGCTCACATCTATAATCCTAGCACTTACAGAGGCCAAGGTGGGTCGCCTGAGCTCACGAGTTCAAGACCATCCTGAAGGAGAGCAAGACCCCATCTCTAAAAATAACCACTTTGTGGAGGGCACCTGTAGTCCCACCTAGTTGGGACACTGAGGTAAGAGAATTGTTTCAGCCCAAGAGTTAGAGGTTGCTGTGACCTATGACACCAGGGCACTCTACCAGGGCAACAAAGTAAGACTCTTTGTCTCAAAAAATAAATAAATAAATAAATAAAGTTTAAAAAATAATAGAGTTCACCATATCCCCTTCAAAACTTGTATAACAAACATAAACTTATATATCACACATAAATATGGGGAATAGCTGGCTATTTCGGTCATTATACTTATTTTAAAGCTACCAACTATGACTGAATCACTTCAAGACAAACCAGTATTACTCTGATTCATATTGTTTTAAAATCCCATACATCACACCAAAGTAACAACAGAGTTTATTCAATCACCCCTCAATAGTAAAAAGTGCTCAAATCTTTTCCAGTGAGGGGGGTAAAAATCTACGAAAAATACCTTATACATTCCTATCTAACAAGTTCTATGTAATAAATTCCTAAAAATGGGCTCGGCACCTGTGGCTCAAGTGGCTAAGGCACCAGCCACATACACCGAAGGTGGTAGGTTCGAATCTAGCCCGGGCCTGCCAAAAACAACGATGGCTGCAACCAAAAAACTAGCTGGGCGTTGTGGCAGGCGCCTGTGGTCCCAGCTACTCGGGAGGTTGAGGCAGGAGACTCGCTTGAGCCTAGGAGTTGGAAGTTGCTGTGAGCTGCGATGCCACAGCACTCTACCCAGGGTGACAGCTTGAGTCTGTCTCAAAAAAAAAAAAAAAAAAAAATTTCTAAAAATGGAATAGAATAGCTTGTCATACCTATAATCCCAGTATTCTGGGAGGCTGAGGTGAGTGGATTACTTGAGCAGTGGAGTTCCACACCAGCCTGGGCAAGAGTGAGATCCCTTCTTTAAAAAATAGCCAGGTGTTGGCGCAGTGCAGCGGCTAGGGCACCAGCCACATACCCCGAAGCTGGTGGGTTTGAATCCAGCCCAGGCCAACTACAACCAAAAAATAGCCAGGCGTTGTGGCGGGTGCCTGTAGTCCCAGCTCCTTGGGAGACTGAGGCAAGAGAATTGCTTAAGCCCAAGAGTTTGAGGTTGCTGTGAGCTATGAC
>NW_003852494.1:3770725-3773134 GCF_000181295.1 Otolemur garnettii
TTTTTTTTTTTAAGATCAATACTTTTGGTTCAACATAGTAGCTCACACCTGCAATCGTAACACTCTGGAAGCCAAGAATGGTGGATTGCTCAGGAGTGCAGGACCAGCTTGAGCAGGAGTGAGACCCCATCTCTACTAAAATAGAAAAATAAGCCAGGTGTTGCAGTATGCACCTATATTCCCAGCTACTGAGCAGGCTGAGGCAAGAGAGGATATCTTGAGCCCAAGAGTCTGAGGTTGTTGTGAGCTATGACTCCATAGCACTCTATCCAGGGCAAAAGAGTAAGCCTATGTCTCAAATAATAATAACAACAACAACAATTAACGTTTTATTAAAAAATCCCTGCAAGCTCTGGATAGGAAGGAAATATGGAAGAAATGATGACAACTGGAAGAAGAAATGGAAGAATATTTCTACATTATCATCTATTACTTTTGTTTTTACAGTATAGGCATAATCAAGAAATGCTTTTACTGCCTTGGAGGATAAATTTATAATTGTAACATCTCCATCATCTCTTTCTTTCATGTTTACATAAAACACAGCCCTAAAAAAGTCAATGCATGCTGCTAACACAATGATGACATGGAATTATCTCATCTCTCATGATTGTTTTGAAATCATAAAAGCATTCTGTTCTCTAACATCCATAGTATACTTAAGATTGTCCATGATCTTCTAATATAAGGAAATTGGACAGAATTCCCTTACATTAGCTTCTCTGATTGAGATCACATGAATTATCCGTAGCCAAAACCATATGTTCTTAGAAAAACTGGCTGAGACATCAAGTCCTCTTCCTTCCCTGCCACTTCAGTCTCTATAGTCTCCACCCCAGTCTAACTACCTCCAGAGGACTGGTTGCAACTGGCTTGCGTTACTGTCCTGTTAACTTTTCTGTGTTTTTAATTTTAATAGATATTCCTAATAAATTCCAAAAAGGTTATGACATTTCCCATTTCCAATGGAAATGCATTCTCCATATTCCTGCTGTATGGTTTTCTTTTTCTTTTCTTTTTTTTGAGACAGAGTCTCACTTTCTCACCCTCAAAGAATGCCGTGGCAGCATCACACTGCTCACAGCAACCTCTAGCTCTTAGGCTTAGATGATTCTCTTGCCTCAGCCTTCTGAGTAGCTGGGACTACAGGTGCTCGCCACAATGCCTGACTATTTTTTTGTTGAGGCCAGAGTCCTACTCACTGAGCCACAGGCAATGCCCATATTTTTATTCTTTTATTTTTGAGACAGAGCCTCAAGCTATCGCCCTAAGTAGAATGCCGTGGCATCACAGCTCATAGCAACCTCCAACTCCTGGGCTCAAGCGATTCTCCTGCCCCCTGCCTCCCAAGTAGCTGGGACTACAGGTGCCTACCACAATACCTGGCTATTTTTTAGTTGCAGCCATCACTGTTGTTTGGCATGCCTGGGCTGAATTCAAACCTGCCAGCTCAGGTGTATATGGCTGGCACCTTAGCTACTTGAGCCACAAGGGCCAAGCCAGTTACATATTTTTTATCCAAGAAAAATTTATCTTTGTATTGTAACAACTAAATTATATGAAGTAAGATAAAAAGATAAACATTATAAGCAATTATAAAATGTTACCACTTACTTGTGCTGCATATGTAATTGCCTCAAGTTGTAATGCTGACAACCAGCCATTATCAATAGTTTCTTCAGAAATGGATGTTTTGTACCAAACATCGGGAGGTGTGACGCTGGATAAAGAGCTAGTTTCCACTACAGCATCTGGGTGACGTAAGCCAATTTTTACTAAATGAAAATATAAAAAATTAGCAATTTTAGCTATTTTAATGACATTTCCAGTTTTATTGTAAAATACTGCATTTTTTTCTATAATGAAAAAAATATGTAACTACAGAGGTGCCAAAAACATGTAAACACATTTTAACAAAGCAAAAAACCAAAAATATGTATACACATTTTAAGAAAGGAAAAAATTGTATTAAAATTGTAATACTCAATATATATCAATAACACAGGATGAATACAAGTCACATTTGATTTCTGCATTTACAACAGGTGCTAAAAGTACATACATAATATATAATATATACATGACATCACTTACAATGAACATACATTTTCTTGGCATCCCCAGTATTCGCTAGGAGCCTCTATTAAAAAGTGACCAATGAGGCTCGGCACCTGTAGCTCAGTGGCTAGAGTGCCAACCACATACACAGTGAATTCGAATCCAGCCCAAGCCTGCCAAACAACAATGACAACTACAATCACAAAATAACCAGGCACTGTGGCGCACACCTGCAGTCCCAGCTACTTGGGAGGTTTAGGCAAGAGAACTGCTTAAGCCCAAGAGTTGGAGGTTGCTGTGACCTGTGATGCCACAGCACTCTACCCAGGGTGACAGCTTGAGACTCTGTCT
>NW_003852494.1:3774384-3778102 GCF_000181295.1 Otolemur garnettii
AGGCTGAGGCAGGAGACTCGCTTGAGCCCAGGAGTTGGAGGTTGCTATGAGCTGTGATGCCATGGCACTCTACCCAGGGGATAGCTTGAGGCTCCGTCTCAAAAAAAAAAAAAAAAAAAAGGGTCAGATAATAAATAGCTTTGCAGGCCATCCCTTATATTATGATTTAACAATGATGTTGTAGTGTCAAAGCAGCCATGGATAATAAATAAACCAACAGGGATGCCTATGTTCCAATTTATCTTTATTGGCCAAAACAGGCAGTGATACAGATAGTTTGCTCACTTATGGTCTAAAGGGCCACAGATAAACTCTTTAAATCCTTTTGCCAAATCTATTATTGGGGGTTGCGGAGAGGAACCAAAAGTTCAGATATGAATACCAAAAACTTATTTTACTTTTTTTTTTTTTTTTTGCAGTTTTTGGCCGGGGCTGAGTTTGAACCCACCACCTCCAGCGTATGGGGCCAGCACCCTACTCCTTTGAGCCACAGGTGCCACCCCAAAAACTCATTTTAAATGACCATAAAAGTGTACAGAATCTTGGAGTCCATCTGCAGTTGATGAAAAGATCTTTGTAGTTCAATTTGAATAGTATCATTAGTAGCTTTTTATAGAAACCAAGAATACATGAAAGACAAATTATAGACATTGAGTTATTTTCTGTTATTATTTCTATTATGATTAAGAAATTAAAATGTAAAAAAAGTTAAAATGTTATACAAAAGCTAAAAACTTAATTCTCAACTTCATACAGTGGCTACTAAAACAAATTAACATGGCCATTACACAAAAGGTAGAAATGGTGTTAATGACAACCACTAAATTCAAATAGCATAAGTTATTTTATTTTTAAGATTCCAACATTTTTATGGTTTTAGATGAGCAACAAAATATATACAAAGCTAAGATACAAATATTTATATCTCTACAATTAGCTGATTTTATAACCACTCCTCACATATGCAAAATTAACCTGAAACAAAACAAAACCCAAGCTTTTTAAGTTTTGCTTTTAAAAGACTTCAACTTAAAAAAGAGTTCTAAATTTGTATAGGAAAAAAAGCACAGTAAAACTTTAAATATTTTAAAAACAGATTACAGCTAAAAACATTACAAAGCCTGTATTTGCCAAGTCCTCAGGTATCCAACAGTGATAGCTCCTAAAAGCTAACAACATGTGCGGGAGAGTTATTTAAGCTCAAGAGGAACCCTGAAGTTTCTTGTTACTCAAACAAATCCCAAAGACATACGTTTTATTGGCATATACTCTGCATAGGTTTCTGCATGACCCATTTCTTCTTCATCTTCTTCCTCTGGTTCATCTTCCTCTTTTACAACAGGAACCTTCTGTAACACAAGAGCATGGTCAATTCCAAATCCAGAGACTGGAAGGAAGCCCAACCAACACTGAGAACTCTTCATCAATAATCTTCAATTTTGCAAACATGATGCACCATTTGAATGTTTCCTAAAATGTGGTCACACTTTGCCGCTTCCCAGTTTCTCCAATGATGAACACAGGCAATAATGTCCAACTCTGTCCCTATACAAATGGATCGGCACAGGGCTCTACCTCATTCCAGCTACTGTCACCTCAAACTATCTCCCCTTTAAACACTGCCTATTACTCTTCCTAATGCCCAGGACTCTCCCCACCCTCAATCTTGCTTCATCTTGCAGTTCTAGGAGCAGCACGAGTAAGGGAGAAGGCTTGCTCTTTCTAGGACTGGCAAAAGAATGAACCCTAACAAAAGGTAGATGAGGCCCAATGTACACCCTTCATCATCATAGGCAGGACCTCCTCCTAAGTCTCACAGTCTACCCTCTTTCAGTTCACTGCCATCTGTCTACCTTCCCTCATATGCTAAAACCAAAATCTCGAAAGACTAGAGTTTAATAAATCTTCTGAAATATATAGATTTCCTTCAGACTTTTGTGTCTTCACAAACACAGCAACATGGCAACACAGCAAGCAAATATCTCTACAGTTAATAATAATTTTAAAATTCATCAGGCATGGTGATATGCGGTATAGTCTCAACTACTTGAGAGAATGAGGTGGGAGGATCTCTTAAGCCCAGGAGTTTGGGATTACATTGAACTATGATCATACCACTGCATTCCAGTCTAGGTGACAGTGAGAACCTGTCTGACATTTTAAAAAAAGAAAGCTACACCAAAAAAACAAGAATAGTATGCTGAGCCCAGTGGCTCACACCTGCAATCTAGCACTTGGGAGGACCAGGGAGGAGGATCATTTGAACTAAAGAGTTCAAGATCAGCCTGCACAAGAGTGAGACTTCTTTGTCTCTACTAAAAAAATAATCAGGCTTGGCACCTGTAGCTCAGTGGCCAAGGCACTGGCCACATATACTAGGACTTACAGGTTTAAACCCAGCCCAGAGTCTACTAAACAACGACAACTACAACAAAAAAATAGCCGGGTGTCGTGGTGGGCGCCTGTAATCCTCGCTACTTGGGAGGCTGAGGCAAGAGAATCGCTTAAACCCAAGAGTTTGAGGTTGCTTTGAGCTGTAACACCACTGCACTCTACTGAGGGCGACATAGTGAGACACTGTCTCAAAAGAAAAAAAAATGTCCAGATCAGCTGGACATTAAGGTGGGTACCTGAAGTCCCAGCTATTCAAGAATCTATTTAAGCATAAGGATCAATCGCTTAAACACAGGAGTTTGAGCTCCTTTGCTATAAGCTAGGCTGAGGCCATGTTCTCTAGCCTGAACAACAAAGTGAGACACTGTCTCAAAGAAAATAAATTTCTCCAAGGATCTTAAAGGAGTGGAAGTAGAGGAATAAAGGAACAGAAAGACCTTCAACAAGCCTTTTATATAACCAGTAGAACTATTAGAAAGTTGTTCATTAACACACTTTTGTTCAGTGAAGAGTATAAAGACTGAAACTGAGTATTTTTTTCTTTTTTTTGAGACAGAGCCTCAAGCTGTCCCCCTGGGCAGAGTGCCCTGGCATTACAGCTCACAGCAACCTCCAACTCCTGGGCTCAAACGATTCTCCTGCCTCCGCCTCCCAAGTAGCTGGGACCACAGGCGCCCGCCACAATGCCCGGCTATTTTTTGGTTGCAGCTGTCATTGTTGTTTGGCGGGTCTGGGCTGGATTCGAACCCGCCACCTTAGGTGTAGGTGGCTGGCGCCTTACCCGGTTGAGCTATAGGCACCGAGCCTGAAACTGAGTATATTAAGAAAGGGAAGAGGAAAAGAAGAAAAAACCACTCAGAACCTACAAGTTAAGGCAAATTTAAGAAAAGCAATAAAAATTAAGGAGATCTCTTTTTTTTTTTCCTTAGACAGAGGCTCAAGCTGTTCCCCTGGGTAGAGTGCTGTGGCATTAAAGCTCACAGCAACCTCCAACTCCTGGGCTCAAGCAAGTCTCTTGCCTCTGCCTCCCAAGTAGCTGGGACCACAGGCGCCCGCCACAATGCCCAGCTATTTTTTTGGTTGCAGCAGTCATTATTGTTTGGCGGGCTGGGCTGGATTCGAACCTGCCACCTTAGGTGTATGTGGCTGGTGCCTTAGCCACTTGAGCCACAGGCACTGAGCCGAGATCTCTTCTCTTTTTATTTTTTTTTTGAGACAGAGCCTCAAGCTGTCCCCTTGGGCAGAGTGCCGTGGCATTACAGCTCACAGCAGCCTCCAACTCCTGGGCTCAAGCGAGTCTCCTGCCTCCACCTCCCAAGTAGCT
>NW_003852494.1:3778190-3780907 GCF_000181295.1 Otolemur garnettii
GGATTCGAACCCGCCACCTTAGGTGTACGTGGCTGGCGCCTTAGCCGGCTGAGCTATAGGCACCGAGCCTCTTCTCTTTTTTTTTACCTCAGAGTCTATAGCAGAACACCCTGGCACACAGATGCCCAATCAATGTGAAAAGGAGTGCCCAAAAGAGGTGGGACACAACCATCTAATCAACAGTAATGCATGGAGTCTTCAGATAAAATCTATAAAACTTAAAATGTTCTCAGAAATTATGGCAAAATCAAATCCAATTTCAGAAAGTAGAGACAAAATTGGACTGGCCAAAGAAATAGATTTGAATCCCGGTTCTTCTTTTTAATGGTGTAGTCTTTTGGGTCAAACCACCTATTTAAATTCTGTACCCCTCTCCACCCCCCACCTTTTCTCTTTTTCCTCACCTGTAAAATAGAAATACATTCTATGTTAAAATAACCAATCTACTGTCTCCCTTCATTCTTTCTTCTCCTACCTAGATTTTTCTTTTTTGAGACAAAGTCTCACTCTGTTGCCCGAAGCTAGAGAGAGGGCCTTGTTGTCATAGCTCACAGCAACCTCAACCTCCTAGGCTCAAGCTATCCTCTGCCTCAGCCTCCGGAGTAGCTGAGACTACACATGGCTACTACAACGCCCAGCTGATTTTTCTATTTTTAGTAGAGATGGGTTCTCACTCTTGCTCAGGCTGATCTTAAACTCCTAAGCTCAATTAATTAATCTGCCTTGGCCTTCCAGAGTGTTAGGACTACAGGCATGAGCCACCATGCCTGGGCCTCCTACCTAGATTTTTTTTTTTTTTTTTTACAAAAACCAGGGATGTAATTGTAGGGTAAGTTGGTAATACTGAAAGATCACTAAATCTAGGAACCAAACAGGTATTATTTCTAAGCCAGGTGGATGTGAAATGGCAAATGACATTAGGCTTAGCATCAAAGAGATAACTAAGGGTGAGAGACACCATGAGATCCAGACATGCCAGCCCAACACACAGCACAGATGTACACTACTCAAAGCCAGGCAAATTTACTAGGTGAGGTATGTGAGTCCAGTGTTGTTACACACTTCCATTTTGTGAGAGAATCTAGAAATCAGGGTTTTTTTTGAAACAATGATTCACTATGTTGCCCCAAGTGAAACTACTGTGGACTCACTCAGACACACAGTAATCGCAAAACTTCTCTGAGTTCAAGCAATCCTCCTATCTCAGCCTCCCGTAGCTGGGACTACAGGTGCCACCACAATATCTGGCTAATTTTTCTATTTTCAGTAGAGACAGGATCTTACTCTTACCCGGGCTGGTACTTAACTAAATTCAAAGGATCCACCACCCTCGGCCCCACAGAGTGCTACAATTATACCCATTAGCCATCATACCAGGTTTGTGTGTGTGACAAGGTCTCACTCTGTCACCTGGGTGGCATCACCATCATAGCTCACTGAAACCTCCAACTCCTAGACTCAAGCAACTCTCCTGCCTGAGTCTCTCCTGAATAGCTGAGACTACAGACGACACCACACATGGCTAATATTTTTTGCAGAGACTGATAGGGTGTGGTGATATGCTCAGGCTAGCAAACTCCTGGCCTCAGGCAATCCTCCCACCTTGGCCTCTCAAAGTGCTAGGATTACAAGCATGAGCCACCATGGCTGGCTGGAAATCAGTATTTTTATGTATCAGGAAACAAATATGTGATTCTTCAAAATATTCTGGAGGCCAAACAAAACACATCTGTCAACTAGTTTTCATCTACAGGCTACCAGTTTACAATCTCTGTTAGATGTTTCCTAACTACTAGCCAACACAAAACTTTTAGTATATTATGGGATGGAATGGGAGTGCATAAAATGTTTCTGGAAGGAAAATGCATTTTATTTCCAAAATTCAACTCCCAAGTGCTGTGGGTGCACAACACTAAGTTAACTGAGTACCACCAGTACTCGGTCTCCAGATCCCCATGCAAAATCTCAGGTGTAGGCTAATGTGTTGTCTCCAATTCCATGTTGTACCAGAAGTCCACTTAAGCTCCCTTTGATATTGACTCCTATGTAGTCATCTCTTATCTCTGTTCTTTTTTCTTTTCCCTTCACCCTTTTCCAATTCCCTCTGCCCAGTTTAGCCCTATTCCTTCTCTTTTAAGATTAACCAGGTTCCCAACCTGTCTCTCTTCTCTACACCCACCCATCCTCTATCACCAGCAAATCCCCCCACTTGCAGTGGCTCCTCACTGGTACCATGTCCAAAGTCGTTTAAACTTAAAAGACTCTCCAGAGCCCAAATCTACCATTCTCACCTCTTCCTGCAAATCAAGCATCCTGCCTACTATCAGCTAAGCACACAGTCACCACTTCTGTGTCTATTAATGCTTTAAGTCCCTTCCTAAAATGCCCTCTGAAAGTCTCTGCAGATGCAAAACTCCAAGCACCATTACACCATGTCCATATAGTCTCCTGGACGACTTGAGTTCTTACCTGCTTCCAAACACTAAACCCTTACTGTGAATAACATACTGTACCTGATGTCCTTTATATTACTACTTAATCCAGGAGGTTGTCAGATTTATTTACAATGGAATCATAAAGTACACTTTTTTTCTTTTTGGAGACAGAGCCTCAAGCTATCACCTCAAGCTATCACTCTACCTGGGTAGAGTGCCATGGCATCACAGCTCACAGCAACCTCAAACTCTTGGGCTTAGGTGATTCTCTTGCCTCAGCCT
>NW_003852494.1:3782455-3783481 GCF_000181295.1 Otolemur garnettii
CTGCCTCCCAAGTAGCTGGGACCACAGGCGCCCGCCACAACGCCTGGCTATTTTTTGGTTGCAGCCGTCGTTGTTTGGCAGGCCCGGGCTTCGAACCTGCCACCTTAGGTGTATGTGGCTGGCGCCTTAGCTGCTTGAGCCACAGGTGCTGAGCCCAGACTATTTGATATCTTAATAGAGATACCAAGAGCCAGGCCAAATGCAGTGGCCCACATCTGTAATCCTAGCACTATGAGAGGTCAACAAAGAACAGCCTGAGCAAGAGCAAGAGCAAAAACCCATCTCTACAAAAAAAAAAAAAAAAGAAAAAAAGCCACATGTGATGGCTCATGCCTATAATCCTAACACTCTGTGTTGCCAAGGCAAGTGGATTACTTAAGCTCAGGAGGTTAAGACTAGCCTGAGGAAGAACTCAGACCTGTCTCTACTAAGAACTAAGAAAAACTAGCCAGGCGTGGTGGCAGGTGCTTTTAGTTCTAGCTACTAGGGAGGCTGAGGCAAGAGGATTGCTTGAGTACAGAGTTTGGGGTTGCTGAGAGCTATGATGCCACAGCACTCTAACCAGGGTAACAGAGTGAGATTCTTGAGACTCTGTCAAAAAAAAATAAAAACCTAAAAGAAAAAAATTACCCAGGAGTGTAGGTGTAGCATGTGTTTGTAGTCCCACATACTGGGTGGCTAGGGCAGAAGGATATCTCTGAGGCCCAGGAATTCAGAAGTTTATGGTTGCAATAAGCAAAGATCATATGAGTAGGATAGTGCCTGTGGCTCCGTGAGTGGGGCGCCAACCCCATATACCAAGGGTGGTGGGGTTGAAACCCAGCCCCGGCCAAACTGCAACAACAATAACAACAACAAAATAGCCAGGTGTGTGGTGGGCGCCTGTAGTCCCAGCTACTCAGGAGGCTGAGGCAAGAGAATCGCCTAAGCTCAGGAGTTGGAGGTTGCTGAGAGCTGTGATGCCACAGCACTCTACCAAGGGCGACACAGTGAGACTCTGTCTCTAAAAAAAAAAAAAAAGATCAT
>NW_003852494.1:3784345-3786369 GCF_000181295.1 Otolemur garnettii
AAGAGGTAACAGGTAACATCAGAACTGGTTGAATTCTTATCTTATGAATTTTACCCAAAGATGAGTATTTTGGAGCTGTCGCTTATGACTCTAAAATGAATAGGACTAATTAAAGTAATAACAAAATAAAAAAGAGATGATAAATTGACCTGGCAGCATGATTTTTAACTATGGAAGAGCCAGTGATCAATTAGTTCATAGAATTACAAATCTAGAACTCAAATGAGAGATCAAAATCTAAAAAGAAACCCAAAGGGCTGGGCGGGCTCCAAATGGGACAATACCCAAACAGATAAGTGACAGAAGGGCATGCAAAACTTTGTTCTCAGCAGTTTCATACATTATTGTTTTATTTTTTGAGACAAAGTCTCACTTTGTTGCCCTTGTTGCCCTTGGTGGGGTTGGTAGGGTGCTATGGCATCATAGCTCACAGCAACCTCAAACTCTTGGGCTGAAGTGATTCTCTTGCCTTAGCCTCCCAAGTGGCCCCGACTACAGGTGCCTGCCACAACGCCTGGCTACTTTTTTTTTTTTAGAGATGGGGGTCTCACTCTTGCTCAGGTTGGTTTCAAACTCGAGCTTCAGGCAATCCACCTGCCTCAGCCTCTCAGAGCGCTAGGATTATAGGCCTCTCCCAGGCCTAGTTTTATACTTTAAATATTCTTCCCCTTCCACAAAAAGATGAACCTACCCCTCAACACAAATATTTGCTTATCTGCAGCATTCACATACCATGTTTCTAGTTTGATACAGTTTCTCAGGCTTCTGTACAAAGCCAGCTTAGAAATACAGCTTTTCACCTTTTAAAAACTACTATCTTGAATGTGGGAGAGCTTACTGTACCAGAACTTACTAAACCAAATGAATCCTTCTGTTTTGATTTCTAAACTCTTTCCTCATAATGGCACATACCTGCTCCTTTAAGTTAAGATGGCATATGCTTATCTGCGGAGAGGAGTGCTGAGGAAGCCATCCATGTAAAAGGAAGAAGTTTCTCCATTAAATCCAAAGACCCTAACAAAAAGCATCTTCCACTAACTGATGACTATACCAAAGTCCCCCAGAAACCATTCCAGATACTTGCCTGAACGTTAGTAAGGTCCAGGACACAGTCCTACACTCCTTGTCAGAAAAAAAAAAAATCAGTCCTAAGACATCTAAATTGATTTCCCAGATGGCATTCAGTTGCCAAGTTGCAGTTCCAGTTCAGGACAATGACCTTTGATAGTAAAAACTACAGCCACAAGGGCACAATGACACAGACCCCCAAAATAAAGATTAGCTTATCTTAAATTTTTTTTAATTTCATCTGTTATTGGAGACAAAATTCAACAACTACATCATCCTTCAAATACTTCCTGCCCACTCTTTTAGAATGCCCCTAGTTTTCTACTTACAGAAATAGCACATTATAGCATCCAAACAGTCAGTTCCATCACAAACTTACATATTGTTTTGTATTAAAAATTACTTCTCATAGGGGCAGCGCCTATGGCTCAAAAGGGTAGGGTGCTGGCCCCGTATGCTAGAGGTGGTGGGTTCAAACCCAGCCCCAGCCAAAAACAAATAAATAAATAATCAGTAAAAAATAAATTGAAGAGTTTAAAAACAATTACCTCTCACAATTAGAAAAATAAAGAAGCTCTTTGGAAAGTGAAAACTGTTCAATATCCATCACCTCATCCCACAAGCCCACACGATGCTACCTATGTACTGGTATAAATCATTAGGAACATGCCTTACAGCTTACCCTCCTACCTTTATTCTAGCTCCTTGATCCTAAAACACAACAATCCCAACAAAACTGATCCAAAAATGGGCGGCACCCGTGGCTCAGCTGGTAGGGCACTGGTCCCAAATATGGAGGGTGGCAGGTTCGAACCTAGCCCCAGCCAAACTGCAACAACAACAACAAAATAGCCGGGCATTGTGGCGGGTGCCTGTAGTCCCAGCTACTCGGGAGGCTGAGGCAAGAGAATCGCCTAAGCCCAGGAGTTGGAGGTTGCTGAGAGCTGTGATGCCAC
>NW_003852494.1:3788335-3794005 GCF_000181295.1 Otolemur garnettii
AAAATTAAACTGGGCGGTGCCTGTGGCTCAAGGAGTAAGGTGCTGGCCTCATATGCTGGAGGTAGTGGGTTCAAACCCAGCCCTGGCCAAAAACTACAACAACAACAAAAAAATTAAATTAAATTAAATTAAACGTAAAAAAGAAACAAAATTAAACCTACCTGGCCAGGCACCATGATTCACACCTATAACCCTAGCTCTCTGGGAGGCCAATGTGGATGGACTGTCTAAGCTCAGGAATTGAGTAAGAGCAAGATCCTGTCACTACTAAAAGTAAAAAAACTAGCTGGGTGAGGTTGGCACCTATAGCACAGTGGTTACAGAGCCAGCCACAGGTACCAAGGCTGGCAGGTTCAAACCCAGCCTGGGCCTACCAAACAACAACAACAACAACAAAAATATAGCCAGGCATTGTGGTGGGTGCCTGTAGTCCCAGCTACTTGGGAGGCTGAGGTAAGATAATCACTTAAAACACAAGAATTTGAGGTTGCTGTGAACTTGTGACACTACAGCACTCTACTGAGGGGCGCCATAATAACTCTCTCAAAAAAAAAAAAAAAAAAAAAAAGCCAGGTATACAGGCACACACCTATAGTCTCACCTACTCAGGAAGCTAAGACAAGAGGATCACTTGAGCCCATGGGCTTGAGGATGCTATTTGGGCCGGGCACATGGTTCACACCTGTAATCCTAGCACTTGGGAGGTGGAGGTGGGCAGATTGCCTGAGCTCACAAGTTCAAGACCAGCCTGAGCCAAAATGAGACCCCCGTCTCTAAAAATAGCCGGGTATTACGGCAGGCGCCTGTAGTCTTAGCAACTTGGGAGTCTGATGCAAGAGAATCACTTGAGCCCAAGAGTTTGAGGTTGCTGTAGCTATGATGCCAAAACACTCTACCAAAAAGTGACAAAATGAGACTGTCTCCAAAAAAAAAAAAAAAGGAAAAGAAAAGAAAAAAATATGAACTGGCTATTCATAATATAGTAGAACTTCCACAGTTATCCACTTCCCCACATAGACCACCTCCTTAAATAGACCTAATTTTCATAGACCACACATGCACCCACATGTACTTATGTACAAGAGGCCTAGTTTCTTTTTTTTTTTTTTTTTTTGAGACAGAGCCTCAAGCTGTCCCCCTGGGTAGAGTGCCATGGCATCACAGCTCACAGCAACCTCCAACTCCTGGGCTCAAGTGAGTCTCCTGCCTCAGCCTCCCAAGTAGCTGGCACCACAGGCACCTGCCACAATGCCTGGCTATTTTTTGGTTGCAGCCATCATTGTTGTTTGGCGGGCCTAGGCTGGATTCGAACCCACCACCTTAGGTGTATGTGGCTGGTGCCTTAGCCACTTGAGCCACAGGCGCTGAGCCAATAGGCCTAGTTTCTTATGTTGACCACCTCCATGTGTTGATCATTTTGTTACAGTCCCTTGGGTGATCAACTTATAGAAGTTCTACTGTATGTAAAACTGAGATCTCTTGATGTTAATGAAGCTACCTAATAATGCCACAAATTTTATTTCAAAGCTAAACACTATTATTTACACATCTAATAACTTTTGCTTCCCTTCACCTCTGCAGCTGTAACAGGTAATACAGTTAATACCTCTTTCACACGTGATTCTTTTAAAAACCAAGAAAATCTTTCAAAAAAAACCACACTGACGGCTCAGCACCTGTGGCTCAAGCGGCTAAGGCGCCAGCCACATACACCTAAGGTGGTGAGTTCAAATCCAGCCCAGGCCCACCAAAAACAGCAATGACAGTTGCAACCAAAAAATAGCCGGGGGTTGTGGTGGGTGCCTGTGGTCCCAGGCTGAGGCAGGAGACTCTTTTGAGCCCAGGAGTTGGAGGTTGCTATGAGCTGTGATGCCACAGCACTCTACCCAGGGGGATAGCTTGAGGCTGTCTCAAAAGAAAAAAAAAACCACATTGACATAGCTTACCAGATAGGTAGAAAAACTTGATACTAAAACTAGACTGGGCTTGGTGGCTCACACCTGTAATCCCAGCACTTTGGGAGGCCTAGGTGGGCGGATCACCTTAGCTTATGGGTTCAAGACCAGCCTAAGCTAGAGCAAGACCCCATATCTAAAAATAGCCAGGACTTGTAGCAAGTGCTTGTAGTCCCAGCTACCTGGGAGGCTAAGGAAAGAAGATCACTTGAGCCCAAGAGTTTGAGTTTGAGGTTGTTGTGAGCTACAACACCAGAGCACTCTACCGAGGATGAGAATGTAAGACTCTGTCCAAAAAAAAAGAAAGAAAGAAAGAAAGAAAAGAAAGAAAGAAAACAGACTTACTAGCTGCTGTCGCAACTGGCTGAGCAATATTGGCTGGCGGCTTCAGTTTCATGAGTTCATTAAGACTATTATTTTTGAGTAGATCCTTCAGTTGAACCTGGTCTTTTGAAGGTGCAGAAGTCATGGCATTTCGTACTGCTGGTGCTGACACTGAAGGCCGTGTGTTCGCAGTAGTCTGGATAAACTTAGTTAAAGTAATGGTTTGGCGGTTGGTTGTCACAGGTGGTGTTTTAGTCATTACAATTGTAGATCCCAAGGTTGGAAGCTGATTTATTTGATTTAGCACAAATGTTGTAGTAGATGGAGGCTGCTGCTAAAAAACAAAAGACATTAAGTATACCTCTGAAAATGCTTTATTTTCTAATGTTCATATCCATGAACACAGCAAGAGGTTTAGAAGTCTAAAACTGACTCTTGCTCTTTCCTACTGGCACCTCATTTCTAATTAGTTTGATTAGCTATAAATTACTAAATTAAAACACACCACCTTGGCTCAGTGCCTGTAGCCCAGCAGCTAGGATGCCAGTCACACACACCAGGGCTAGCAGGTTTGAATCCAGCCCAGGCCTGCCAAACAACAATGACAACTACAACCAAAAATAGCTGGGCATCGCGATTGGTGGGTGCCTATAGTCCCAGCTACTTTGGAGACTAAGGCAATAGAATGGCTTAGCCAAAGAGTTGGAGATTGCTGTAAGCTGTGACACCACAGCACTCCACCAAGGACAACATAGTGAAACTGTCTCAAAAAAACAAAACAAAAACAAAAACACATCACCTTGAGAAAAAGAAGGTATACCAGTAGCATAACATTTTATAATATACAAGCATTTTCTTTTCTTTCTTTCTTTTTTTTTTTGTAGAGACAGAGTCTCACTTTTTACCACCCTCTGTAAAGTACCATGGCATCACACAGCTCATAGCAACCTCCAACTCCTGGACTTACTACAGATGCCTGCCACAAATTTGGCCAGGGCTGGGTTTGAACCTGCCCCCCTTGGTATGTGGGGCTGGTGCCTTACCCACTGAGCCACAGGCGCCGCCCAACACAAGCATTTTCTAATTCACAACCATTGAGGACACCAAGCCCAAACAGTCATATACAGTAACCCTATATAATAGAAGGACTAGTAATAGAATAAATTTGTGATGTCACCAGCACCCCAACTGGGTAGATAATGTTAGGCAGATCACTTAAACCCCTGGAGGCCTATGTTCTCTGAGACACATTTTCCGTTTCTAACGTTCTGTGACTCTTGTTCAGAGTTTTGTTTGCTGTCATACAGATCCTGACCACACTAGGGTACAGAATATAAAAAGGCAAAAACAACCAAGCAGAGTTTAAATTCTTATACTACATAGGCAACCCAAACAGGTAAAATACAACTACTGGTAATAATAGTATGGGTGCTACCTTGGGCCTAAGATATAATTACAGAGCATTTTATTTTTCAATGGGGGATGACGTGGGAAAAACTAAATAAAAATGGAAAAAAAAAATCAATATGATCTGTGACTATAAGTACCACTGAGAAATTTTTTATAAATTTAAGTCTGTTTCTACTTTTTTTTCTTCTCAAACTACTTGTTATTTCTACATGATTCCTTTAGTAAGTGTGTTCTGGATTAATGCTTATCACTTTTAACAAAATTCTCATCAATAATTTATCACAGATTATCAAATTTTAGCCAGTTTGTCCAATAATTTTATGCCATTAAGCTTCAGTTAATAATTGGTACATTGAAGGCAAGGAACTTTATATTCAAAGCACAATTATAATCACACAAAAAATATAAATAATACCAATGGACAAAAGCTGAAATAAGGAAAAATAGTGAGATAATGTGCATTTCATCTTTATGAATTTTGTATCATCTGCCATAAAATTAACTAAATAAATGTTCTGCTTTGTACTAATTATCTCTTGATCAATACTTAAGTACCAAAGGAATAAAAAAAAAAAAAAACATTTTACAAGGTACGGGGTAAGAGTAGGATACTGGTAAAGTAGCAAAAAGCAGAATTAGGGAGATAAAAGTATTTATTTGACATTAGTTATTTCTACTATAATCCTAAACTATTTTTAGGATCAGAAGCAATGCCAAATCTAAATTATTCTTACCCTCACATTTAAGAGTGCTGGAGTAGGTACCGTCTCTGGTTCTTGTTTCACAGGAACTGTTGTTTCAGTCTCCAAACCCAGTTCTAACGCACTAAGCGTCACTGACTGGAGCGAAAACATCAGTGAATTCCGTGTTGAGAACAGAGTTGCATTTATTTTATTGAAACAGAAAAATGTCAAGCCTTACATTCAAAGTGAATGTGAAATCACTGATACCAGATATAATGTAATAATCTTTGCAAGCATAAAATCTTCACAAAACTAGGCTAACATTATTAAAAACTTATTTTTGCTCTACTTGGGAGGCTGAAGCAGGAAAATCGCTAAAGCCCAAAGGACTTTGAGGTTAACGTGAACTATGATGCTACCCACAGCACTCTACAGAGGTCAACACAGTGAGACCCTGCCTCAAAAAAAAAACAACTTATTTTTGCTTTCAGAGAATGTACATATAGAAAATACAACAGAAATGTCACTAAATAAATAAGACAACTATTAAGGAAATTAAGGATACTCCCATAAAAACTCTAAATAGTTCATCTTTTACATAATACCGAAGCAAAAAAAATCTTGATTTTCATTGTGAATATTTTCTACTTCATAAATGAAAACAAATATTCAAAACAGACTTTGACATCCTGCTCAAAATCATAAAGAAAAAAAAGATAAAGAAAGTAAAGGCCAAGCGAGGTGGCCCACGCCTGTAATCCTAGCACTCTGGTAGGCCAAGGCAGGTAGACTGCTTGAGCTCCCAAGTTCCAGACCAGCCTGAGCAAAAGTGAGACCCCATCTCTACTAAAAATGGAAAAACTGAGGCAAGAGGATTGCTTGAGCCCAAGAGTTGGAGGTTTCTGTGAGCTATGACGCCACAGCACTCAACTCTAGGGTAACTAAGACTCTATCTCAATATAAAAATTCATATGGGGTGGTGCCTGTGGCTCAAAAGGGTAGGGCACCAGCCCCATATGCCAGAGGTGGTGGGTTCAAACCCAGTCCTGGCCAGAAAGTGCAAAAATAAAAAAAAAAAATAAATAACATTCATAGGTATATTTAACATTAAGGCTTAAGGATAAATATTTCTGTATGTAGAAATTACAAATTAAGAAATAGAGGCTTGGCTCAGCGCCTATAGCTCAACCGGCTCAGGCGCCTGCCACATACACCTAAGGTGGCGAGTTCGAATCCCCAGCCCGGCCCCACCAAAACAACAATGACCACTACAACCAAAAAATAGCCGGGCGTTGTGG
>NW_003852494.1:3794127-3796602 GCF_000181295.1 Otolemur garnettii
AAAAAAAAAAAAAAAGTAAAAGAAAAGAAATAGAGGCTTTGGGCTTGGTGCCTGTAGCTCAGCAGCTAGGGCTCCAGCTACATACACCGGAGCTGGTGGGTTGGAATCTAGCCTGGGCTTGTCAAACAACAAGAACTACAACAAAAAATAGCCGGATATTGTAGGAGGCACATATAGTCCCAGCTACTTGAGAGGCTGAGGCAAGAGAATCGCTTAAGCCCAAGAATTTGAGGTTGCTGTGAGCTGAGACGCCACGGCACTCTACCCAGGGTGACATAGTGAGACTGTCTCAAAAAAAGAACGAAAGAAGGAAAGAAATAGAACCTTTGAATAACTCTTACCTGCTGAACTGGAGGGGTAGGTGTTGGAGTTGCAAGCCCAGTATCTCCACCATCGATATCAAAGAGGTCATTTGGACTAATCCCACTCTCACTCAAAGCAGCAAGCAGTAAATCCTGCCCTGGTTCCACCATCTTTAGAATGAAACATTAAATATTAACATAAAAAAATTTAAAGTGAAAATATTAACTCTCCTCTAAATATAAACAATCCAACTTTTTCTATCAGACTCATTCATTCAATATTTATGAAGAATCTGCTATGAGTCAAAGAAGATAAAAAAGAAATAATCTCTGCGGGGCGTGGTGGCTCATGCCTGTAATCCTAGCACTGTGGGAGGCTGAGGAAACGGGATGCCCACAAGCCAGGAGTCTGAGGTTGCAATGAGCTACCAAGCCACTGCACCCTGCTCAGGGGCACAGGGTGGGACTCTGTCTGGACAAAACAAAAAAACTAAAAGAAATAATCTCTGATCCCAGGAAGCACACATTAAATGAAAAGGACATACATATGTCACAGAAAGTATATATCTACAAAAGGCTATAGGAACAGAGAGAAAAATACTTAATTTGTCTAACATAGAGACGTTATAAAAATGACGATTCTCGGCTCGGCGCATATAGCTCAACCGGCTAGGGCGCCAGTCACGTACACCTAAGGTGGCGGGTTCGAATCCCCAGCCCGGACCCACCAAAACAACGATGGCTGCAATCAAAAAAAAAAAAAAAATAGCCGGGCGTTGTGGCGGGCTCCTGTGGTCCCAGCTACTTGGGAGGCAAAGACAGGAGACTCGCTTGAGCCCAGGAGTTGGAGGTTGCTGTGAGCTGTAATGCCACGACACTCTACCCAGGGGGACAGCTTGAGGCTCTGTCTCAAAAAAAATAAAAAATAAAAATAAAAATGACGATTCTCTGAGCCTCAACAAAGAAATCATCAAATGATCTTCTGGACAGTGCATTCAAACGCATGAAGGAATGAAAAGAATCTGACTCTCCTTAAGAACCATAGTCAGGCTCCGATCCAGCCCAGGCCCTCCAAACAACAATGATGGCTGCAACCAAAAAACAGCCGGATGTTGTGGTGGGCACCTATAGTCCCAGCTACTTGGGAGGCAGAGGCAGGAGAATCACTTGAGCCGAGGAGTTGGAGGTTGCTGTGAGCTGTGACGCCAAGGCACTTTACCCAGGGTGACAGCTTGAGGCTCTATCTCAAAAAAAGAAAAAAAAAAAAGAACTATGGTTAGAGTAATTCAACATGAGCATGAAAGCTCACAAGTATGAGGTTTGGATACAATGTGGCCAGCACTGAGGACACAGCCCACAGCTCTGTACATCACACTAGAGAGTTCACTTAATCCTGTCAGTAACGAGGTTCTCAAAAGGGCTTTCAGATGGAGGACTGTTTGATATAGATTTGTGATAGGACATTCAACAGCAGTGTGGAAGCAACCTAAGAGGGAACAGATTAAGACCAGAAACAGGAAGCCATTTTAGGAAACTGCCACAGCAGAGGCAGATCACGAGAGATGATATGTTACAAACGTAAAGAGTAGAAAGAAAGTAGGGGAGTGGAATCCAAGATCTTTAGAAAGGATGACCCACTGGCCTTAAACAAAAACTTAGAAGGGACTAGGTGCAGTGGATCACACCTATATCCTAGCACTCTGGGAGGCCGAGGTTGATGGATTGCCTGAGCTCAAGAGTTCAAGACCAGCCTAAGCAAGAGCAAGAAAATAGAAAAATTAGCAGGAGCATCATGGTGGGCACCTGTAGTCCCACCTACTCAGGAGGCTGAGGCAAGAGGATCTCTTGAGCCCAAGAGTTTAAGGCTGCTGTGAGTTACAATGCCAACGAACTCTACCCAGGGTGACAGAGGGAGATTCTTGTCTCCAAAAAAAAAAGCAGCACACCAGAAAAAACACATGAGTTGATGGATGATTAGAGTTAAGCCAAGAGAAAACGAAAAATAAAAGCTGAGTTCAGGGCTCGGCGCCTGTGGCTCAAGCCACCAAGGTGCCGACCACATAACCTAAGGTAGTGGGTTCGAATCCAGCCTGGGCCCACCAAATGACAATGATGGCTGCAACCAAAAAAATGGCTGGGCGTTGTGGCAGGCACCTGTAATCCCAGCTACTTG
>NW_003852494.1:3797771-3800080 GCF_000181295.1 Otolemur garnettii
GGCGGGCGCCTGTGGTCCCAGCTACTTGGGAGGTGGAGGCAGGAGAAACGCTTGAGCCCAGGAGTTGGAGGTTGCTGTGAGCTGTGATGCCATTGCACTTATCCAGGGCGACAGCTTGAGGCTCTGTCTCAAAAATAAATGAATAAATAAATAAAATAAATAGTGTTAGCCAAGAGCTTTATGACCATAACTTCCAGCATACAGGATGGACAAAAAGTTCATGTGCAGGGGCAGCGCCTATGGCTCAAAGGAGTAGGGCACTGGCCCCACATACCAGAGGTCGTGGGTTCAAATCCAGCCTGGCCAAAAAAAGAAAAAGTTCATGCGCAATTGAAACAGTAAACGAATTTAAATTGTTGTAGATGAAAGCAAGGCATTCATCTATAATGAATAATAGAGAAATTACATCACATCAGTTACGCCAGGGGTGTCCAACCTTTTTTTCCTCTGTTGCACACTAGAAGAATAAAAGTGCTCTGGGACTATATATTAAATACATAAACACTAACAAAAGCTAATGGACAAAAAAAAAAGTCCATATATATTTCAGTGATATCCAACACTACATATAAGAAAAAGTCCACACAAAATTATAGCCACAGGTTAAAAATCCCTGATTTAGATAGAAGTCCTAATGGAAACATCAATAAATTAAAGATGGAAGCCACAGATACCCAGAATGAAATTGAGGGGAGACCACTGTTTAAAAGGGTAAGAGGAACCACAGATTAACAAAGGAGATCTCTCCAAAATTTTTCAAAGAAAGGAAAAGTGCTTAAGGAAGAAAAAATTTTGAACAGAGAGAATAAAGGACGGAAGCAAGGCTGATAGTGTTAGATCTTCTTGTTACCATATTTAACCTCACAACACTCCTGAGTGAGAGAGAGAACAATTTTAGAGCTAAAACTAAGGTTCAGAAAGCTTAAATTACCTGCCCAAGTTCACCCATACAGGGAATAGTGTAAGATTAGAAACTAGATCGAGGGGCTTGGTGGTGGCTCACATCTATAATCCCAGCATTCTGTGAGGCTGAGGCAAGTGGATTGCCTGAGCTCACAGGTTTGAGACCAGCCTGAGCCAGAGGGAGACCCCACCTCTAAAAACAGCCAGGCATTGAGGAAGGCACCTGTAGTCCCATCTACTCAAGAGGCTGAGGCAAGAGAATCGTATGACCCCAAGAGTTTGAGGTTGCTGTGAGTTATGACACCATGGCACTCTTCTGAGGGTGACAAAGTGAAACTCTATCTCAAAAAAGAAAAAAGAAAAAAAACTAGATCGGGGTGGACCTTTGGCCATCTAGATCCGTAAGTATAGCCTTCTGAATGAATCCAAACTATCAAACAAAGCCTTTTATTTATTTTATGTATTTTTTTTTTTTTGCAGTTTTTGGTCGGGGCTGGGTTTGAACCCACCACCTCTGGTATATGGGGCTGGCGCCCTACTCCTTTGAACCACAGGTGCCACCCTCAAACAAAGCCTTTCAATAAAAGGGTCTAGAAGACCACATGTGGCCTTAGGACTGCGGGTTTCCCACCTCTCAACCGGACAGTTCAAATTCCCAAAGTCCATGCATGAGTTCTCTCTGCAGTAAGTAAAGGTGAAACTGGTAACCTACAAAGTCTCACTACCTTATTTCAGGACACCAGAAAAATTAAAATTAGAATAAATTAAACAACAAAATACAAATAACGGGCAAGACCTGGACAAAAGACAAAAAGGAAAAATGTATACATTTATAATAAAGTTTACCCATTTTTCTGATACTTGATAATTTATCCTAGTACATAGCAGAAATAAGAACCTACAGCTCTAAACAAATGACTTAAAAACATTTTCAATCCACAAAATAGGAGCACAGGTCATTAGGACCCATGACCTGTGGGGGAACAGGGGGTCTTGGCACACACACTATGGCTAATGTTTTTTGTTTTGTTTTGTTTTTCAGTTTTTTGCCGGGGCTGGGTTTGAACCCGCCATCTCCGGCATATGGGGCCGGCACCCTAATCTTTGAGCCACAGGTACCGCCCCACTATGGCTAATCTTGACCCAGAATAATAGAACGCTACAGACTATCAAAATGCCATCCGTTGAAAGTAAATTTTGGAAATGATTTATTTACATTTGAAACAAAGGTACATCATTTTAGAAGTACCTTTTTATTTTATCATTTTTTTATTTTTATTTTTTAAGACAGAGTCTCACTATGCAGCCCTTGGTAGAGTGTTGTGTCATCACAGTTCATAGCAACCTCTTGGGCTTGAGCGAGTCTCTTGCCTCAGCCTCCCAGGTAGCTGGCACTACAGGCACCC